>NC_044327.1:4133932-4443218 GCF_007399415.2 Gopherus evgoodei | reverse complement strand
ATTTCTCCAGGTGAGGTCGACCTTTAAGTCCTGCCAAAATTGGATAGGCTCTCTTAATTCCAAATCTTTAGAAAAATCTGTCTTGATCTTGTATAAACTATTTCTTTCCAGGCAGCTGCCACACAGTCTTGGCTGTTGATTCTTTGATATTTTGGCACTTAAATCTATGAATAACTGTAAATGGTCCAGCAGCTTTCACTCTCTTAGTCATTATGATCTGGAGATGGAGACCACATGCCTCATTTCTCTCTGCAGTTGGCAATGATGCTTGGGATTTCTCTGGTTTATTTCTGATTCCCTTTTCCCCATTTGAATCCTGTATTGAAGAGAAATCCAGCCAAAGCATCTTTAAAACCCAGCGTTATGGTTCAATATTTAGCAATTTAGATTTTAAATCCCTGCCCTTCTATGATGCTTCCCCATGGTTATCCAGGGTTGTGAGGCACCTCAATATCACCTGCCTTAATAAGAGGGAGCCTTGTCCGTGCCCATTGTCCCTGACTCCACCATGTAGTGTCAACACAAACACTCCCCTCAGGGCTCTGCAGGTCCCATTCTTTACTGGTTAGCTAGAAATATATACACTTCAACTCTCTGAGTATCCTCCTGTAGTGACCAGCCCCTTCTTTACTGGACACTCACAGAATTAGCAGGGATGCTGTTTCCAAAGAAACAGTTCAGCACAGCTTACTAGTTACACCTTAAACCCCAGCTCTGCTTACTACACAGGACTTAGATAAATGTCTATTAGGGAATGTCTAGACAGTATTTGGTCCTGCCATGAGGGCAGGGGACTGGACTCGATGATCTCTCGAGGTCCCTTCCAGTCCTAGAGTCTATGAGTCTATGAGTCTATGTTTCCAGGGCAAACACTAAGTTTATTTCACAAAGAACAGAGAATGAAATGATAGCAAGTAGAGTTACTGGAAACAATGGGTTACTGTAGCAGGGTGCAGAACCGTAACTAGGTATTTTTGCACCCGAGGCAAGAATATAAAATTGCGCCCTCCCCCAGGGCCAGCTCTTCAGTGGCAATTCAGCGGCAGGTCCCTCAGCCCCTCTAGGAGGGAAGGGCCTGCCTCCGAATTGCCGCTAAAGAATGAACGAAGGGGCAGTGGTAGAGCCTGTGATTTTGGGGGGTCTAACTCATGATTTTTGACTGTTTGGACTGGTAATGTTGCTTTCAAGATGATCTTTGGTTCCAGTCCAGTTCCAATCCAGAGAGGGACTCACAGGTTAAGAGAGAAGAGAGGTGCTGGATATCAGCAGTGGACACTAGGGATCAGCACGTGTCCTGAGAATGCTGGGAGTTCAGGTCTGCAGAGCAGGATCATGGGTGGCAGATTTGTAGAAATTTTGGTGGTGCCCAGAACCCGCCTCCACCCAAACTCCACCCACCACCTGCCCAAGGCTCTGGGAGGGAGTTTGGGTGAGGGAGGAGGTCTGGGGTGCAGGCTCTAGGCTGGGGCAGGGGATTGGGGTACAGGTTCTGGGAGGGAGTTTGGGGATGGGAGGGGTGCAGAGGGATGGGATGCAGGGGTGAGGGCTGTGGGTTGTGGCTGCAGATGAGGGCCTTGGAGTGTGGGAGGGGGTCAGGGTGAGAGTAGGGGTGAGGGCTCTGGCTGGGGCTGGGAATGGGAGGTTTGGAGTGCAGGAGGGGCTCAGGGCTGGGGCAGAGGGTTGGAGTATGGGGGGTGAGGGCTCTGACTGGGATTGGGGATAAGGTGTTTGGGGTGCTGAAGGGGCTCAGGGCTCGGGCAGAGGGTTAGGGTGCAGGGGGGTGAAAGCTCTGGCTGGGGGTATGGGCTCTGGGGTGTGGCAGGACTGGGGATGAGCTTGAGGCAGGCTGCTCTGGGACAGGGGCCAAAGAGGAGGACTCCCCCCAGCCCTTTCCCTGCCAGCAGCAGCAAGCTCTGGGGGAGGAGCCCCCCTTTCCTGCCCCCCCCTACAGCAGCACACTGTCACTGCATGTGCTCCTAGGGCCCCTCTCAGGTCCAGGAATCTCCCTCACCTCCCCTGTGGTGGGTGCCGGGGGGTGCTGCGTGCGCCTCCTCCCCTGCTGTTGCCCTTGACTGTAGCCTACTGGGGGTGAGGGATGGGGCTGCCTCCTTGCCCAGCATGGGGCAGGAGCAGTGACTATGGGCAGAGGGGCTCTGTGCTGCTGGAGGGTCCCACTGGAAAATGAAAGGGTCTGAGGGGGAAGGGCAGGCTCACAGTCAGTCTGCCCTGGTAGTGACATGGGGTCACTAGGACCCTGCAGCAATGGCAACATGGAGCTGCTCTGCTCTGGGGCTGGGAAGGGGCTGGGGGAAGCAAGTCAGGGCCGGGGGACACTCAGGGGAGGTGCAGGCCGGGGGGGGGGGTGGAGATCACCCGGGTTATAAATATCTCTTTGCCAGTGGCTTTTTTTTTTCTTTCCACCACTTTCTGTGCCCCTCAACTTCCTGTTCTACTCCTCTCATGGTACTGCTCTGCTATCTACCCCAATAAAGGAGAACTAACTTAAAATACCTTGTTCAAAAATTTTACGTAACACTTAATTTTCAAATGGCTGAACAACAAATGTGACTTTTCTCATCTGCATAGTAAACACTGGCATTTTTATCTGTTTGAATAACCAAAGTGGTGCTTTCCGTGCCTTCTTGGTTGCTAAGGTTTGAACTGCTTCCTGAAGGTCAACAGTCTGGGCCAGCTCATGCTCTACTGAGATGGTTGCAAAGCCGACCAGCCTCTCCTGTGTCATTGTGGAGCATAGATGTGTTTTTATTAACTTCAGCTTGGAGAAGCTGCGTTCTCCACTGGCAACTGTTACAGGAAGTGTTAGAAGTATGTGCAGCACAACAAAAGCATTTGGAAAGAGGGGGGGTCATCTTATTTGGGCACATACAGTCCAGAACAGCGTTTGGAATTGATCCTGCTGAAATATATCTTGAAAGGGCTTTCAGTTCATCACCTAAATCACTCGCATCAATATCGTGCATGTCATCATGTGCCAACGCTGTCTCTAGTGCCCTGCATTGCTGGTGTAGGTCTTCTTCAGGTATAGTGAGGAGTCACGTTTTGGAATATCATACAACATCCCAAATATACTGCTGCGTTCCTTGAGCTGCATGAAACGTTCTTCAACTGACTGTATTGCACAATCTAGCACCTGGTTGAAGAATTCAACTTTGAATTGTTGCTTTGGGGTCTCTTATGGGATTCTCCCATGCCTCGTAATCAAAATGTCTTCTTCTTCAGTGACTCCTGTATTCTTGAATGGATGGGAAAACAGCTTCAGTGTGAAGTTCCTCTGCCAACTTCTGTGCACTCTTCAGAATGTTTTGAGATCCCTCATCTGACCGGTAAGACTGTAGGTATGACTTTGCTTTGTCCAGTTGTTCCATTGCTCCAGATATATCAAGGTCAACGCCTTGGAGTCTCTTGCTTGCAACATTTATTTCAAACAGGGTGTCATGCCACAACATTAAGTGACACAGTAATTTGAAGTCACGTATGTTTCTGGTGATTCCATTTCCCTCTGCCGCTGTTCTCCTACGAACAGTTCCTGTCATAGCATTATCCTCCATAATGCCAATATGGCATCATCTATCTTCCCAAGTTGGTGTTTGATAGGCTTTATTGCCTCCACGTGACTTTCCCATAGTGTGGCACTCAGTGGTTTCAGTGTCAGAGAGGATGTTCCCACCAGATGTTGCTTCAAAATTTGCCATCAATAAGTTGATGCAGAGAAAAATACATAGATGCTCTGAATTACATTAAAAAATTCAGCAGCCTCACTAGAAGCTGATGCTGCAAACCTGACCACCGAGTTCAATGAATGAGAATGGCATGGGACAAAAAAAGCTCAAGATTTTAACTCTTGGATCCATGTCTTCACTCCTCTGTTCTTTCCTCTCATGTTGGCACCATTATCGTAGCCCTGACCTCTCACGTCAGCTATCGCAATTCCCCTATCTTCCAGCTTTTTAAGAGGCACATTTGTCATACCAGCTCCTGTAGTATCATCAATGTCAATAAATTCTAGAAAATGCTCTCCTATAGTCACCATTGCAGGGACATTTTCACTAGGTTCTGTTACAAAACACATCATTAAAGTCATTTGTTCCGTATGGCTGATGTCAGGTGTGCAGTCCAGAATAGCAGAGTAATATCTTGCTGACTTCAGATCTGCCACAATCTTCTGTTTGACTTTTGTTGCCAGTAACTGTATGATCTCTTTTTGAATTATTTTTCCAAGGTAGTGGTTTGTGTACATTTCTTGGGTGGTGACTCTTCTTAGATGCTCCTGGAGTACAGCATCAAACTCAGCCATCAGCTCCACAGTTTTAAGGAAGTTTCCATTGTTTGGCACATACAGCTGATCTGAAGTGCCACGCAGTGCTAGGTTTTGGGTAGCAAGCATTCTCACAATGGCAATGAGCCTTTTCAGAACATTTTGCCAATAAAGAGACTCTGATGCAATCTTCTCTTGATGCTGATCATCTGTGGTGGCTTTAACCTTAGTCTCATCTCAAGCTCTTTCCACCTATGGAATGCTCTCTGGTGGATTGCTTCGTTCTCATGGCATGCCAGATTTCTAGCCAGATTTTTCCAGCCCTTTGTTCCTGTAGAACCCAATGTGGCTGGAACATTAGACTGGAGGAGTTTGCAACAAAAACAGTATGCAGCATTCTGGGTTTTTGAGTACATGAGCCATGGCCTCTCCACTTTGTCACCTTTGGGGATTTCACGCGAGTAATGTGTTGGATGGAAACTTCTATTTTCATTGTCTTTGGGGAACATGAAGTTTTTCACTTGCTGTGGCCCATGCAGTACAAGGAAGTCCCTCAGGCTACTGCTCTAGTGGGTCCACAACCCTGGACCATCTGGACTTAAGAAACTAAACTCAGCAGCAGCTGTTTCTTGCGCCTCCACCACACTCTTCTCTGATCCACACTTTTCTTCAGGAATGTGCATAGTTACATCCATTTGAGATGAAAATATGGATGCTGCAGTAGCTGTCAGGTCACCTGCACTCTGACTAACTGGAAGATCAGGCATCTCCTCACCACTCACATCCTCACTGGGGCCGGCAGGCTCAATGTGAACATTTGTGTCTATGTGTCTCAGGCGAGCTCCTTCCTGCTTAGATAGAAAAGCTTCCTTTGCTTTCTTTCTTTTTCTGAATGCTGCCCCAGAGGGGTGTTTTCTTCTTTCACTCATGACGGCTCTTCTGTGCCAGCTATAGTGGCTCTCAACACTCAGTTGAAGGGGACAAATAAGCAGGCTGGTAGCAGGGCCTGAGTGAGGGAAGATATCAGCGTCTTAAGGGCCTAACTGGCTCCTACTACTTCAGTTGACTGCCTGTTCTCCTCAGGCGGGTTCAGGGAAGCAGCAGGAAACAGGAAGCTCTCTGAGAATCTGGTGTGAATCAGTCCAGGCTCCTTGGGGTGCTGGAGAGGTACATAAGAGGTGCCTCCTCCTCTCTCTCCCTGCAGCTCCTGCTGCTTTCTGTTATTCTCTCTCACCTTTTCTCCTGCCTGCCTGTTATGTCTCTTGTGCCCTCCTTCCTCCAGCACAGCACTCCACCATCTCTGTGCGTCTAGAGCAGAGAGAATACATATGACCAGCAGCAGACACAATTTTCTACAGGCTGGGTCCTAGTAGTGCCCTCCCACAGTCTGGCCCCTGAGGCAGCTGCCTCAGTTCACCTCATGGTAAGCCCAGCCCTACTTAGGCCTTCCTGTCAAGGCCTCAGCCTGGGAGATCACCAGGCCTGAGCTCCCCAGCTCAGCCTGCCCCTTCCCCAGCACTTCTCTGTTGAAGGTACCCTGTGCTCCCAGGCAGCCCAGTCCTTCCCACCCCAAGGCTGCAGTGAGACTACCTGCAACCTAGCTCACAGCCCTTTTTATACCAGCCCTCCTGGGCCCGGATTGGCTGCTACCTGCCCTCCCCTGATTGGCTCCTTGGGGCAGCCCTTTCCCAGAGCTGCATTAACCCTCTCTCTCCGGAGCGGGGTGCTCACTCCACTATTCTTGTAATAAGCTGTAAATCCAGTGCCTCTGTTCAGTCCATGATTTTTAAGTGTCTAGCAAAGTTATAAATGTAAGCTCCCAGGCTTGTCTTTCGAAAGTGTTATGCAGGTTTCCTCTAACACCTTAACACACTCAAAACAACCTTCACCAAACAAGGACACTCTATAGGGAAGTAAATCGCATCATGGAACAGGCCACACAAATACCTTGAAAGAAGCTGCTTCAGTACATAAATAATGCGTTTTTCCCCCACGCCCCAACCGCACACTCCTAGTTGTCACCTACCGCCCCACACTGGAAGCCATACAGGGTATCATCCAACAGCTACAACCCATACTCGATGGGGACCCCATTCTGAAAGAAATCTTTCCTGAATTCTTTCTTCTGGCCTGCAGACAACTCCCCAGCCTCTCCAAGCTCATCATCAGAAGCAGCTCCCCACAGAGCGGGACACACCAACTCAAAGAGGCACCGGACCCTGCCAGAACAACAAATGCAAAACCTGCAGACATACCTCCACGACTACAATGATCAGAACTCCCCACTCACACCTCCACACACCTTTCGAAACATGCGAGGTACCTCAGCCAGTGCACTAAATGCCCCAACAACAACTGTGTGGGTGAAACTAGACATCACTACGCTCTTTAATGAACTCACACAGGAAAATCATAAAAGGTAAAAACACCACATCTGTGCGGAAACACTTCTCACAAAACAATCACTCTATATCTGACCTCTCAGTCCTCACCCTCAAAGGAAATCTGCATGACACTTCCAAAAGACAAGCCTGGGAGCTTAAATTCATAACTTTGCTGGAAACTAAAAATCATGGTCTTAATAAAGACACTGTATTTATGGTTTAGTACAGAGTGAGCAAACTTTTTGGCCCAAGGGCCACATCTGGGTATGGAAATTGTATGGCGGGCCATGAATGCTCACAAACTTGGGGGTTCAGAGGGTGGGAGGGGAATCAGGGCTGGGGCAGGTGGCTGGGGCATGAGAGGCGGTCGGGGTCAGGCTCCAGGCAGTGCTTACCTCAAGCAGCTCACAGAAACAGCGGCATGTCTCCTGTCCGGCTTCTATGCAGAAGTGCAGCCAGGTGTCTTTGCGCGTTGCCCTGTCTGCAGGCACAGCCCCTGCAGTTTCCATTGGCTGTGGTTCCCAGCCAATAGGAACTGCAGAGGGAGCACTTGGGGTGGGGGCAGCATGTGGAGCTCCCTGGCTGCCCCTACACATAGAAGCCAGAGGGGGAACATACTGCTGCTTCCAGGATCTGTGTGGAGTGGGGCAGAACCCCAGCCCTGCTCCTTGGCTAGAGCGCTGAAGCGGAGCAAGCCCCGGACCCCGCTTCCCAGTAGGAACTCGGAGGACAGACTAAAACACCTGGAGGGCCGGATATGGCCCCCCCCCCGGGCTGTAGTTTGCCCATTCCTGGTTTAGTATAACAATCTGTAACCCACTAATTCCCCTTTTTTGTCCTGTGACTACAGAAGTGTTAATGGGCCACTTCACCTTGAATGGTCCTTTGAAACAGTTGTTTTTGCAAGCCAGACACAGTGGTGGTTGATCATCACTCAACGATGGTCTATTCAAAGTACAAGTGGGGACAATGGATTTGCTTTACCTGGGAGAAGACCTTCCTCCCCTTGGAGCAATGGAAAAGGCAAAACAAAAGGCAGAACAAAAGAAGTAGGTGACCCCAACAGAAGCCCATAAAGGGACTCACCAGAAGGATTAGGGAGGAGAGCCATTTTGGACCAGATTAAGATGAGGGAGGCTGCTGCAGGGGCAGAGTAGGTAGGGGGGGTGGAGAACACGTCCTGCCTGTCTGACAGAACACAGACGGTGTCCCAAGGATGCCCAAGGGAGAGGTGAGCTGGTGAGGGACATTGCATTTTGGATCTAAACTGTTCTCAGTGGTACCTGATGACAGAACAAGGAGTAATGGTCTCAAGTTGCAGTGGGGGAAGATTTAGGTGGATATTAGGAAAAACTGTTTCACTAGGAGGATGGAGAAGCACTGGAATGGGTTACCTAGGGAGGTGGTGGAATCTTCTTCCTTAGAGGTTTTTAAGGCCTGGCTTGACAAAGCCCTGGCTAGGATGATTTAGTTGGGGATTGGTCCTGCTTTGAGCAGGGGATTGGACTTGATACCTCCTGAGGTCCCTTCCAACCCTGATATTCTATGATTTAGAATGTGTTGTATGATCTGTATGTGCCATGTTGGGTCTGTTAAGTAAAGAGCAATGGTGCTAGAATGAGGGCAATGCCTGTCTACCACTAGGTGGTAAGTGTTCACAACTACTATGTTACCCGTGAGAGGGTTCAGGGAAAACAGCGTGAATTGCATAAGTGTCATTGTTCTAGGTCATAGTCCAGGGCAACTGCACCTGTATTTCCCCCATCATGGTCCAGTGAGGGCATCCACTCTAGGCTCCTGGCTCCTCAGCCATCATCTCTCTTGGGAAGAGATATGCATCTCTCCTGCTCCTGATGGGGCTTTCTTAGGCTGCACAGTTCCTTGCCTACACAATGATATTCCTAGACAGTAAGACTGCTTAAGCAGGCCTATTTTGCTTTCTCCTCACAGACTATGAACAGCCTAATTGGCAGAAGTTATAAGGTACCACATAGCGCTTTGTAAGCATTCACATTTATTCTTAAAGTAAATGCAATAGAAGATTTTACACACATGCTAATAAGCTTACCAGAGACCACCCCAACTCCAAGAAGAGCTTTGGTAGGCATCAGTCCTTCAAACCTCACAGGGGGCTTTTGCTGTGGTTATAAGTTCATAATGGCCTTGGCTCAGAACAAGCACACCCTTGCATTGCAGTGTCACGCTGTAGGTCTCTTGCTTTGGCCTCATGAACCAGGTGATCAGCAGAGAAAGGTTCACCTCCTCAGGGTGAAGCATCAAAAGCCTGCATTCTTGCATAACTGGGGAAGGGGAGAGTAGCTTTGCATACATCTTCCTCTGAAGATTTCCTGGAAACCCCACCTAGTTTTAAAAGTTCATCCTGTCTGGGACATAGTTCTTAGAAGCTCATAACACTTCCCAGGGTTTACATTAGAGATCATAGAATTGGAAGGGACCTCAGGAGGTATCTAGTCCAACCCCCTGCTCAAAGTAGGACCAGTCCCCAGACAGATTTTTATCCCAGTTCCCTAAATGGCCTCCTCAAGGATTGAATTTACAACCCTGGGTTTAGCAGGCCAATCTCAAACCACTGAACCATCCCTTCTCCTAGAGACATTACCTACAATCCCACACTAATCCAGAAACTGTTGCATTTTTACTACAATGATCTAAGTTTCTTAAACTTAATTTAGTAAGATTTAATTCAATTCAGTAGTGTTTGCCAAATGTCACAGTATCTTACTTCACAAGTAAACCCATGAGACAACTCACAGAGTAAGGCAGTACTCAACATGGATGAGGCGGTGGAATCCAGCCTTCCATGACTTTTATAACATTAAGCAAGAGAGAGCTAGAGGGCATCAGATAATTGCCTGTTGGCATCAGGAAGGAATTTTGATTCTCACGTACAGCCTGGCAAGTGTGAATAGATGCATTATGGGACAGATTCTGGCTTTCTACAAGGCAGTGGGTCTCATGGATGACTCACTGTAATAAAAGAAAAGTTTCAGGACAGGACCTCTGCCCCTCTCCTATGTAACCAGCCTCTGAAAACAGTTTGCAGCCCCCGCCCCCGCCCCATTTGACAGCCTGTGTTTTAAAGCATCAGATTATAACCATTGCATGAGGCAGGATACTGAGCTAGATAAATAAGGGGCCTGACCCACCGAGGCAGAACAATGTCCTTTGGAAGCCTTTCTATGAATGCAGATTGCTACTTATTCTGCACTTCTGTCCTGGTTTTTGGCAGCAAATTCTCCACAAGAAATGAGTAATCTGTTTTCTGCAGATCCTTTGTGAACTCCAGTAACCGCTCTGCCTGCACTTGAACACTGCACAGAGTGTGCTGGCACCATCAGAAAATCCCCTCTGCGGGGGTCGCTTTCCAAACAGCTGTTGATTTTTATGTCCTACATCTCACCAGAGTGACCTAGGGACCAGGACAAAGACACTCATTGAAGAAATGCCCTCAGGGAGAATTGTCTGCATAACAATATGTTCTGCATTTAATTAGGATCATGCGGACCTGCTGTCCTTGTAAATATGTCAGCTAAGCAAAAAGTAAGAAAACATGTAAGCACACGCAATGTCACAGGGAAACCTCTGCTGGAACATTTCCTGTCTGCGAAAGCTTCTAAAAATCAGATGGCAGGACAAAGGGCCCGATACTGAAGTCCTTACCAGAGCCAGTCTGCCATCAGTTCACACACTGCTGATGAGAGCCCAGACCAGATGGGCCGGACATGCTGTGAGACGAGCACATTCCTAAACAACTCTTCTACGGAGAATTCACCCAAGGAAAACGCTCCCATGGAGGACAAAAGAAGTGGTTCAAGGACACGCTGAAGACCTCTCTGAAGTCCCTCGAGATCAACACTGCCACATGGGAAACCCTCGCACTGAACCGTCCAGCATGGCGCAGCCTCATTCACACAGGCAGTAATACCTCTGAGGCGAGGCGTACTGCTGAGGCTGAAAGAAAGCATGAGCTGCGCAAGTCCAGAGCTGCCCGCACATCATCGACAGCGCCATCACATGTCTGCCCGATGTGTGACAGGATGTTCCACGCCCGAATCGGACTGATCAGTCACCTTCGAACACACAGAGTCCGGTCATCGAACGAATGAGTTGTTGAGGTCTTCATCGACAATGATGGATGAACATCATCCATTAGCCTAATTAATACTTGCTAGCAGCTAATTAACTTTACTTCAAAGGGCTGTTAGAGCACGTTACGTGATTGTTTTCATTTTGTGTTTCTTAATTTTCATTTTTCAAATGCCATGTAAATTGATGCTGTCTGCATATTTCCAGGTCAAGCATGCAAACTGGCCACTTTGACAAGCATGAGCAGCCTGGCAACATACCATCTGCATGAATGCAATGGCGGGCTAGATCTTCTGGCACTACTTTGCGACCTATTGATAAAAGACCCATGTAAGAGCTCAGTATTATTATTATAGCTGCAAATGGATCAACCGAGAGAAGCCCGTGCTAAATGTGAAACTTATGAAAGAAAATAAATAAATACACATTTGAACCATTTTTTTGAACATCGAACCATCATCAAAATGTTAAAGATGTACTAAAAGGTGTCTTATGCCACTTAGCTATGGTTTCTCCATCTGATTAAGGGTATGTGTTATGATACAACCCCCACTCTGAACCTTAGCGTCCAAAAGATGGGGTACCAGTATGAATCCCCCTAAGCTTAATTACCAGCTTAGATCTTGTAGTGCTGCCACCAACCAGGACTTGCAGTGCCTGGTACACTCTGGTCCCCCCAAAACCTTCCCAGAGGACCCCAAGACCCAGATACCCTGGATCTTACACAAGGAAAGTAAACCCTTTCCCCCACCGTTGCCTCTCCCAGGCTTTCCCTCCCTGGGTTACCCTGGAAGATCACTGTGATTCAAACTCCTTGAATCTTAAAACAGAGAGGAATGCAACTTCCCGTCTCCTCTTTTCCCCTCCTCAAGAGGTAATATAGATTCAAGCTCCGTGAATCTAAAACAGAGGAATTCCACCTTTCCCCCTCCCTTCTCTCTCCCTGTCTCCCACCAATTCCCTGGTGAGTACAGACTCAATTCCCTTGAGCCTCAACAAGGGGGAAAAATCAATTAGGTCTTAAAAAAGAAAAGCTTTTAATAAAAGAAAGAAAAAAGTAGAAGTTGTCTCTGTAATTAAGATGGTAAAGGTTACAGGGTCTTTCAGCTTATAGACCCTAGAGAGAAGCCTTTCCCCCAGCACAAATACAAATTAAAATCCTTCCAGCAAAATACACATTTGCAAATAAAGAAAACAATCAAAAAGACTAAACCGCCTTTCTACTTGTACTTACTATTTGAACAGAAAATTAGAGAGCCTGTAGGTACGTCTGGTCACTCTCAGAACCCAGAGAGAACAACAGACAAACAAACAACACAAAACAAAGACTTCCCTCCACTGAGATTTGAAAGTATCTTGTCTTCTGATTGGTCCTCTGGTCAGGTGGTCCAAGTTCACTGCTTGTAATCCTTTACAGGTAAAAGAGACATTAACCCTTAACTATCTGTTTCTGACAGTATGTCTATACTACCTGCCGGATAGGCAGGCGGTGATCAATCCAGCAGGGGGTCGATTTGTCACATCTAGTCTAGATGCAATAAATCAACCCCTGAGCGCTCTCCCGTTGACGCCTGTACTCCAGCGTCGCGAGAGGTGCAAGCAGAGTCGAACGGGGAGTGGAAGCAGTCGACTCACCGCAGTGAAGACATCGCAGTGAGTAGATTTAAGTACGTCGACTTCAGCTACGTTATTCACGTAGCTGAAGTTGTGTAATTTAGATCGATTCCCTCCACCCCCCAGTCTAGTTCTTATTATAGTCCGGGACAGTAGGGTCAGCTGTCAGCCACTGACTCTCTGCTCAGTGCTCTAGCAGGTTAATTTCATTCCTGGGTACCAATCAAATGCTCCTGGAAGCCAATAGGAGTCTTTCTATTGATTTCAATGGGAGTTGGGTATAGCCTTAAGTCTGCCAAGCCTGGAAGATCCATTAAGCTCCATTAAAACTGGTGCACGAAGATTGAGAGTCTTCTGTTGTACAGTAATGACTTCACAGGAGAGCAGCAGAAGGTGTTCCTTCCAGCTCTTCATGCTGGAAGGTGATTTTGAGTGAAGGCTTTAGAGAAGGGGAGAGAGTGAACAGCAAACCCTTGGAATGGTCCAGTGTTCAAAGTTCAAAAGTCAGCCTGTAGTGGGTTAGCCGTGGTTCTTCCCTCCCAGGTCAGTGGGAGGCCACTCTGCCTCACTATGTCGCAAGGCGTCACCCACAGTTAGGAAATTAGCAGAGTAACACACAGCTTGTAGCTCTGGCCTGCAGTCTGAGCAGAGAGGTAGTTACCTGGGGGCTCTAGACTGCAATCAGGACAGTGAATAGTCTATGGCTCAGATCTGTACTCAGGGTCAAGCGACAAGCAAACAGTTAGTAAGCTTGAGCCTTAGTCAGGGCAGGGCCATAAAGAGTCTGGGGCTCAGGCGAGTACTCAGGGCTGACCACAAACAAACAGTTAATAAGCCCAGCTCTTAGTCAGGGTGGGGCAGTAAAGCATCTGGGGCTCTGGCAGGTATTCAGGGCCAAGCAACAAGAGGGTTGGGAATCCTAGCTCTGGTGGACGGCCAACATACACAGGCTCCTCGGTCTAGAAAGGGGGTAGGGGGAGATAGGCCCATTCACTCCACTGCATCCCGGCCCAGGGCCTTAACAGTGGCAGAGCGGTCTTCCACTGGGTAATCAGGGAATGCAGCCGCAACATGCTGACTGGATCTCTGATAACAACACAGCTGGACTAGGGTCAGCTGTCCCTGGGCCACACCTGACCTCCCCATCGGGATGTACCTGGATCCACAGCGGTTCCTCTGGGCTGTCAAAGTAAAAGGCCCACAGCAGTCTTGGCAGCTCCTCCATGGCTTGGGCAGTGGGTAGCTCCAGCAGCTCTGGACAACCCGCAGCTCTGCCGGGGTCCATGCCAGTCTCTCAGCTCGGGAGCAGGCAAAAGGTGCCTGGCTCCTTCAGCGGCTGCAGCCCAACTGAGCTCCAGGACCTGCCTTTTATACTTCCTGTTCCGGCCACTGATGTTCGGTGGGAGGAGCGAGGGCAGCCTGGTTCCGCCCACCAAGGTTCACAGCATGGTCCCACCCCCTCTGGCTCAGTGGGAGGCCACTCCGTCTCACTACACAGCCGCTACAGCATATTGGTAAGAAAACCCAATGATGTTCTGCTCTGGGATGGGTCTCTACATCTCATCCCAGAGGTTGGAACAAAATCGTGGACACATCCTGAACAACAGAAAGACAGAGCACTCGTCAAGACAGGGAGATGAAACTCCACACCAGGCAGCTGCCAATAAAAACCCTAATTTAGTAGCGTCAGTAATTTTATTAGGCTTGAGACAAAAAAATTATGAGAGAGAGAAAATCACCTCAGACACTAATCAGAAAGAGCAGCTCCTTGGCTGATGTAAATCAACCTGGCTCCAGTGCCTTCAAAGGAAATAAGCCCTGATACACCAGCTGGGGATCATGCCCAAAGTATCTCACTCCCATTCCTCATTCCATACTGTATGTCACTCTCCATGCAATGACACAAGCAGACAGTTGTATGCAGTGTTGCTACAGTGCCACGCTGCCTAGGAATTCATTATCCACTGACATCTCACCACTTTTTTAAAATGAGGTGCCACTGCTGCTCCCAAGAGAGCAAATTGTGAAATATCCATGTTTGTTCTGATCAAATGGAACATCCACAATCCGCCAACCCAACACGAAACTCTTTTGTCACATTAGAGCGGGGCAGAGCTTTGAACAAGCATCATCATTTATTTTTTGTTCCTTGGCACAATGACTGTGAAAGAGGTGAAAGACTCGCAGCCAAGGACACAGGTCCATGGAGTGGGAAAGAGCAAAGACAGAGGAAGATTAATTAGCTCAGCACTAATCTCTGGAATGGAAGATGTGGGGCCGGAGAGTCCAGTTTGGATTTCAAAAACTATCATATGCGTGGATGAGAAGGTGCCTATGTGTGGTGTCAGCAAAGGTGAACCAGCAGTTTGGAATGGTTCTAGTACCGTGCACTGAACCAAAAAAGCTCAGTAATCTCCTTCTAACTCATTTCTTACAGCCCTAATTCAGCAAGATACTTCAGCACATGCCTAACTTTAAACATGTGAACTGTCCCTTTGATATCACTAAGGCTACTCACATGCCTAATGTTAGCCATGTGCTTATGGGTCTTAGAATTAGGGCCCGGGGCTGGATCCAGCCCCAAGTCAAACTAATGGAAATACTGCTATGACTCAATGGAACTGGATCAGCCTCTAAAACAATTAGCAATAGTTAGTGCCAACCAGATCAGCTACAACTGTGGATGAATCTGGTAAAAGAGAAGCATCACATAACATAATAGATAAAGTGTAGTGTTGTGTAAACAAACAAACACACACACACACACACACACACACACACACCAGGCCAGATTCTTATCTGGTACAAATCAGCCTAACTCTGTTAAAGTCACTGTACAGTGATGTCAAGTTCTATTAGATGAAGATGTGGCCCTACATTAATGTAACATTAATGTGGCACATTTTCTATGCCAACGCTCCCCACAAACCTTAACCCTGCCACCTTGTGCTGATGTATTGCAATTACAGTACACGAAAGCTTATTCTCAAATAAATTTGTTAGTCTCTAAGGATATGTCTAGACTACTCGCCGTATCGGTGGGTAGCGATCAATTTCTCAGGGATCGATATATTGCATCTCATCTAGACGTGATGTATCGATCCCCGAAAGGGCTCCCATCGACTCCGGAACTCCACCAGCGCGAACTGCGGGAGCGGAGTCGACAGCAGGAGCCGCGGACGTTGATCTCATGCTGTGAGAACGAGAAGTGACTCGATCTAAGATACTTCGACTTCAGCTACGATATTCACGTAGCTGAAGTTGCATATCTTAGAATGATCCCTACCCAGTGTAGACCAGCCCTAAGGTGCCACAAGTATTGTTAGAGGTTTGTTATAAAAGTGGATGGGTGAGATTCTGTGGCCTGCATTGTGCAGGAGGTCAGACTGGATGATCATAATGGTCCCTTCTGACCTTAAAGTCTATGAGTCTATAAGTACTCCTCGTTCTTTTTGCTGATACAGACTAACATGGCTACCACTCTGAAACCAGTACAATCTTTGATGATGTGATTCCATAGTACTATTTCCTCTTTCTCTGCATAGTGGATGAGGCACCTGAGCTATGAGTATTTTTATCCTCATTGTTTATTAGTAGACCCCGCCTCACTCATTACACCTCAGCCTATCTACCCCCCGGCCACCGAATGAGACAAAGGTTCCCTAAAGCCCTCCCAATTTAAGCACCTGTGCACAGAGGCAATTCAATATAAATGCTTGCATTTTTAAACCCTTCTTATCTGACAAAGTCAAAATGGATTTTCTCCAAGCCACTAAACATGATGGACATAAACATTGTTCTCCATGCCAGATTTCACATATCTGATGTCTTCTGTTGAGATGCTAAATCCATTCAAGAAAAATCTCACACACACACACACACATACACACACACACGCACACACACACAGACACACACAGACACACACACACACACACCTTTTTATTTAAGATACGAAGACAAAGGATTATATTTTTCACTTCCCTGTATTCAAAAACAGCTGAAACATTTTGGCTCAAACTTTTTTTGCAAAATAATTTACTCTGTGGCAGGTCAGACCTAGAGATTTTCAGCTCTAAAATTAGATCAAGTTACTACTTCTTGGAAAAACACCTTTAGATTGGAAACAATTAGGCAGCCTATAGCTGTGGCTTCTTACTCCAGTAATAATATATATATATATATATACACCCACCTCTTACATTAACACTTTAAAAACATTGATTGTATTCAATTTAATTCATGATTAATCAGAATAATGTGTAATTATTGTGCAATCAGTCAAGTAATGGAATCATACATTATACTTCATGACTGGCATATTGGCTTTATCAAATACTCCAATTCTGTCACACTGAGATTTTTAGTTTCGTTTGCGGAAGTTTATGCTTTGTTTTTCTGATGAAATATGAGTGAAGTGGAAATAAGGAAAGGGATGTAGAACAACAGTGACAAATATTATAATTCCATTATATAAAGCAGTATTACATCCTCACTTGGAATATTCTGTTAAGTTTCGGTCACCCTATCACCAGAAGGCTATAGAAGGATTAGAGGGGATGGGTTCAGAGACAGGTAAAACTGTTCTACAACTACAGATCTAAAAGATTGGGACTGTTTTCCTTAGTGAAAAAGTGACCAAGAGGGGACCAGGAGAAAGGTATAGGAGGTAATGAAAGGTATAGAGATGCTGGACAGGGAATATGACAGGGAGATAAACCTGCATCAGGTAGGAAGGGGTTAAAGAGTTCCCCAGGGCTCGGTCAGGCCACTCTGCTGCACCTATGCTGGGTGTTGGTCTTAAGAGAAGGCAAGCTCAGTGACGGGGTTTGCCTCGAGAAAACAGCACATACAATGCTCAGTGTGGCGGAAGGAGCCTGGCTTGGGCCAGGGACTCTAGCAGTCCTTGACAGGAGGGTAGATCTAGCCTGAATGGTTGGTTGACTGGTGAGCCATGGAGCCAGCTGCTAAATGGGAAGACACTGTATGGGGGGATCCACCTACAAGAAAGGGAGTGGAAGGCTGAGCCCAGGGCCGGCTCCAGGCACCAGCACACCAAGCGCACACCTGGGGCGGCAAGCCACTGGGGACGCTTTGCCGGTCGCCGTGAGGGCGGCAGGCAGGTTGCCTTCGGCGGCATGCCTGTGGAGGGTCCGCTGGTGCCACGGCTTCAGCGGACCTTCTGCAGGCTGCCGCCGAATCCGCGGGACCGGGGACCTCCCAGAGGCAAGCCGCCAAAGGCAGCCTGCTTGCCATGCTTGGGGTAGCAAAATACTTAGATCCTTCCCTGGCTGAGCCTGCCTGGGTGGGAGATGCTTTTCTTCTGCATGTTTATTAAATTTGGGCTAATGCTTGTTACCCCGGAAGGGCTGAACTCTTTTAAATGGCTTGGCTGGGGTGGTATGGGGGCAGAGCACTGGGGGAAAAGCCGGTGCAAGGAGGAGAGGCCACAGTTCAGGCACTGGTGGTCTGCCCGCTTTTATGGAGCTTGCATCACCCCTGCCCGGGACTTGTACTCTCCCCCTGGGTTTTTCTTCCCTCTCTAACATCCAGAGTGTGGCTGAAGGCTCCCTCACTGCTGCTGTTTTCTGCTGCCATCTTCCTTGCTTTATACTAGCCCCACCTGTTCCATCTCAGGTGGGCTCCATCAATCAGGGGTTACTTAGGCCTCTTAATTCTCCTCAGCAGTGGCCTATCCACTTAATTGCCCCTTTACAGTCTCATTAATCCTTCCTAGGCTATAACAGGATTAGGGGGGGGGTTCAGAGACAGGTAAAACTGTCTCCCCCTAGAGTGACTTCCTAGGGGTGAACACACCATCCCAAGTGGGGTTCTTACACCTTCCTCTGAAGTATCTGGTGCCAAAGTTAGAATCAGGACTCACAATTTGTCAGACCACTCTGTTTTATTAGCACAGCGCTCTGCCAATAACACCCAGATAATGTGAGTGGCCATGCAAGACCCAAACAGTCTTATTTACACAGATAAAAGAGCGGGAAATAGACAAAGGGACAAAGAAATCAAAACAGTAAAATTCACCTGGGGCACTGCATGCATATCCTACTTCCTTACTAACTCTTATCGATCTAAGGCTAATACTTCACCAATTGCCCTTAAACGGTGCAATTGATCTATGTTAATATCTGTATTCCTGACACCTGGATTGCAGCATTCCAGCAATTTTGCTTAAAGGTACAGACAGCATTTCTTTAATCCTTTCTATTTTTACAATATAATTCATTCTACTTTCACACTGGTGGTGGCCTCAGTCAGAGACAGGATGCTGGACAAGATGGATGTGGGGTCTGGCAATTCTGAGGCTCTTACCTGATGACGATTCCACTGTTGGATGGTTGTTTGAAAGTGGCACTGAGGGGCAGGCTGCACCTACGTTCCCCTCTCACTCAACAGCTCACCTCCTCAGCATCAGAGTTGAGGCACCTGTGTGGCGCATTGCAGCAGCGCAGGAACCTCTAGAGTGGACAGAATCCATAAGGTAGTCAAACTCACATTACCCTGGCACTACACCTGGCTTAAAAATGGAAATGAAAACATGCTGGCAAAGAAAGGACCCTAGAAAAGTGAAGAGGGAAAATGGAGTCGGCATGTACCAGGCACAGTCAATACACCCCGTTTGCTGAAACTTTTAAAAGTTAGCAGTCTGTGCAGGGCCGGCCTTAGGATTTATGGTGCCCTAGGCGAGATTATTAAACTGGTGCCCCTGTGCCTGATCTGCTCTTAGCAACACAAACATAAGCTTACAGTATTGGAAAACTTGCCACATTCACGTTATTAAAACCAGTTTAACTTAATGAAGCACACTGTAATGCTGATGGACTAGCACTAAAGAAGCAGCACTATAGAAAAAATTCTGATATGACAGAATGATGCAAATAATATTTTTTTTTAATTTATCAAAATTTTATTGGAAATTTATATGAAAAGGTATTGAAACAAAGATTTGTTTTTAATTAAAAGCAATCTTTCTGGCTTTTTTGGCTGCAAAATCAGTAATAATGTCATCGTATGACAAAGACAAAGTTGTGTCTTGCTCGATTGCAAGAATAGCAAGACCAGTTAAGTGTTCCTGACTCATGGTAGAGCGGAGATAGTTTTTAATGAGCTTTAGTTTTGAGAAACTCCGTTCTCCTGATGCTACTGTTACAGGAATTGTCAGTAGAATACAAGTGGCAATATACACATTAGGATATATGTCAACAAGTTTGCGGGTATGAATAAACTGTACAATGTCCATCACCGATTTTGCATGTGGCAACATTGATGACAGTGTACTCAATTCTTCGTACAGTTCAAGTCCATTTAAATCAAAACTATCACCGTGCTTCAGGAGGCTCTCTAGGTTCTTGCACTTTGTCATTAGTTGCTCGTTTTCCTATTTCGTTGAATTTAGTTATGTCATACAAAAATCCAAACTGTTCATGGTGTACTTGCAAGGTATTAAACCGTTCATCAACAGCAGATACTGCTTTATCCATCACAACATTAAAAAATTCAACCTCAAATTTATTTTCTGGATCGTCTATGGGAATGATCTGCTGTACAGATTCTTCACAAAGAAGTGTCCCTGGCCTTTTAAACTCATATTAACTATGTATTTACTTTATGAAAGTTGGAGAAAACATTGTGAAAACGTAAAACATTGGCTGCCCAACTTCTGGGCTGGCAAAAGTTATACTGACTCACAGGGAAAAAAAAAAGCAGGAGAATCTTAGTACAACATATGGTCACTTTATACCAGAGGTCGGCAACCTTTCAGAAGTGGTGTGCCAAGTTCACTGTAATTTAAGGTTTCTCGTGCCAGTAATACATTTTAATGTTTGTAGAAGTGTCACGGAGTCACCGGGCGATGCTCTGGAACTGCTCCCCACAAAGCCAGTCAGGACTTTGGGGAGCCCCCTGTCCCTTGGAGCAGACTTGTTCAGGGCAAGAAGCTCACCTCCTGGGTCTCTCCTTGGAGCATTCAGCATCCTCTGCCCCTCCGTGAGCTTCCCACAGCAAGCCCGCCTCAGTGGGGTCCTGTGGAAGCCACCGGGTCCTGCACCCCCACTTTGCAGTCAGATGTGACTCTTAGCCAGCCAGTAAAACAGAGGTTTATTCGATGACAGGAACAGATCTAAAACAGAGCTTGTAGATACAGCGAACCAGACCCCTCGGCCGGGTCCATTCTGGGGGGCAGTGAACCAGACCCCCCACGTCTGCACTTCACTCCTCGACCCCAGCCAGCTCCAGACTAACAACCCCTCCCAGCCCCTCCTCTCTGCTCAGCCCCTTTCCCAGGCCAGAGGTCACCTGATCCCTTTGTCTCCAACACCTTCAGCTGGCACCTTTGCAGAGAAGGGGCCTAGGCCATCAGTTGCTAGGAGACAGAGTGCCAGGCATTTAGGTGCACTGTCCCTTTGCTCTTCAGCAATCACATGCCCTTATCCCACCACCTAGATACTTAAGAACTGCATAGGGGACACTGAGGCACCAACACAGTATTCAGAGGAAACATCAAGAACATTCCCAGTTCGTCACAAGAAGGTTTCTCTCTATGTCTATATTATATAAATAAACTATTGTTATTATCTGAGGTCTTGGCCACCGGTCCTGCTCAGGCCACTGCCAGCTGAGTAAATGAAACCCCAAACCGGCAGCGGGCTGGTGGCTGGAACCCTAGACAAGGATCCCAGGCCCTGCTCAGCCCGCTGCTGGTCTGGGGTTCTGACCACCAACTCCTGCCAGCCAGGATCCCGGCCGCCAACCCCCCCTCAGCCCACTACCAGCCTGGGATTCTGCTCACCCAGGCTGGCAGGAGGCAGAGTGGGGCTGGCGGCTGAGCTCCTGACTGGCAAGGGGCCGGCAGCCGGAACCCTGGAGTAGCAGTAGGCTGAGTGCTGCTGGCACCCCAGACTGGCAGCAGACTGAGCCACTCAACCCCCCGCCGGCCCTGCTCAGCCCGCCACCAGCCCGCTGCCAGCTGAGTGAATGGAACCCCAGGCTGACAGCAGGTTGAGTGGTTCAACTGGCCTGCTCAGCCCACTGCCAGCCTGGGATTCCTTGGGGGTCCCCAGGCCAGCAGTAGGTGCTGAGTGGGGCCGACGGCTGGTATCCCAGCTGGCAATAGGGCAGCAGCCGGAACCCCAGAGCAGTGATGGGCTGAGCCGCTCAGCCTGCTGCTGCATACCATCAAAAATCAGCTCACCTGCCACCTTTGACACGTGTGCCATAGGTTGCCGACCCCTGCTTTATACACTAGTAAGAAGATGAGCATATTACAGTTGTTGGAGGGTTCTTATCAGGAGCAACAGGCTATAGGAAAGTCAGTCAACATTTTTTGTTTCTCTGATGAAAACTGGCCCACTCTCTGCCTTTAACCAAACCTGTCACTAATAATTGTCAACAACTTAATTTTCTGTTTTTGGCTAAGATATTGATTTTTTAAAAAAAAAAATATTGAAATTGGATTCAGGATTGTTAGCAAGAATTTTTGGCAAACAAAGTTGTTAAATGACAATCTAAATGGCAACACAGTACTGCTTTCATGCTTGGCTCACCCCCCAGCCTGCTGGTCCAACAGCTGCATTAGACCCCAAAATCCACCTCTTGGGGTGCAGAGTGGCAACAGAAGCAGCAAACCCTCAGGTGCAATCACACGCCAATGGGCACCACCACCAGCCTTACGGACCATGGTGAAGTTAGCACAGCATCTGATCTCAGACAGGTCACCCATGGAGCCACAGCAGCTCATCTTGCCCTGTGCAGCTCCCCCCGGATGAGATGGATCGCTGGCAGCTGCCAGCCCGGGGAGAGGCACTTCCCAGCTAGGGTGGCCAGATCCAGATGTCCTGACTTTATAGGGCGAGTCCTGATATTTGGGGCTTTGTCTTATATAGGCACCAATTACCCCCACCTAGAGTGACCAGACAGCAAGTGTGAAAAATAAGGACAGGCAGTGGGGGGGGGGAGAGGGGGTAAAAGGAGCCTATATAAGAAAAAGACCCCAAAATTGGGACTGTCCCTATAAAATAGGGATATCTGCTCACCCCACCCCAAGTCCTGATTTGTCACTCATCTGGCTAACCCCAGCCAAGCCCTGTGTGACATTCCAATTCTGGCTGCCTGCCCAGGAAGTGAGTTACTTTCACTTTCATTCCTCAGCAGCCAGCCTCTCCTCCCCCCCAGCACTTCACCCAACCCAGCCCTGACGGAGGGGAGGGAGGAGAGAGAGGGGTGCTCCTGGGGAGGAGGGAGAAAGGAGGGGGTGCTCCGTAGGGCGGGGGGGAGAAGAATGGATGTTATGGGAGACAACAAAGGATACTGGTTCCAGAGCCACAGAGCCTGCCTCACCTCACCTGACCTCAGCTGGGGGGAAAGAGTCACACTCACAGGTGAGCTCCTTTCCCAACCCTACCCCCACCCCTTCCCAGAGACCCCAGCAGCCAATCCCCTCCCTCAGACTGTGCTGCATTGGGCTCTCTCTAGGACCCAGCAGCCCTGCTTCTACACTGTCTGGGCTGCCTGCAGAGTGGTGCCCCCAGGCAGCGTGGGGCCCTACCCGGCTGCCTATTCTGCCTATGCCTGAGGACGGTCCTGAGTCTGTGATGCAGCTGAGCTTGCCAGGGAGAGCGAGAGAGAGAATGGCCTCAGGAGCTGCAGGTGGATTACCTGGCGAGGCTGGTGGTTGCCGTAATGATGCGTTGCTGATGTCCCTGCAGGGCACAGGAGGGATGAATTAAACATTTCCCTCTGACAGTGAAAATGAATGTCTCCCATCTCCTGTACTGAGCAGCACACTATGAGACTGCAGCCCCAGGGCGAGGAACTCCCCTGTTGCCTTCCCCCACAGCAGACACTGCAGATGGCAGAGGGATACTACAAACAGGGGAGCTGTAGTTCAGGAAGGGAACAGACTGTACTCAGGCACCTTTTGGAACTACAACTTATTGCTCCACCTTTCCACTGGAAAAATGAGACCAGAGGCCAAATTCACAGCTTGTGTAAATCGCCATAGCCCCAGTGACTCAGTGGAGCTCTGTGGATTTACATCAGCTGAGGCCCCAGCCCTATATCTGCAGAAAGTAATAAAAGCTCCCGAGGGAAGCTCGGCCTTGGTCTATAAGTAGCATCCCAGGGTGCTACTGGAAAACAATGCATTAACAATAGCCATAGTTAATAAGAATACATGCAAAATACTACGCAAGTACCAAATCAATGCCAACAACAGTGCATGCATGCAAAATTACAATGTTAATAAGACACCTGTTAATGAGAGCCACATTGTATTCTTCACAGTTAGCCATACTGGCTTGGCTATTAAGTCTTCAGAAATAATTGCACGCATTCTGGTCCAGATCCTGAGCTGTCAAATCAGTACAGCTCCATTGATCTCCATGACCTTTCACTGACCTCCATCCTTTGAGCTATGTGAAGATTCCTGTAGCTCCGTGTCATGAGAAGATCTGGCCCTCTGAATGTATTTATGAAACGGATGCAGAAAGAGTTAGATATATTCTTTGCATGGTGTTTGTCACTGAGGGGATAAACAGGTTGTGACGTCCAAAATATGTACACACAAGCTAAACCGGGTTCAGCATGCCATGGTCTCTACTCCCGGAGCTAGTCCAAACTCCAGATTTCCATTCTGTGGGAAATTACGACACTTTGAAATGTCCTTTAAACTCAAATTGGAATGAAAAGTGGAAGTTTCCTGCAAAATGAAAATTCAAAAAATTTCATTTTGGAAATATTGAAACAGCCTTATCAAAACATTTCTGTTTCATAAGGGTGAAGTCCTTCATATTAACTCTATCATTTCAATTCTTCTATTATAAATTGCTTATTGTAGTATAAAAGTCAAACTGATAATGTTAAAAATGAAGCTCTTTGACCTTATTGAAATGAAATACTTTGATCATTTTTTTCATGATAAATGTCAACCAAATCAGTATAATCCCAGGAAACATTTCAATTGTATTGAATCAACTTTTTCCAGTAAGAAAACTGTTGTCTCAAAACCTTTTTGACAAGCTCTATCCACTTCCTGGAAACTTGCACTGTTATTCACACCTGGGTAAAGTGATAGGTTTAAAATGCTACTAAATCAGAATGGTAGCATTTTACACCTATTCTGCCCAGGTATAAATGACAACACCAGGTGCAGAGCAATAGAGAATCAGACCTCAGGCAAGGTAATATTTCTCTATTGGCCAGAAGAGCCCAGGAACAGTGACAGGCTATAAATTGTTGCAATCTGCACAAGTCTGAGCAGTGCCTGTTTAATTAGTCTTGCAGTCTGTGGACAGCTGGGAGAAGATATTGCTGGGAGGAGAAAATGGAAGTGTGATAGACTGTTTTGATCACTCCTGGGCAGCCTTGATTTAATAAAAGTTCAGCATTTTTGTTGAGTGCAAGCGTAGGCAATGGGATTGTATCATACACAACAGTAGGAAACACCTTGTTGCATTAATTCTTTCACTGACTTTTCAGCCTTGGCTATGATCTTGTGAGACCTTAATAGCTAAAGCCAGATTTGGGTTCAGCCCACATTTGGTTGGGAGACCTCCAAGGATCATTTGTTTGTCATGTAGACAGGACTTGCAGAATTGCAGCTCATAAGAAGCAGAGGGGCGTGAATTCATTTTGTCACAGATGAAGCTTGCGATATCATGGAAGTTGAAATCTGCTCCCTGCAGGGCTCTGCTCTTTTATTCTTTATCTGTGTCTTTCATTATCATTCTGTTTTCCAAAGTGATTCCATAGTCCAGTTTTCAGAATCAATGCTCAGCTGTAATTGTCTCCTACTTTTTCTTTTTCCTTACACCGATAAACATCGCCAGTATGTTTTAGCCTTGAATTAGTTCAGTTTCCTTTTCATCTGTTGTTAATTCAAAGACTGAGTTACAATAGTCACTTTCATTCTCATCTTTCATCACCTGTCTCTTCCAGTCTCTCTCTGTCTCAGTCTTTGCCGTATCTCCAAACTGCAGGGAAAATAAAGCCAGCCTCCATATCGAGGTAAAAAATATTTTTGGCTGACCTACATATTTCTGCATTATCTCACAATATCTGTTTCAATGGTGACCTCAATGAGCACACACACAAATCCAGCAACCTCACTCTTTTCCACATTTCATTCCGAGGAATCGGGTGTATTTTAATACTCACAAAAGCAGGAGCTGGATGATGATATCAGTCCAAGCCAGTGTCAAAGTTAGACTCAGGACTCACAGTTTGTCAGACCACTCTGTTTTATTAGCACAGCGCTCTGCTAATAACACCCAGATAATGCGAGCACCATGCAAGACACAAACTATCTTATTTATACAAATAAAAGGGCGAGCACTTAACAAGATAACAAAGGAAGCAGAATCTGATAAGTTTACCTGGGCTAGGCATGCATATCTTATTTCGTTACTAACGATTACCGATCTTCTGTTAATGTTTCGCCATTAGCACCTTTGTTTATGCCTGTTTCTTTTCCTGGCACCTGTATTTCAACATTTCTTATTTCTGCTTAAAGGTACATCTGCATTTCTTTAATCCATTCTTATTTTTACAATATAATTCATTCTACTTTCACAGCAGGTACTAGCCTAGTACTGGGGGAGCACACACACAACCCCCGCTAGTCTGGTACCTGCAGTTAGCTGAATAGGAAGGAATGGCTTTGTGGGTTAAGGCACAAGACTGGGCTCACGAGCTAGAGGGGCAACTCTCAGTTCTGCCACAGACTCCCTGCATGACCTTGCTTACGTTATTTAATCTCTTTGTGCCTTGGTTCCCCCTCTTGTCTTTTAGATTGTAAGCTCTGTGGGGCAGGGACTGCCGCACTGCCCCTTACCATGCGTCTCTACAGCACTTAGCACAACAGGACCTCTGCTGGGACACAAATAATGAAAATAATTAGGAACTGCGGGCTATAATGCTTTGTGCCCTGATTGATATTCGACACATCTCCATCAGTTCATTCGGGATTGAACCAAGCTGATGGATTTGCTTCTGTTATCAAGATCAGAAGGTAGAAAAGCAAATGCTTTAAGTTACAATGGCCCTCGACCTCCATTCCCAATGCTAGTTTCATTTCAGAGGAGTTGGTCACAGAGGATGCCTACAGACGTGCCTGGAACACACAGTTCAGGGTCCAGGTTCCCCAGTGTGCTCCAGCAATGATACAAAGCAGCCAGGCACTCACTTTAGCTACTTAAGCTAGGTTTTGGTTGTCTTGAGTCAGAGCTTATTTCACTGTCTGCTATTTGCAGTGTTTCAAGGTATGCTCATGTGCCTGTGGCAACCCCCTGAAATCAATGGGGAGTTCTGCTTTTAAAAAGTGATGGCAACAACTCAGCATAAGGTTATTAGGATTTTAGCCCCGGTCTGGTCAAATGCACTTGGCTTCAGCAGATGAAATATGTATTCAATAAGGGCCTTGGCCCTGCCAGGTGCTGAGCACTCTGCCCTGGATGGGACAAAGTACTGAACTATGTGCATAACTGTAAGCACTGGCATAGTCCCGTTGAAGTCAAAGGCACTAGGCCGCTTTACACCAGCTGAGGCTCTGTCACTGGGTTTCTAGCCTGTCAAAATGTAACCCAGTCCTTTTGGGCCAATATTGCTCTTGCTGACACTTGCTGAAATCAGGGGAGTGACAATAATGTCAGAGTGATGTAAGGGAGAGGAGAACCAGGTGGTAGGTTTGTAAGTCTGTCTGTTATTAGTCCAGAAAGTTATGGTTCATTCACAGTCCCACTCAACTCCAAAACAGCCCTTTCTGTTATCTTGCTTGGATTCCCTGCTGCTAGCAACCTCGGCCAGAAGGGCAGAGAGTGCAGGGTTGTATCTAATGGCATTTGAATGGAAAAGGAGTAACGCAGGGTGGTAACATCATACACTGTCAGAGGAAGCTTAGGCAAAGAGTTGCGGGGAAGTGGGAATGGGGGAGAGAAAGGACAGACGGTGGAGAGAGCTGCATAGCATAGGGGCTCAGATCCTGCCCTCACTCACATCCCTGATGACAAGGGAGCTATGTCAGTTTACATCAGCTGAGAATCTGGCTCTGGCACTACAGCAGGGTAAAGCTAGTGCCAGAGACAGGAAAATCAGGCCTAGAGTTTTAGTGTACTCTCTTGATCTACAGAGGCTGCGAGTCTGTTCCAACCCACTTTCACAAAGCCTCGCTCAAGCTATAGCGACTCCTGTATTCAGCTTTGGAGGTTCCTGGGTCAGTCCTTGATGGCAGCCATCCCATTAGTAGAGATTAGCTACCAGCTATCTAAGGCTACAAGCAGCTGACTTTGGTTCAGAAGCCAATATCTGACCATTTATCAATGTAATTCCATTTTTTCCATGAAACGTGAATCTATTTTTTTACAGATAACTTTTAAAATGTACATAAATAAACAAACCCCTATCAAAATAATGAATATTTTACAAAATTTGGGGGCATATTTATCATGCCAAAGGTCAGTTCTGCAGCCCTACTCACTCAACAAGTTCCCTCCTCTTCAAGAACTACAGTATATGAAGCCTCTGGAGCAGTGGTTCCCAAACTTTGACAACCCGCGAATCCCTTTCACTAAAATGTCAAGTCTCAGGAACCCCCTCCTAAAAATGAATATTTCCAGGGCTTTTCTCTCTTACCTCAACACAAATTATAAAAGCAGTGATCTTGGAAATATAACTTTTGTTTTTATGACATGCTTATTACACACTATTTATTAATTAATATTTATCATTATAGTATTTTTATTGCATTATAAAAATGGCAACTCTTCCAAGAGCTTATATCACTTTTGATTAAGCCTGCTATAAGACAAGGCTCCTATCAGAGGCGCCAGTAGAAAAAAAGGGTGTGAGGGCAAAGGCTATGCCTGGGGGTCACCACTGGAGAAGTGGGGGGGGGGCATGGGGTCTGTGGAAAAAAAGGGGAGGGACCCACTTGAGCATACGCGAGGGTGGCACATGACCCTCGTCATTTCCCCATACTAGTGCCTCTGACTCCTATAAAAGCAGCAAAGAGTCCTGTGACATCTTATAGACTAACAGATGTTTTGGAGTATGAGCTTTCGTGGGTGAATATCCACTTCTTCGGATGCAGTCCAGGCAAACAACGCCCATTACAACAAAGCTTAAACTTGATCTTCATAATAACTTAAAATCAACTCTAGCTGCCTATTTAATTTTAAAAACAGCAAAAAATATCCACCTCCCTTTCCATTTCTTATAAGGAGTCTTAAAGATTGAATCTCCTCAGTGTGATAGATATGCTTGCTTTGATCTGCTTAGCTCTTGGAAGTCCCCAAGGCTCTGGGCTGCTGGCCCCGTGCTGCCTGGGGTCCCTATGGAGAGTTCTGTCAGCCATTAGGGAATTTTTTCACAAGACCTCCCTGTAACATTTGCAGGAGCGGCTCCAGACACCAGCGTACCGAGTGTGTGCCAGGGGTGGCAAGCTGCAGGGGTTGGCCTGCTGGTCGCTATGAGGGTTGCAGTCAGGCTGTCTTTGGCGGCATTTCTGAGGGAGGTCCGCTGGTCCCGCAGTTTTGGCGGCAATTCAGCGGCGGGTACGCTGAAGGCGTGGGACCAGCAGACCTCTTGCAGGCGCACTGTCGAAAGCCACCTGACTGCCGTGCTTGGGGCGGCAAAATACATAAAGCCGCCCCTGAACATTTGGTGAACCCCCAGGGGTTCACGAACCCCAGTTTGGGAACCACTGCTCTAGAGGCGATAGCGGCATGGCCTAAAATGCCAGTACTAGACTAAGTTCTGCTCTACACCATCTTCATATCATATGCAAGCAGCACCGCCCAGCTCTCTCAAGGCATGCGGACCATCAACATCAGGATGAAACATTAAAGTGATGTGGATATGGGAGCACTTGAATGACTCTCCACCTGTCTCCTAAATACCTCAGGTATTTGTATGGCCCTTATTACTATACAATCCAAGCACCTCACTGTCTTTAATGAATTTAATCCTTACAACATCCCCTGTCAAATTCAGGCTTAGCCATAGTGAATCAGCATTTGTGACCTTCAAGCTTGAAAATTGTCATTCTCTGTACTAAGGTCTGAAACAGATGCTCTTAAAAAAGTCACAGCTGGTTCAGAAGAACGCAGCAGCCTGTCTGCACAGTAACACACACTGCTAAGAACATGTCACCGCAGTGCTCTGCAGTCTTCACTGGCTCTGGGTCAAACTCTAGATTACATTTGATCTTCAAGCTAACTAAGGGACCACTTCATCTTGACTGATCATTACCTCCTACAACTGCTATATTTCACTGGAACAGGGACTCTGCCAACCTGAGGAGCATACTGCAGGAAACAGACTATTCTAGGTGACTGGCCCATCAGTCTGTGACTTCCTGCAAGAGGAGGTCTGGATGACAATGGAACCCACCAACCTCACAGAAACACACATAGAGAAACAGAGTTTCACAGACTGAATGAGAAAATGTAGAGAGAGAGAGATCTTTGTGTTCATACTTTATACATTTGTGAAATGGTAACGGGCAAGTCATAAGAAGATTAGATAGATTCTGTGGAACTAATCATGTACGTGAGTTTAGAACATAAGAACGGTCATACTAGGTCAGACCAAAGGTCCATCTAGCCTAGTATCCTGTCTTCCAACAGTGGCCAATGTTGGGTGCCCCAGAGGGAATGAACTGAACAGGTAATCATCAAGTGATCAATCCCCTGTTGCCCATTCCCAGCTTCTGGCAAACAGAGGCTAAGGACACCACCCCTGACCATCCTGGCTAATAGCCATTGATGGACCCATTCTCCATGAACTTATCTAGTTCTTTTTTGAACCCTAAGTTTTGGCCTTCACAATATCCTCTGGCAAGGAGTTCCACAGATTGACTGCATTGTGTGAAAAAATACAGTTTGTAGGTCCCAGCCCAGGCCTTAAATTTTATTAGCTCAAACTCATCCCTGCTACAACTTAATCAGGATGAATTTGACTCCCTGTGTTATGTTTCATCACACTGAGTCCCCAGTTCAGTCAGGTATTTAAGCAAGCACCTGGTTTTAAGCATGTGAATAGTCCCATTGAAGTCAAAGGGCTTGTATGCATTGCTCAAAGGGACTTAAATTGTCAAGTCATATCGGAAATTTAAAAAAATCTGCCAATGAGAACACTGCACAGAGGCCCAGGGAGCATCTGTCAGCATGTGAATCCATGGTGCTGCATAAATTTTACCTCCAAATTTCACACACAAGGCAGCAGCTGTCAGTGACTTTAAAAAAGAAAAGAAATCTGCAAAAATACCCAGTGACACAAGTGATTAATATTTATAATTCTAGTTCCAAAATAACCTCTGTGTTGCTGAGAGATGGTTGAGAACTCTAAGATGTACGTCTAACATGCTTTATTATACGCACTAATAATAGCATTTAAGCCTCAGATGAGGCGCTGTACAGATCACAAATTCAAGTGCTAACAGAAGAAAAAGGGGCCTTTTTAAAACCCAGAGCCTGGTTCTGCCCTGAATTACACCTGTTTTATACTGGTGGAGCTCTATCGATTTCAGCAGAGCTACACCACTTAAAACTTGGAGTAAGACAGTGAAGAATCTAGTTCCCAATCTCCGATGCAAATGAGAAGCAGTGCTGAGATTATTACTCACTCTCACGTGACCGAAGCTGCCTAAAATAGTAAGTGAGTTCAATGGGTTCATTGCTGCTGTATCAAAACTGTGGGCAAGGAAGGCAAACTTTTCAGAGGTGAATGACTCCTCACGTTCTCTGAAAATGAACAGCTGAGCAAAATTGCAATACAGCATCTGATGTTCATTTCCAGAACCACGGCATGAGGTGAGCAGAACCTGACCATTTTCCCTTTTTCACAGTGAGCCATCCCACTGTCAGCACGGGGTGCTGAACCACTGTTTGGCCCTTGTCTACACCAGTGGTCAAACCATATTTAGCCATGGTCAAGGAACAGCAGTGTAGGAAGAGAGAAGCTGTGTCACGTCTGGTGTAACTCCATTGACTTACGCAGAGGGAAGAATGGTATGCTGGGTGCTAGTTGAGAGAGGGCTGAGGAGTCAGAGTATAGTCCAGCCTCCATGTCCATTCAGATTCTTACTGATGCTGGCAAAAAGGGGGCCAATTAGTACCACTCTGTTGTGGTATTTTCTGTGATAAGGACACCTGTGTGCTGCAAAAGGCACTGAGACCACTAACTCATTCACACAGGCAGTCAAAGAGCATTCAGCTGTGCAGTGGGGGAGGGGGGCATCAGGTACACCTAGGGTGACCAGATGTCCCGACTTTATAGGGACAGTCCCAATATTTGGCGCTTTTTGTTATATAGGTGCCTATTACCCCCCACCCCATCCCGATTTTTCACACTGGCTATCTGATCACCCTAGGTACACCTTACACTAGAGCTGGGCCACAAGAAGTCAATTCCATGCAGGGGGCCTGCCCTCCCCAGGAGAACCTGTGTAACCTGCCCAGTAGGTAAAGAAAGCTTCCACCTGGTCACTAGTTGGGGAGGAAAGGAGAGGCTGAAGAGCTGGCTGTGACTTCTTCTCCTAAGGACCATGCTGTGCTTGAAGAAGCTGACAGGCAGGTGAGTTTTATTCTTTGTTGTAACGACTGAGAGGAACTTGCTGTTTGGTTTGCTGCATTGACCCGGTGCTGAAGGAACTTTGGGCCTTTTCCATTAAAAAACAGGCCAGAGCCTCTAAAAGATGGAGTCTGACTCTTCTTTGGGCTCTCTCCTTTACTGTGGAGCCTGCTGCTACGGCCTCAGGCTAGCCCTGCATAATGACATAGTGACCAGAGATCACTACTGATGTGGGTTTGACTAGAACTAGTCAAGGACTAATTAGAGGAGAAAAACTTCCTATTCTTATTGTCTCTTTCCACCCTGCCTTTGTCTCCTCCCGTCTGTCTGCTGTTTCTCTTCTTCCATGTGTCAGTCTCCCTGGTATATTTTCTATTTGGTTGGACCCTGCTTTCTTGGCAGGCAGGTGCAAGGTTGGGCCCCAGTGGTGCAAACACTTTTAAGTACTCGCTGAACTTCATGCACTGTCCATGCTCTTACTGTCTAAAGTGGAATCATATGCCTGTTTGAGTTAAGCATGTGCATAAATGTTTGCATGACTGGTTTCCTATGAAAGCCCATCAGCTGTCTGTTCTTGGAGGGAAATTGAACAAAAAGTGGGGTTTAGACCAGTCCCTATGTGACACTCTGTGCCCCAAAGAGACACTCTGCACCCATATTCACCACTGGTGATATAATTATATGTTTTGTACAAAGTACGCCTTGTGAGGTATCTTTTTAAAAGTCTTAATCTGTTGAACGTTAATATCCTGTTAAGTTGTATGTGCTATCATTGTATTAGAAGTTACGAAATTTTGCTATGTAGGTGCCACTGAAACATGTTGTGAGGTTGGGAACACCCACAAGCAGCCTTTCAGATACAACAATAAAAAGTTCAAACAACGTTGATGCCCCATTATGAAAAATACTGATGCTCACATGGATTACTCCAGGAACTGTGAACAATGGAAACCTCTCCGAAGACACATGGATCTGACGAAGTGGGTATTCACCCACAAAAGCTCCTGCTCCTATACATCTGTTAGTCTATAAAGTGCCACAGCACTCTTTGCTGCTTTTTCCTAAGATAGGACTACAGAATGGGAACTGTTTAACTCAGGTAACAGCAAAAGATCTTTCTAGCAAGTTAGAAGAAGATGTAAAAGGGAGAAGTGACATCATGAATGGGCCTCACTCCCCACACAAGAGAACACCTGGAAACATCTGAGGAACAAAGACTGAACTGGGGGAAGTGCTGGTACCAGGCAGGAAAGAAGGAAGCCTGCCTGCGTATGAAATCTTGGTGGACTGTTTATACTATCTAACAGGGTGAGACTCTGCTTACTTCAAATCCTCTCTAGTATATTAGGCTTAGATTGGGTTTTTGTTCATTTGCTAGGTAATCTACTTTGATCTGTTTGCTATCACTATATTTCTGTAGTTAATAAATCTATTTTATATTTTACCTAAAACAGCATGGGTTGAGTGAAGTGCTTGGGGAAAACGCTCAGCTCAGGAACAAGAGTTGGTGCGTGTCCAATTTCCTTTGTAGATGTTTGATTATTTAAACAATAAAAAAATTCTGCTTAAAAAAATCCAAAACTTTTGAACCACCTCCTCTTGTGACCAAACACCTGAGCCCATCCAGTCAGAGATTATTCCAGGTTTCTGATACTCTGCTGGCTTCCTTGACTCATATCTGTCTCCATAACTTTGGGTTCATTTAGGTTAGAACATAAGAACAGCCATACTGGGTCAAACCAAAGGGTCATCCAGCCCGGTATCCTGACTACAGACAATGGCCAATGCCAAATGCCCCAAAGGGAGTAAACCTAACAGGTAATGATCAAATGATCTCTCTCCTGCCATCCATCTCCACCCTCTGACAAACACAGGCTAGGGACACCATTCCTTACTCATCCTGGCTAATAGCCATTAATGCACTTAACCTCCATGCATTTATCTGTTTCCTAGAGACTGGCTCCATGGGGTACTTCACAAACTGGAGACGGTTACTGTGAGTTTGTCTTTAGTATAGCTTATGTACATACTCCAAGAACTGAGCATTTGAGCATGTTCCAGAATCTGGGATGAGCCTATGTTGTGAAAACTGAAATGCTCAAAATAGCACATGCATGTGAATGGACACAGGGTCTAAAATTAAATTAACCCAGGGGTTCTCAAACCGGGGGTCAGGACCCCTCAGGGGCATAGGCGGCAGGTTTGTACAATTTTTGGTGGTGCCCAAAATGGTGATGCCACCTCCCCACTCCCGCCCTGTAAGCCGATATATATATTTTATTAAATAGTGTAAACATGGACTGGAAGCTGAAAGAATTTAAGTTTCTCTTTATTGCACAATATCACTATCAGAAAAATCCATTGTTGATTATTAGTGGTCCTACAAATCAAGAATTTGTTGCTGTGATAAAAGGAATCTATAACGCGTCAGCACCACAAGATTACAAGTGTCAATTAAAAGTGGAAAGTCTGAAGTAGCACTTGCCTGCTTCAATATACAGTATTATATTTTGTGGGAATGTTCTTAATGTTTTCTCTGAATACTGTGTGGGTGCCTCAGCTTCCTCTGCAAGGTGCCAACGGAAGGTGTTTGGGACAAAGAGATCAGGTGGCCTCCTTGTCCAGAAGAGACACAAAGGCCAGAGGAGGGAGTGTCAGTTTGGAGCTGGCTGGAGAAATGGGGAGTTGCCCAGAACTTAGGTCTGGGCTCCCCACCCCCCAAGATGGACCTGACTGAGGGGTCCTGTTTTCTGTACGTACAAGCTCTGTTCTAGACTGTGATTCTGTCATCCAATAAACCTTCTGTTTTACCAGCTTGCTGAGAGTCACATCTGACTGCATAGTTGGGGTGCAGGGACCTCTGGCTGCCCCAGGACCCCGGCTGGGCGGACTCACTGCGGAAAGTGCACAGTGTGGAAGGGCATGCTGAATGCTCTGAGGTCAGACCCAGGAAGGTGTAAGTGTCTTGCCCTGGAGACAGTATGCTCAGAGAGAGGAGGCTCCTCCAGAGTCCTGACTGGCTTTGCAGGAGTGGTTCCAGAGCATCCCAGCATCTCCTTGCACACTATGCACTTCCCGGAAGTCCGCACAGGCACAAACACTTCCCTCCTCTGGCCTTTGTCTCTTTTCCAGGCATTAGGAGGCCGCCTGATCTCTTTGTTCTCCAACACCTTCAGTTGGCACCTTGCAGGAGAGCGGCCCAGGCCACCGGTTGGCCGGAGAGAGGGTTTCGGCCATTCTCTGTGCAGACAGCCTCACACTGGCCCTCTTGGGCTCTACAACAATCACACTCCCTTATCCCACCATCTAGATTGTTAAGAAATGCACAGGGGAAACAGGCACCCACACAGTATTCAGAGAAAACATTAAGAACATTCCCACTTCGTAACACCTGTATACAACTAGTTATATACTTGAAAGGGTGTAAAATAATCAAGTATTGTGCTAAACACAATGATACTAGTTAGAAGGGGAAGCAAAAGTGGATGGGAACCTGGGAGGCAGTGACCATGAGATGGTCGAGTTCAGGATCCTGACACAAGGAAGAAAGGAGAGCAGCAGAATATAGACCCTGGACTTCAGAAAAGCAGACTTTGACTCCCTCAGGGAACTGATGGGCAGGATCCACTGGGAGAATAACATGAGGGGGAAAGGAGTCCAGGAGAGCTGGCTGTATTTTAAAGAATCCTTATTGAGGTTGCAGGAAAAAACCATCCCGATGTGTAGAAAGAATAGTAAATATGGCAGGTGACCAGCTTGGCTTAACAGTGAAATCCTTGCTGATCTTAAATGCAAAAAAGAAGCTTACAAGAAGTGGAAGATTGGACAAATGACCAGGGAGGAGTATAAAAATATTGCTCAGGCATGCAGGAGTGAAATCAGGAAGGCCAAATCACACTTGGAGTTGCAGCTAGCAAGGGATGTTAAGAGTAACAAGAAGGGTTTCTTCAGGTATGTTAGCAACAAGATGGAGATAGCTAAGTGAAAAGGTGGCATTGCTGAAGTATTTAGCAGGCAACTGAAAACTCATATAGAGCGTTGTACAGTCCCTGAGAACATTGCTGAATTCTGAGCACTGGGTCTGCAGCTATTCAGCAGTGAGACTGAGGAGACATAACTGGCACCTTAAAGCACCTTTACCCCCCTTCCTTCACAAGCTGAACTAAGCACAGTTTCACAGCCCCGGGCACTACACTGGGAGGTGGGGGTAAGTACAGTGTGTGGGGGGGCATTAACCCAAAGTCGCTCCTTTGCCTCCTGGTCCTGCTGCTCCCTCAGACCACTCCGCTGAAGAGAGACCACGAGAAAAAATATCCCCCCGCCCCCACATTTCCCTCCTTCTTCACCGGCACCAGCTGGGCTTCAGAGTCCCCCTCCCTGCCGCGCGGCCACCTTGATCTGCACGGGGCTGCCTGGGACCAACAGGGCTGCTGCTCCTCAGTCCCCTGCCGCACTGGGGGGGCTGCACTGCCGCCCCTTCCCCTCCCAGCAGAGCCCATCCCAGCTCAGGGAGCCAGGCAGCTGCGGGCAGGCGCCTCCTCCTCCTCACCCCCGGGAAGCCCGGCAACCAGCCCACACTGCCTGCAGCCCCGGAGCCAGCGAGTATGGCTGGGGATGTGGGAGGCTGGTGCCAGCGGAGAGCCAGCTGGCGGCCACATGCAAAACCTGGCTCCATACTCCGAGTCTGGAGCCCAGTGCTGGCTGCCTGGAAAGACGTCAATTTTGGAAATGTGCTCAGAGGGGAGCGGACGCTTCCCCCTCTCTCCCCCACTATGCTACTGGGTGGGAGGAGGTATGCTCCGGGGCAGGGAGTACTGATGGTGGCAGGGGCTGGTGCCTGCTCCAGGCAGGGCCAGGGTAGAAATCCAGCTCCAGATATTGGTGGAGCACAGCCCCCAGCCCTGAATATTGCTGGAGCTGAGGCACCTAGAGCGCATATAACCTGCTGCCTATGCTAAGGGGGGTCACGAGGTTACTACTCGGGGTCACGAGGTGTCAGCCTCTACCTCAAACCCCGCTTTGCCTCCAGCATTTATAATAGTGTTAAATATATAAAAAAGTGTTTTTAATTTATAATGGGGTGGGGTTACATTCAGAGGTTTGCTATGTGAAAGGGGCCACCTGGACAAAAGTTTGAGACCCACTGAATTAACCCCTTTGAAGCCTCAGGGAATGCAGAGGAGGGAGGTCTCCCTTGGTAGGGTTGGGAAGGAGGTAGGTGGTGTAGGATATTGCTCTTCTCATGTGATCCCTCCCCCAGTGGCTAATTTTAAATGAAGCTACCCTTCCCTGACATGAATCTCCCTATGGCACTGAAATTAAATATAGACTATAATTTGGTATTTGAGAAGTGAAAGGGATGGTAGCTCTAATGGAAAAGCTAACAGCTTGGCTCTTCTGCAAGCCTCAAACTGCTGAATGAGCTTTAGGGCAGGGAAGGCTGTGACTCCCAAACAGCCTGGCCCTGCCCCCTATCTGACCCCCACTCACTTTCTGCCACCTAGCTGCCCCCCTCAGAATCCCCGACCCATCCTGCTCCTTGTCCCCTCACTGTTACCCAGAGATCCCACCCACAATCACTACCCTGGGACCCTACCCCTGCTCCCTGTCCCCTGACTGCCCCGACCCCTAGCCACCCCCGACCCCCAGAATGCCCACGATACAAACCCCCACTGTTCCCTGTCCCTTGACTGCCCTCTCCAACCTCTTCCCCCTCCCTATCCCCAGGACTTCCTGCCCCTTAGCCACCCCCCCCGGCCCTGACCCTTTACCCCTGGCTCCCCCCTCACCCGGAGCCTCAACACATCCAGGAGCTTTGCTCGACAGCGGCAGTGTGGCTCCAGCGGAGCCTGAGCTCTGCCCCGCTCAGAGCCATGTGGTAAGGGGGCGGGGCTGCAATCTCCAGGCTGAGCGGATGGAACTCAGGCCCCGCTGGAGCTCGCAGCCCCCGCCCCCTTACCATGCGGCTTTGAGCAAGGCGGAGCTCAGGGGCCCTGGCAGAGCTCAGGGGCCCTGCCAGAGCCACGTTGCCGCTGTTGAGAGAAGCTCATGGATGCCCTGAGGCTTTGGGAGTGGGGCGGAGGTGGCGTCGGATCGGGCTGGGGCCGGGGAGGGAGCCTCAGCCATTCTAGTGGGGGCCCTTGCGGAGCCCGGGGCCTGGGTCAAATTGCCCCACTTGCCTCTCCCCCTATGGGCAGCCCTGGGAGAACTCTGTTTGTAGCCTAGGTTTTTCAGTGCCAGATTCTGCCTTTGTAAATCAGGAAGATTTTTATTGACTGCCCTTAGCTACACACAGTGATGAATTGCCAAAATCTTAACAACCGGTTCCCTAGAGAACGTTCTGATTTAAGGGATGTGCCACAGTATGTATTTTTTGTACCAATAGGGTTACCATACGTCTGCATTTTCCCGGGAGGAAATTTTTAAAATTCCTCCTGGACGGCGATTTAAAAACCAAGAAGCCTGATATGTCTGGGAAAATACGGATGTACGTTAACCCCACCTAAAGTTCTTTTTTAAAAAGATGGGCCTGAACTAGAAAGGAGCTCCGTTTCACATGTGTGGGTCCCCACCACTCCCTGGGGGTGTGCTAAGGTGACCCGATGTCCTGATTTTAAAGGGACAGTCCCGATTTTTGGGTCTTTTTCTTATATAGGCTCCTATTACCTCCAACCCCCGTCCCAATTTTTCACACTTGCTGTCTGGTCACCCTAGGGTTGCAGGCCTAGGTGTGCAGGGTTACTGCCCAGGGAACTGCAGGGCACCAGTGGACGTGGGGCAGGCTGCAGACAGGGGCATGCGGCAGGCAGGGCCAGCTCCGGGCACCAGTGCAGCAAGCAGGTGCCTAGGGCGGCCAATGCAAACGGGCGGCACGTCCGGCTTTTCGGAGGCAATTTGGTGTCAGGTCCCCTAGTCCCTCTCAGAGGGAAGGACCTGCATCAAATTACCACTGAAGAAGCGGCAGCAGAAGAGCTGCTGCTGAAGTGCTGCCGATCGCATTTTTATTTATTTATTTATTTATTGCCGCTTAGGGTGACAAAAACGCTGGAGCTGGCCCTGGGGGCAGGGCTAGCTGGAGGCAGGGGGTGTGGGGCTGGCTGGAGACAGGAGGGTGTGGGGTTGGTTGGAGGCAGGGCAGAGGTTGACTGGAGTTAGAGGCTGGCTGCAGGCAGGGCAAGGGGGTGCAGGGCTGGCTGGAGACAGGAGTGTGTGGGGCTGGCTGGCTAAGGGCAGGGCCACAGGGGGGTGCGGCAGGGACTGGCAGGACTGCAGACAGAGAAGTGCGGAGCTGGCTGGCTTCGGGCAGGAGGATGAGGCAGGGGCTGGCTGTGGGCAGGCGGATGAGGCAGGGGCTGGCTGTGGGCAGGGGGTGCGGCAGGGGCTGGCTGGAGACTGAGGCTGGCTGCAGGCAGGGCAGGGGGTGTGGGGCTGGCTGGAGACCGGGGCTGGCTGCAGGCAGGGCAGGGGGTGTGGGGCTGGTTGGAGACCGGGGCTGGCTGCGGGCAGGGTAGGGGGTGCGGGGCTGGCTGGAGACCGGAGCTGGTGCGGGCAGGGCAGGGGGTGTGGGGCTGGCTGGAGACCGGGGCTGGTGCAGGCAGGGCAGGGGGTGTGGGGCTGGCTGGAGACCGGGGCTGGCTGCAGACAGGGGGTGCGGGGCTGGCTTTGGGCAGGGCAGTGGGGTGCGGCAGGGACTGCCTGTGGGCAGGGGATGAAGGGCTGACTTCGGGCAGGGCAGGGGGTGTGGGACTGGCTGGAGACCGGGGCTGGTGCAGACAGGGCAGCGGGTGTGGGGCTGGCTGGAGACCGGGGCTGGCTGTGGACAGGGGGTGCGGGGCTAGCTTTGGGCAGGGCAGTGGGGTGTGGCAGGGACTGCCTGTGGGCAGGGGATGAAGGGCTGACTTCGGGCAGGGCAGGGGGTGTGAGGCTGGCTGGAGACCGGGGCTGGCTGTGGGCAGAACGGGGGGTGCGGGGCTGGCTGGAGACTGGGGCTGGCTGCAGGCAGGGAAGGGGGTGCAGGGCTGGCTTTGGGCAGGGCAGTGGGGTGCGGCAGGTATTGGCTGGAGACAGAGCAGGGGGTGCGGTAGGGACTGGCTGCGGGCAGGGCAGGGGGTGTGGGGCTGGCTGGAGACCGGGGCTAGCTGCAGGCAGGGCAGGGGGTGTGGGGCTGGCTGGGGACCGGGGCTGGCTGTGGGCAGGGCAGGGAGTGCAGGGCTGGCTGGAGACCGGGGTTGGCTGCGGGCAGGGCAGGGGGGGTGGGGCTGGCGGGAGACTGGGGCTGGCTGTGGGCAGGGCAGGAGGTGCGGGGCTGGGTGGAGAACGGGGTTGGCTGCGGGCAGGGCAGGGAGTGCGAGGCTGGCTGGAGACTGGGGCCGGCTGCGGCCAGGGGGTGCAGGGCTGGCTTCGAGTAGGGCAGTGGGGTGTGGCAGGGATTGGCTGGAGACAGGGCAGGGGGTGCAGCAGGGGCTGGTGTGGGCAGGGCAGGGGGTGCGGGGCTGGCTGGAGACCGGGGTTGGTGCGGGCAGGGCAGGGGGTGTGGCAGGGGCTGGCTGGAGACCGGAGCTGGTGCGGGCAGGGTAGGGGGTGCAGGGCTGGCTGGAGACCGGAGCTGGTTGCAGGCAGGGCAGGGGGTGTGGGGCTGGCTGGAGACCAGAGCTGGTGCGGGCAGGGTAGGGGGTGCGGGTCTGGCTGGAGACCGGAGCTGGTGCGGGCAGGGCAGGGGGTGTGGGGCTGGCTGGAGATCAGAGCTGGTGCAGGAGGGGCAGGGGGTACAGGGCTGGCTGGAAACCGGGGCTGCTGCAGGTAGGGCAGGGGGTGCGGGGCCAGCTGGAGACTGGGGCTGGTTCAGGCAGGGCAGGGGGTGCAGGGCTGGCTGGAGACCGGGGCTGGTGCAGGCAGGGCAGGGGGTGCGGCGCTGGCTGGAGACCGGAGCTGGTGCGGGCAGGGCAGGGGGTACGGGGCTGGCTGCAGACCGGGGCTGGCTGTGGGCAGGGGGTGCGGGGCCGGCTGGAGACCGGGGCTGGTGCAGGCAGGGCAGGGGGTGCAGGGCCGGCTGGAGACCGGGGCTGGCTGTGGGCAGGGTGGCGGGTACTCACGGCTCGGAGCAGCCCGAGCAGCAGGACGCAGCCCAGGCCCGGCAGGGCAGCCGGGGACCCGCCAGGCAGCAGCCAGAGCCCCTGGGCCACAGGTCTGAGTAGCAGCAGCAGCAACATGGCCAGGCGGGGGCCCACATGGCTCCTGCAGCACCATGCCCCTGGTGGCCAGAGGAGGAATTACACACTTACCAGACGGAGCCCATCAAAGCCGCAGCGCACCCTCCTTGCAGGGAAGCGGGTTAACAAGCGGTTCTAAAACCGCTTCAAAATTTAACAACCGGTTCACGTGAACCGGTGTGAAGTGGGTCCAGCTCATCACTGGCTGCACCTAATCCTGGCAAAGTCTGGCCCAATAGGATAGTGTCTGGAAAAGGAGCGGACCTATTCTGAAAAATAATAGGAGTAATACCTTCTGCGCTTCCCTTGTATCTGTCAAGAATTTTAGCAAATTCCCACATTACGCAGTTCAGCTGCATTCTACATACTCAGCCCTGTGCTCAGATTCATGGGTGCACGTGTCCTGTGAAACTCAGCCATCGACTTCAAATGACTTCTCGTAATCAGATCTGTGTCCATTTACTGGCTGGAGAAAAAGCCCTTGATCTGAGCACATTCATCACTGGAACAGTAACGTCCTGGGAACAAAGTGGAGAACAAACTGAGATCTCGCTTTCTTCCAATGCAATATTCAATAACAGAGTTAACTTGGTAGATGCTCTCTTAGCAGCTTTTTCCCATTGGCCGTTGATCCGTTTGTGTGGCTTGGATTCACAAAAGCTGTCTTCCTTTGCATCTATCTTGCAGCCTGTGACTAGATACAATAGGTGCCTCACCACGCTGCAGGGAACATGGTTTTCTTTCTTTGGGTGTCTGATCCCACCAGTTCACTGCTGGCGTTAGGGCAGAATGGAGAAAGCAGTGATAACCTTATAAAGAAATGTGGGGCTGAAGATTTGCCTTGCTTATTAAGTGCTAAGAGCCTGGCTGGTGCTATACAAAAGCCAGAGGAAGAAAACATCCCTCCCCACTGAACCCAATGCTGAAAGCGCTCTCCTGCTCAGCACCTACTGAGGTCAGCTCGTGTAAATGGGTGTAACTCACATGAAGTTAACGGCTGGGCCTATTTGCTCCAGTAAAGACTCCAGCCCAACGTGAGTGCATCCAAGCATTCAGTGCACAGATGTGGCCCTTAAAAACTCTTTTTAGAGCAAATGCTTGGCCCCACCATGCATCTATTCAACTCTGTTGGGATGAATTTTGGGTGAGTTCCAGTGATTGTAATACCTTTGCTGTGTATCAGGAGTCAGCATGGAGGGAAGCTTTTGAAACAGCAGCTGGAGTGTTCTCTCCATTTCGGTTTTCCTCTATTGCAGCTGTATTCCCAAATCCTGCAAAGTTTCTTCCTTGGGCTGGAGTGCTCTCTGCAGAGTGGAATCTCCCCACAGCATGTTAGCTGCCTAAGATATTCCATTGGGAAGCCATTGCTACTGCACAACTGTGACATGCTTTAGTCTTGAAATGTTTCCTCTTTACCTTGCTGCCGAAATGCAAATGACTTCCCAACAAACAGCTGAGTTCAACCCTGCACCACTGAAATCAATGGGAATTCAGCAATTGGTTGAAATAGGGGCAGGACTGGACTAATTTATAGAGGTGGGTGAATGGACCACAAATGTACTTGCAAACTGAGCAGCTGTGTTCTCACTGCTACTTACAGGTCTGAGTGCTTGTTCCTTCTGGGCATCGAGATGAGCCATGTTTCAGTTCAGAAACATTCACAAACAATAGAACTGTTAAATTCTCAGATGCACTTAGTAGAAAAAGAATCTCTGAAAAATGGTGCATTAATGGAAAGTGTAGTAGACAGCTATACAGGGGGACACCCCGCCACATCCCAATCCTAAACCAGGCAGTGAATCAAGAGAATGACAGACAGACAGACATGCTTCTCTCCTCTGACCCTGAGGCCTAGTCCACACTACACAGTTAAATCGATTTAAACAGCGTTAAATCGATTTAACTCTGTACCCGTCCACACTACAAGGCACTTTAAATCGATTTTAAGGGCTCTTAAAATCGATTTCTGTACTCCTCCCCAACGAGAGGAGTAACCCTAAAATCGATATTACTATATCGATTTAGGGTTAGTGTGGACAGAAATCAAAGTTATTGGTCTCATTCTTTTACTGTAGCTACCCAGAGTGCACCGCTCTGGAAATCGATGGTAGCCTAGGACCATGGACGCACACCACCGAATTAATGTGCCGAATTGATTTTATAATATCGGTTTTATAAAACCATTTTTAGTAATTTCAATTTTATGCTGTAGCGTAGACGTAGCCTGAGTTCTGTAATCCAAGAGCTTCTCCAACTGTGGCCTACGCTTTCAAAGTCGCTAGCATTTGAATTTTCATTTTTGGGTATCCAACCCAAGTGTGATGTTGCATCCCATAATGCTTTATAGAAATATGCTTATGAGTATAAATATGACATAACTGAAATATGTTTTATGCTAAATATGCCATGTGACATATCTCTGCAAAGGTTATGTTCTACTGCATGTATTCATCCTATTTGTATGCATGGATCATTTTTATATCTGAAATTATGAGTATTAGCTCTGTGCTTGTATTTAAAGTGTTTGCTGTAGGAAGCACATAAGGCCAATTTGGTCAACATAGTGTGAAGAGGTTATTCAAGTAATTGGGAGTACTTAACTAACAGTGGACCTTGATAGACGCCAATCCGCATCTGAGCTTTCCTGGGAACATTCAGGCTAACTTATGGGCAATGGCATAGACCTGTAAAGAACTGAGTCATGCATGGACATGTGACTTAGCCATGTGACTCCAAAACTTCATCTTGTAGCTGTGATTCTACACAGGGGAGAGAGGGGTTTCCACCCACAAGGGAAAGATACATAAGGCCCTGGGAACCCCCTTCATTTTGTCTTCAGCTGGCTCAAGAGATAGCCTCTCCACCCCAAAGAGATGCCTGAAAGAAACTGGAACTCCAGGGGTGTGAGTGATTGCTGGACCCAGACTGGGAGGAAGTCTAGTCTGTCAAAGAAGCTTATTGGAACATCTATGAAGGTGAGATTTACCTGCATATAGTATCTTACTGTATTACATAAGAACATAAGAACGGCCATACTGGGTCAGACGAAAGGTCCATCTAGCCCAGTATCCTGTCAACCGACAGTGGCCAATGCCTGGTGCCCCAGAGGAAGTGAACCTAACAGGCAATGATCAAGTGATCTCTCTCCTGCCATCCATCTCCACCCTCTGACAAACAGAGCCTAGGGACACCATTCCTTACCCATCCTGGCTAATAGCCATTAATTCACTTAACCTCCATGCATTTATCTGTTTCCTAGAGACTGGCTCCATGGAGTCCCTCACAAACTGGAGACAGTTACTGTGGGTTTGTCATCTCATGTGACCTCCTATATACACAGACAGTAGAACTTTCCCCAGAAGCTGGATTAAAACATGTCTCTGAGAAGAATATCGAATAATATTTTTTTTAAAAATCCATGCAATGGGGAGTCTGCCACCTCCCCAGTAAACTGTTCCAATGTTTAATGACCCCCACTGCTAGGAAATCACATCTTATTGGACCATGTTATCCCTTTGTCTGCAAGATTGAAAAGCCCCGTGATATCTGATCTTTTCCATGTGTAAGCGTCTATGCACAGTGATCAAATCACTTCTCAGCCTTCTCTATGATAAACTGAATAAATTGAGCTCCTTAAGGGTATGTCTACACTGCAATTAAAAATCTGCTGCTGGCCCATGCCAGCTGATTTAGGGGATGTCTGCACTATGGGATTATTCCGATTTTACAGAAACCATTTTTTTAAAACAGAGGGTATGTCTACACTACGGGATTATTCCGATTTTACATAAACCGTTTTTTTAAAACAGATTGTATAAAGTCAAGTTCACACGGCCACACTAAGCCCATTAATTTGGCGGTGGGCTTCCATGTATCGAGGCTAGCATTGATTTCTGGAGCGTTGCACTGTGCTAGCTATCCCATAGCTATCCCATAGTTCCCGCAGTCTCCCCCGCCCATTGGAGTTCTGGGTTGAGATCCGAATGCATGATGGGGCCAAAACAGTGTCGCGGGTGATTCTGGGTAAATGTCGTCACTCATTCCTTCCTCCGTGAAAGCAACGGCAGACAATCATTTCACGCCCTTTTTCCCTCGATTGCCCTGGCAGACGCCATAGCACGGCAACCATAGAGCCTGTTTAGCCTTTTGTCACTGTCACCATATGTGTACTGGATGCTGCTGACAGAGGCGGTACTGCAGTCCTACACAGCAGCATTCATTTGCCTTTGCAAGGTAGCAGAGGCGGTTACCAGCCCTATATCACCATCTGCAATTGGAAATTGGCAATGATGGTTATCAATCCTTTTGTACCGTCTGCAATTGGAAATTGGTGATGATGATTATCAATCCTTTTGTACCATCTGCTGCTGTCATGAGTGCTCCTGGATGGCCTTGCTGAGGTTGGCCGGGGGCGCATGAACAAAACTAGGAACAACTCCCCAGGTCATTCTCTTCTTTATGTTTTGTCTAAAAATAGAGTCAGTCCTGCCTAGAATATGGGGCAAGTCTACTAGAGAATCAGAGAGCACAGCTGCTCTGGGTCAGAGCCCCAGATATCCCACAGAAATGATGAGCTGCATGCCATTCTAGGGGGTGCCCCTGCAACAACCCCACCCGTTGCTTCCCTCCTCCCACACCCCTCCTGGGCTACTGTGGCAGTTATCCTCCCATTTGTGTGATGAAGTAATAAAGAATGTAGGAATAAGAAGCATTGAATTTTTAGTGAGATAAATGAGGGGGAGGCAGCCACCCACTGCTATGATAGTCCAGGCAGTACAGAATCTTCATTAGACATGAAAGGGGGCGGGGGTGAGGAGCTCAGCCTCCAGTTACTACGATGAGGACAGTTTTCAATCCTTTTGCACTGTCTGCCGGGAATGACCAGGAGTCATTTCGGTTTTTACCCAGGCACGCCCGGCCGACCTCACCGAGGCCAGCCAGGAGCACTGACAGGATAATGAGGATGGTTTCCAAGCCTTTTGTACCGTCTGCCATCAGGAAAGGGAGGGGAGGGGATGCTGCTGTTCAGCGCCTCAGCACCGCGTCTACCAGCAGCATGCAGTAGACATACGGTGACATTGAAAAAAGGCAAGAAACGATTTGTTTCCCTTTTCTTTCATGGGGGGAGGGGGAAGGAAATTGATGACATATACCCTGAACCACCCGGGACAATGCTTTTGACCCTTCAGGCATTGGGAGCTCAGCCAAGAATGCAAATGCTTTTCGGAGACTGTGGGGACTGTGGGATAGCTGGAGTCCTCAGTCCCCCCTCCCTCCCTCCATGAGTGTCCATTTGATTCTTTGGCTTTCCCTTACGCTTGTCACGCAGCACTGTGTTGAGTCCTTGCTGTGGCCTCTGTCTGGAGATTTTTTCAAATGCTTTGGCACTTCGTCTTCTGGAACGGAGCTCTGATAGAACAGATTTGTCTCCCCATAAAGCGATCAGATCTAGTATCTCCGAACAGTCCATGCTGATCAGCGCTCCACGCTGGGCAAACAGGAAATGAAATTCAAAAGTTTGCGGGCCTTTTCCTGTCTACCTGGCCAGTGCATCCGACTCCAGATTGCTGTCCAGAGCAGTCACAATGGTGCACTGTGGGATAGCTCCCGGAGGCCAATACCGTCGAATTGCGGCCACACTAGCCCTAATCTGAAATGGCAATACCGATTTGAGTGCTACTCCCCTTGTTGGGGAGGAGTACAATATAAATATTAAAAGCCCTTTATATCGAAATAAAGGGCTTTGTTGTATGGACGGGTGCAGGGTTAATTCAGTTTAACGCTGCTAAATTCGGTATAAACCCATAATGTAGACCAAGCCTTGGACTCTTGCTGGATGTGGGCTGCAGGCCTGTTTAATTGCAATGTAGAATTCCGGGTTTGGGCAAGAGCCCAGGCTTTGGGACCCTTCCACCTCTTTCTTAATTTCATAAGGTTTGTCCAGGATTTTGTCAGTGTTACACCAGTCATATCATGTGTCTCCTCATACATAAGCATCCAACTTCTCTCGTTTGTTACATAGGTTCCTAGCATAAGTATGTTAACACATTACAAATTTTTATTCCTTACCTCCTGCTTTGTGCTTGGATTTGTGTGTGTGAGGCTTTGGGGCTGACATGTGACGTGTTGATAGCCTCATATAACCTCCCCGTTTGTGGTTAGTTTAAAGCCCTGCCAGCTACACTAGCTAGTCTATCGCTCAGGTGACTGGTGCCCCTACTACTGTATAGAGGCTATTTGATTCACACAGCTCCTCTCTATAGAGTAGGTGTCTCAAAGTTGCACAAAACTAAAACTTTTTCCAATACCACTCACCTAACTGACTGTTCACCATCAGTAACTTTTGCCTTCTCTCTTCTCTTGCCTGAGGGACAGGAAGGATTAGTTTTGCCTTCTCTCTTCTCTTGCCTGAGGGACAGGAAGGATTACCAAGAAGATTGTCCGGATAGTCTCTCCTGTGGCTCCATTCCCAGATTCCTGAAGTCTTCCAGGATCTTAGAATTGTGCCTGACATGGTGTAATTGATTCCAGTATGTATCACCATCACAGGAGTCTCTCCTGGCTTTTGACTAGTTTGTAATAGCCTGGTAGGCTTAAGGGGCAGGTCACATTTTGCACTAGGAAAAGGTTCAGAATACTCTTCAAGGTTGGGTCTGAGTAGAATGTTACAGTAGTCCAACCTGCAGATGACAAAGGTGTAAGAACTGACTTCTGTATTGCAGAAGAGGTTGTAAAGGCCACTGCGGTTATCTAGGACTCCAGATATTTAACTTTTATGGAGCACTCAGAGATCCACATCCTTCTGTGGAAATGCCCAATGATAGATTCATAGACTTTAAGGTCAGAAGGGACCATTATGATCTTCTAGTCTGACCTCCTGCACAACGCAGGCCACAGAATCTCACCCACCCACTCCTGCAACAAACCCCTAATCTATGTCTGAGCTACTGAAGTCCTCAACTTATGGTTTAAAGACTTCAGGGTGCAGAGAATCGTCCAGCAAGTGAACCATGCCCCACCTTGTAGAGGAAGGTGAAAAATCCTCAGGACCTCTGCCAATCTGCCCTGGAGGAAAATTCCTTCCTGACCCCAAATATGGTGATCAGCTAAACCTGAGTATGTGGGCAAGACTCATCAGCCAGACACCCAGGAAAGAATTCTCTGTAGTAATTCAGATCCCACCCTATCTAATGTCTCATCACAGGCCATTGGGCATATTTACTGCTAATAGTCAAAGATCAATTAATTGCCAAAATTAGGCATGATCTTGCATGCTATAATGATTCATGTGACCATACACACTATATATCCCTGGGGCCCCCACTATCATAGGAATTAACCATCCCAGACAGGGACATGAGGTCTCTGGACTAGTACTCTCCGTATGAGAGAAATGTATCTTTTCTAATAAGTGCCTGATCCTTAATTATCTCTAGCTAGCAACTGGCAAATGCCAGGCGTGTGTTGCTATGTAACAGATGGGGAAAGCAATGGGCGTTGTCCATCTTTACAAAATCAAGAGCTTAGACTCAGCTCCTGAGAGATAGTTAGAAACCTAAATCCCATTGCAATCAACGGGAGTTGGGCTGCTAAATACCTTTGAGGAGGTGGGCCTTGATCCCCAGCTGGTGTAAACCATGATAGCTCTGTTGAAGCTGTTACCAGTTGAGGACCTGTCCCTGCCCCCGGTTCAGCCTGTTATAAACCTTACAAAAGAGCCACAGATTTAACTGCTGAGCCTTCCTGCCTTTCATTAGGGCACTAGCTGGGGACCGAGATTCAATTCTGTTTCTGCCACTTTAACTTCTGAAGCTGGAAAGGCCCCAGCAGAGCTAAAGTGGTCATGCCTTGTGAAATCTCTCTGGGGGCCTTCGTGGCTTCTCTGCTCCTCTTGCACAAATAAACTGGCTGATCAGCACCCTGTGAAGCCAGTTGCATTATCCGCAGTCTATACATCTGGCACAGGCCAACTTGACCTAGCTGTTACGTTCTTGGTCACATTATACCCTTTGATCTGATAGGGGAACAAGTAGGTCATTTGGCACAGGACTGTAGGAAATGGAAAAACGAGCATTATACCCTTAAAGGCAGCTCGGCTTCTGAAGCTTTAAAATCTCAGGCCTTAAATTAAAGCCAGTTATCTTCTTGCTCTCCTACCCATTAAAGACTTGCTGCTCTTCCCCTATGCTCTTATGGCTGGCAGTTTACTCTACCTGCTCCTGTGCATCTGTTGCATAGGCTCTTCCTAACTAAATGCATGGCAGACTTTTCAGTATGGGGCTATAAATGCTTCGCCTACGCTCTGTCTCATGGTCTTTGATGCAGCATAACAGGAGAGGTCCTGTCTGCTTCAATAAAGGAAATGTTGAATATTGGTCTACATGACGGGGAGAGGGGGAGGAAGGGGGAAAATATGCCAGAACATCCAAAGACAATCAAACCAAATTGGGGCTGTTGTCACATTTAGATATTTGTTATGTTTTTCTTTTCAGTTTTCATAGAGAACTGTGACTCATGAATCTTAAGCAGAGCAGTTGGATGTGCCTAGCATTTTTTTTAGCTGCACAGATGTATGTATTCAAGTTGGGGAAAGTATTATGATGCTTGGCAGTGGATCTCCTTGAAGCTTTGATAGCCTTGGAAGTTTCATACTGCTTCAAAGGACGAGAAACAATGACTTGTGCTATACAGATTACAAAGTCCTTTGATATACCAGTCTGTCTAAATAATATATAAGACGTGCATCTGACGAAGTGGGTATTCACCCACGAAAGCTCATGCTCCAAAACGTCTGTTAGTCTATAAGGTGCCACAGGACTCTTTGCTGCTTAAATAATATATGGCACCATCAGAGGTCACCTGAGTGTCTGCTTAACATGTTATCACTTTCTCGTACTAATAAAATAACATTTGGCACCTGCAAGTTCTCCCAAGGATCTCAAAGCACTTTGCAAAAGTACCTAGATATAGTAACACTAATATAATAATGAATATACTTATCACGCATCACCTAGTATTTAATGATGGGGAACTCAGCTACAAGTTAAGTGACTTGCTCATAAAATTCCAAACTAATGCAATATATGCAATGGGCCAACTCAGCCCTGGGCAAACTTTCACTACAGGCAACAGAGTATTTTGCTGTGTGATAAGCCTGATGAACAGTTAGGAAAAACCCAGGGGCAGCTCCAGACCCCAGCACGCCAAGTGCGTGCTTGGGGCAGCATGCCACGGGGGGCACTCTGCCGGTCGCCAGGAGGGCGGCAGGTGGCTCCGGTGAACCTCCCGCAGGCGTGCCTGTGAAGGGTCCACTGGTCCCATGCGGCTTCGGTGGAGCCGTGGGACCAGCGGACCTTCCGCAAGCACGCCTACAGGAGGTCCACCGGAGCTGTGGGACTGGTGACAGGCAGAGCGCCCCCAGCAGTATGCCACCATACTTGGGGTGACGAAATGTCTAGAGCTGCCCCTGGAAAAACCCTGGTAAAAACATTTTAAAAAAAGATCCTCTGGGAGATTATAATTATCTATTCTAGCCATTTCTAACTATAGTTTGCCTGACATCTTTGCAAAATGTCTTCTACTCCTGGGTCACAGCCTTTTGTCTAAGCCAATAAACGATGAAGCTAACATACCAAGCCAGCTCTTAACACCTGCTAGGAGTCCTTGATGTTATCAGTGATACTCTTACATTGCAAAATTCACACCTATGCAGAGGAACAACATAAGACCTATTGATCACTATAAATCCTTCTGCACAGGTGTAAATTTAATTTACAGTGGATAATATGGAAACAGTGTTCAGATGGGAGACAGGGAAAGTGGTCATGCCTTTCCCTCTGCTAGTAGGGGAAGCTGAGAAGGAAGTTGAATTGATAATTATGTCGCCCCACCCCTCCAATTTCATCGCAAAAGCTAGAGATTGTGTGGATAATATCAGTAGTTCTCAACCAGGGGGATGAGTCCCTGGGGGGGCCATGAGCAGGTTTCAGGGGGTCCGCCAAGCAGAACTAGTGTTAGATGTGCTGGGGCCCAAGGCAGAAAGCCGAAAGTCCCACTGCACGGGGCTGAAGCGTGGGGTCCTGTGCCCTGCCACCTGGAGCTGAAGCAGAAGCCTGAGCAACATAGCTTCATAGTGCCCCCTGTGGCAACTGCCCTGCTTGCTACCCTTTAACGCTGGCCCTGGCTTTTATATGCAGAAAAAACAGTTATTGTGGCACAGTTGGGGGGAGCCACAGAAAGAAAAAGGTTGAGAACCCCTGGGCACTAACTCAAACAATCTTTCCAGAAGCGATGTCCTTAGAGTACCAGTTAAGGACAAAGCAATTTTGTTTTTGCAATTTAAACAGAGTTCACCTAACAGGAAAATCACTAAAGAAACGCCAAAGGAAAGCTGCTTAAAGATAGAGGGAGCATTTATGCTGGGAAATGAAGTACCCCAAGAGTTATTAGCAGGAAAACTGTTAAATCTGAAGTTCAAGCAGACACTGATTGGTTATCTCCACAAACAGCCAAATTCATCCATTACTGGGCTGAAATCAATGGAGTTACAACAGGGCCAAATCTGGGCCATTGACTTTGAACTATAGTTACCTGTGTGATGAGATAAAGCACTGGAATACTAACTCACAATCCACCACAAATCCCAGCGCATCAGCCCTGCTGAAATGTATTTTCATTACAGATAGGCATCCCATTGTGCGTGATCCTAGACATACACCAGACAGCCCCTTCCCTGAAGTGCTAACCATTTAAATAGATAAGACAAGATCAGGAGTGGAAAGACGTGAAGTGGCTTGTCCAAGGTCAATGGCAAAACTAGCAATAGAAACCAGGACTTCTGATTCCCAGTCTGGTGCCCAGAGTCTGCTGGATGGTATTGCCTTCCTAGAAGTCACGTGTCATCACTTGGTCAGACGTCAGACTCTACTGGGAAGCAAGGTGTAGAAAGGCCTATTACAAATCATCGTAAAGTCTCATGCTGGATAATGAGACTCATAAATGCAAGAATATTGCTTAAAATCTGCCCACTGATACATTGCCTCTTGAATGGAGTCTGAGGGTCACCTCTGACAGAACTTGCCAAGGGTAATTGTGTATAATAAGCTATATGAAAACATGATGGAATCTGATACAACTGGATCAATTTAAGCAACTCCTGTTTTGATCCATGATATGAATGATCCAGTTCCACAACCAGGGAGCTTCCCAAATCAGACGCTTAGTTGGAATCAAATCACTATTTTACAAGAATATGAGTTGTGCTGCGAATAGTAACACTGAGGGAGGCCAGTGACACTATAACTGGCTGTAATTAGCTTGTATAAGCTGCAACGTATTTTACCTGCAGCCAATGGCTGATCAACTGGATGTGAAGTATTTTCCTTCTTTGAAATGCTCCAGAAATTACTCCTGATCCTTATAAAACAAATGCTCCGTGATTAGTGTAAAAGGGTCAATGCTGACTAAGGGAGGAGCTGGGGGGGTCAGACTGTTGTGCCAGGCTAGCTCAAAGGGACAATTGGCCAGGTATAAAAGCCCTTGGGGAATCCTTGCAAACAGCCCCCTTATATTACGCACAGAGACTGGGGATGCCTCCCATGGAGTTTCATGACCAGGTGGAGATGACATAGGGATCGGCAGGAGGAGGCATGGTCATGATCAACCTGTGCCCCAGTGGTACTGCACCCCTGCGGTAGCCCATAGGAGAGCCCTGGAAGCAGACACACAGAGTAGGGCAGTTCTAGGAGTCTGTCCATTCCCACAATAGCCCCACCTTCCCTAAGCAGAGGAAGTGCAAGCAAGCTGCACCCTCTCCGATTCTATACTGGCACAATCTGCCTCTGAGAACTAGGGACACTTATTTACAGGTTTAAATGTCTACACAGGGTGCATGGCAGGGAAAAAGTGGGCCCATAGGATCCATTCCAACTCCAAAAAACTTCAATCCAGATCCTCTGCTAGTCTAAATGCACAGAAGTCAATGAAGCAATGCCAATATATACTAGTTCAGGCTTAAAACTAAAGGTTGCTTCAGTCTCTCTCTCTCTCTCAGACACACACACACACCAAAACAAAACAAAAGTAAACCTGTGGGCTGCTAAACAATAATCCAGTTATTATTTGTCAAGTAACTTGGGAAACTCCAGGAGCAAGGAAACAAATATTTATGGGCATCATATATCTTATATTGCCTACTGTGACAGACCCAGACCAGTGGGGTACAGGATTCTGGTCCTACTGGCATCCAGGAGGTGGGTGGGCAAAGCCCGCCCACTTCTAAAGGACCTCCCCCCAGCCTAAGGGGAGGATCCACAGGTCTGTGACCAAATGATTTTGTGGGACAACTAATGAAAAAACAGGATCGGGAGTGAGGTCATAGGGCTAAATGAAAGGAACCTAATGGGGACACCGAGCAGAGAACCCCGGACAATGCCCACTGCTCCTCAGAGGAGTCAAGGGAGCCAGTGGATGCCACCCAGAGAAACTCTGCCCGGATGCGTGAACGGACAGAGGAGCAAAAATAGGCCCCACAGTCACAGGAAATCCCGTTGGCCAACCTCCTCTCCCTGATTTTATAGATGGCTAGTTTGGCCAGGGCCAAGAGGAGGTTGATAAGGAGATCCCGTGATTTTGTGGGGCCATGGATGGGGAGTGCATAGATAAAGAGGTGAGGGGAAAAGTACAACCAAAAATGCAATAAGATATTCAAGAGGAGCCGGAAAAGAGGCTGCAATCTGGCGCACTCTAAATAAATGTGCGCCAGGGTCTCCGTCATGCCACAAAAGGGGCAGGTGTTGGGGACAGGGGTGAACTGCGCCAAGTAAACGCCCATGGTCACGGCCCAGTGAAGGACCCGCCAACTGACATCCCCAGCAGGCCTCGGGACCAGGGCAGAGTTTAAGCTGGCCCACCAGGGCTCCTCACCCTCGAGAAGTGGCAAGAGATCCCGCCATTTGGTATCAGGGCAGGACGCGAGGGTGAGGTAGTGAAGAGCGTGGAGCACGAGCATGTACAGATATTTCCTTGGCGCGGTCTGGAACAGAACCGGCTGCAGATCGTGCAGTCAGCTTGCAGTGAAAGGACGGGGGGGCCGATTGGGTCCACGGGGTAGGGGCCCGATAAAAATGTCCACTGGGCCAGGGGTGGAGGGTGGGCGGGGTGTGCCCTCTTGCAGGACCTGGTCGAGGTAGACCCGAGCAGCGGGCTGTAAAGTGGCTTTCACCTCCTGAAGTACACGCCGGGGAGTACGAGGGCTGGAGAGCCCCATGCGCTGAGCAAGTGTCAGGGGATCCAGCCAGTCTCCCCAGTCGTAGTCCAGGAGGTCTCCGACCCTGATGACTCCCGCTAAGACCAGCCTCTGGCGCACCGCGGGGGACTCCGCCACCTGCACACGAAGCTGAAGGTTGTGTAGCAGGGGCTCCGCGAGGAGATCAACCCCCACGGTGGCCACCAAGGACCTGGTCATTGAAAAGAGCTTCCAGGTCCAGAGGAGGTCTTGATAGAAGATCGGCAGCCCAGAGAGGTCTCGCGGAAGACCTCTCGGATGGAGGTAAAAGAGCTGCCGGTCGTGTTGGAGCCCTCGGAAGCGGCGGAGGAAGGCGTGCGCCAATACGCTCCACGACGAACTACCTGCGCCATACAGGAGCCTCTGCAGGGCCTGGAGGCAGAAGACATGGACCTGAGTGCGTAGGCACTTCAGGCCCTGCCCCCCTTCCTCCAGGGGCAGGTGGGGAACTCCTGCAGAGACCCAGTGCGTCCCTGGCCAAAAGAACTCCAGAATCGCCGTCCATAGGTTGGCCAGGAAATCCGGGGCCGGGACCAGGGTGTTGAGTCGGTACCAGAGCATGGACAGGACCAGTTGATTAAGCACCAGTGCCCTCCCCCGAAGGGAGAGGCACCGGAGTAGTCCTGTCCATTTCCGGAGCCGTTCTGTCACCCTGCCCTCCAAACCATGCCAGTTCTCCGGCGGAGACGGATGTGTGGCAGAAAGGTAAACACTGAGCTAGAGCAGCGGACCCGCGCTCCACTGGATGGCCTGAAGCGCGGGTGGGAGGGAGCTCGCCTGCCACCCTTCCCCGACCATCAGGCCAGAGCTCTTGACCCAGTTGACCCGGGTGGAGGTGGCTGCCGAGTACACAGCCTGGCAAGCCTCCATCTGCGCCAAGTCGCTCGGGTCCTGGAACACGAGAAGCGCATCGTCAGCGTACGCCGACAGGACCAGCTGCAGCTCCACCTACCAGAGCACCAACCCCGTCAACATCTTGAGGAGGAGACAGAGGAAGGGCTCGATCGCCAGAGCGTACAGCTGACCCGAGAGGGGGAACCCCTGCCGTACTTCCCGCCTGAAGCTGACCGGCTCGGTCAGGGTCCAGTTGAGCCTGACCAGACACTCCGCAGAAGTGTACAGCACCTGGAGAAAACCTACAAAGCAGGGTCCGAAGCAGAACGCTTGCAGTGTGCTCAGGAGATACCCGTGATCCACCCTGTCGAATGCCTTCTCCTGATCCTGGGACAAGAGGGCGAACGACAGACCATCCCTACACTCTAATTCCAGAAGGTCCTGGACCAGATACAAGTATCAAAGATGGTGAGGCCTGGGACGGTGTAGGTCTGGTCTGGATGGACCACGTCCGCCAGCACGGACCCTAGCCGCATCGAGATGGCCTTCGCAACGATTTTGTAGTCCGTGCTGAGGAGCGAGACGGGACGCCAATTCTATAAATCGCGGAGGTCCCCCCCTCTTCGGCAATAAGGCGAGCACGGCTCACCTGCATGAGAGAGGGAGGACCCCGCTCTGCAAAGACTTGGCCCAGACGGTGACCAGGTCTGGGCCGAGGATGTCCCAGAACACGCGGTAGAACTCCATGGTCAGCCCGTCCATGCCCGGAGATTTATTGGTGGGCATGCGACGGAGGGCTTCCAAGAACTCGGCCAGAGTGAGAGGCAGCTCTAGATGGTCCCGGTCGCCCGTGCTGACCGTCGGGAGTCTATCCCAGAGCACTCTGCAAGCGTTAGGATCGGTCAGATCCGGGGAGAAAAGAGTCGCGTAGAAGGCCCTGGCCCTCTTGCACATCTCAGCTGGATCCGTGAGAGGAGTGCTGTCCTCCACCAGGAGGCAGGTGATGTGCTTCTTGGCCCCCCTCCTTTTCTCCAGGGCATAGAAGAAGCGGGAGCCGTGATCCATCTCCCGAAGGAGGCGGATGCGGGATCGAACAAAAGCACCCCGGGCTCGATGGTCTTCGAGGGCCCGGAGCTCCTCCCACTTCTCCCGGTACGTTCCGCAGAGTGATGCATCCTTGGGGCTGGCGGCCAGACGCCTCTCCAGCTCCAAGACCTCCAGCTCCAACTGCTCTATCGCCGCATCCTTCCGTCGGCTGGCACCCCGGGTGTAGTCACGGCAGAAGAGCAGGGCGCGCACCTTCCCCAGATCCCACCACCGCCGCGCTGAGGGAAATGCCAGGCCAGCCAGGACTCCTGGAAGGATGCCACAAAACCCACATCCTCCAGCAAACTATTATTAAAGTGCCAATAGGCTGGCCCCGGCCTCTCCGCGCAAAGAGAGGCCATCACGGAGGCAAGGTGGTAATCTGAAAAGGGGGCCGGCCGAACACTGGAGGAGTAGGCCCGTGAAAGGTGGAAACGCGACAGGTAAATGCGGTCCAGCCGGGAATGGTGCGACAGATGGGCCTCCACACGGACGAAGGTGAACGTCGAGATGTCGTCCGGGTGGTGGTCGCACCAGACGTCCACCAGGGAGTGGCGTTCGACACAATCTCCTGGAGGATGTCCGCGGCGGCCAGGCACTGCTCGGTCCCCGAGCGGTCCCGTTCCTCGAGAGTGGTGTTAAAGTCCCCTCTCAGGACCAGGCACTCGCAAGGATCCAGGGAGCCGAGGAAGGCAGACGCCTGCTGATAAAAACGCAACCTCTCCGGGCCCGATGTCGGGGCGTAAACGTTGATGAGATTAATCACAAGCCCCTCTACGCGGACCCGGAGGTGCAGCAGGCGGCCCAGCACAGCCTCGGCGACCCCCAGCACCTTGGGCCGTAGGTCAGGGGAGAACAGGGTCGCCACTCCAGCCGCGCAGACAGAGAAGTGGCTAAAGTAGGCCCCGTCCCCCCACTCCAGCCGCCAGCTAGCTTCAGCGGCCGGATCCGTATGGGTCTCCTGCAGGAAAACCACAGATTACTCCCCCTCCCGGAGGAAGGAGAGCACCTGGCTCCTGCGGAGACCCATCCTACAGCCCCGGGTGTTTAATGTGGCAAAGATGATTGGTGCCATGAGGAGGGCTGGGGGGGATCCTTGCCGGCAGACACGCCCACAGCCTCTGGCAGGCCGCACAGCAATCCGTGACCTATCCTGTAGGTGAGTAAAGAGTCACGGAAGAGGCGGACCTGCCAGTAGGCCGCGGCAGCCTGCTACCCGGTCCTCTTACCCTCCCCCATGAGGGCTCTCGCGGCCCGGAGGACCTGATGGAAATCCCCCCACCTCTGGAGCGCAAGCTGGTCTTTGTTGCGGGAGCCATGGACGTCCTCAAGGAACTCCTGAAGCTTCTCCCTCAGTGGATGAGGGGGTGGAGTCACTGATCGATGACTGTCCCCCAGTGGCCCCCATCACAGCCCTGTGGCCTACCGAGGCGGGCAGGCAGGGGGCAGACCCCCGAAGTGGCGTCCGATGGGCCGACGCCACGCGACCTGCCCTGCTCCCCGGTTCAACAAGGGGTGGCGGAAGGAGGACATCAGCCCCAGGTGGGTCGGGACAAGGAAAAACTAGTGAAGCTACTCCCTGGAGGGTATACCCAGGGGCGGCACTGGCATAACAGGAGGTGTGGGGGACAAGGACAGGGCTAACAGGAGTAGGGCGGGGATCAGGGAAAGAATCTGGGAAGGGGGTAGAGGCAGGATCCTGAGCCTCTATAGTTGAGCCGCTGGACGGTGGCTCCTCCTGGCCAGGCTCAGGGATCTGGGAAGTAGGAAGGGGACCCCTAACGATGCCAGGCTCAGCCATCGTGGCACGTGCGGCAGCCTCGGCATCCAGAGAGAGATGTTCTTCAATGGGGTCCTTGCCTAGGAAGGAGGGTGGGTCCTCCACACCCAAGAGGGACACCCCGTGGGAACCGGGTCTTGGCAGCGGGGCACTGGCCATTGCCCCAATGGGCTCGGAGGCTGTCAGCAGGGTGCCACCCGCAGCCGGGTTGATGGAATAATCCAGGGGACCCTCAGAGGTGGGAGCAGAAGCAGCAGTTAGGAGAAGGGAACTCGGGGACAGGGGCACTGGGGTGAGGTCACCCAGACCAAGGCCCGCTAGCAGAGGGTCGTCCTCCCCCTGCGTGACCGGGGTCAGACCCAGGGCCTCGATCTCCTTGTAGATGGAAGGGAGATCACCGTCCACCACCCCAGGGCCCCCCTCGCCAGCACCCAAGGCGACGCCCACCTCAGCGCTCACAGAGGCTTCGAGGGGGAAGGGGGAAAGAGAGGCTCCCTTGGGGGCTTCCACGGAAAGGGACCCTGGAGGAGGGGCGGTGTTACCTTCCGGTACTGCCACGGTGTCCCCAACCGGCACCACAAAATGGGTCATCAGGGGGCAAGGCGGAAGACTCGTCATTGGTGCCCCCCTTCCTGCTTTTCCGGGGTGTCTCCGACTCCGAAGGTTGTAAGGAAGCTCGAGCCTTCCGCTTTCCCCGCTTCCCCTGCACTAAGGACCAGCCCTCCATGGCATCATCCAGGGGCTGGCTAACAGGGGTCGGCTCAGAGGGCAAGGGCGATGGCTCAGGGACTCGGAGAGGCAGTGGTGGGACAGAAGAAGTGAGGGAGGATTCCCCCTGGGATGAGCCCTCTCCCATGTCCGGCGGTATCTCCGCCGCACCCTCCTCCACAGTGGTGGACCGAGAAGGAGGAGAAGGGGCAGCTTCGGGTGCTGGGTAGCCAGGGGTACCGGTGATGACAGGGCCGGCGCCTTGCCGGGGCTCGGGGGTCCTGGACGCTCCTCCGTGCTGGGCTAAGGGCCAGTCCCTCCGGACATGCCCCATCGCCCGGCAGAGGTAGCACAGGCCTTCCCCATTGAATAATGCACCCAGTAGTGGGCTCCCTGGTAGGGAACCAGAAAGGATCCCTCAAGCGCCTCTCCGCCACGCTCCGCCGGCGGCAGTTGAAGCTGCACTTGCCAGCGGAACGAGAGGACATAAGGGAGGGCGGGGTCCTTGCAGCCCAAGGGGAGAGGGCTGATGATGGAAATGGGGCGCCCTAGGGCAGAAAGGGCAGGCAGCAGGGTAGCATTGGGCAGGAAGGGAGGGATGGAGGTCAGGATTAAGCGAACCCCCAGGTCTTCCAACGGCTCCAGGGGGACGAACACGCCCCCCACCGCCAGGCCTGTCTCTACCACCTCCTGGGTGGCAGCCTCCGATGTCAGGAAGAAGACCACCCTCCGGTACATTTTGGAGGTTGCCACGATGGCCGTGGGCCCCACCACCCTCGCCAACGCCCGCACGTAGATCTCCACGTGGGGTGAGGCGGGCACTAGGAGGCAACGGACGCCGTGCTTCCTGGTCAAGGTGGGAAAGGGGCTCCGGCCACTGTAGACGGTAGCGGAAGCGGCGGTCGGAGGAGCAGCAGCAGACGAGGGGGGGCCGCAACCACCTGGGTGTACTCCCTGGGGGCTGGGGGAGGGACACCTGCAGAGCTGATGGAGAGAATAGTGGGGAGGGATGCCGCAGCCGGTAGCGGGGCTGCGGCAGCGGGAGCAGTCTCCGCCATGGAGGGCCTGGCCTTTCTAGCGGGGCCCTTACCCTTCTTCCCACCCCGACCCTTCCCACCGGCTGGGGGGGCTCCCCCCGAATCAGAAGGGGCAAGAGACGTGGCAGCAGCAGAAGTCTCCCCAGTACTCGCTGCCGCCAGTGCCCCAGCAGGGGTGGTGCTAGGTGGATCGGCAGCGGCAGTCGAGGCAGAGGCTTGGGCAGTGGACATGGGGGCAGGTGGAGTAGGGGCAGTGGGAGCATCACGAGGGGTCTCCCCCGCCGCGTCCCCCGCCATAACGAGAGCAGGAAGGAGGATAAACAGCGAGGGGAGGGGAAGGAGGCAACCACCCCTCCCTGCTAGGCTGTAGGCAGGGGAGGAGGGCGTCAGAAAGGGAAGGCTAAAGGGGCGTGGGGAGCAACCAAGGACCTAGGAGTGGGAGGGTTTCAGGGCACCGAAGCAGAGGGGAGTTCTGGCTCCTCTAGTTGCACTAGGGGATCGGGGGGGGGGGGTGCAGTGAACAAGGGGAAACCAAATGGGGAAGGGCACAAGAGCATGGGAGGGGGTGTGGGTGCACGAGGGGAGGGACCAATCAGGGCTGGGGAGCACAGGGTGGGGGGAAAAGGGCAAGCTGGGATTGGGGTAGAGGGACCACGGGGACAGCTGCAGGGCTGGGGCAGAACTATCAGGCCGTAGAGGGAAATAGGTGGGGAGGACAAATGTGGCAAAGGAAAGGGGTCAGTCCAGCGGGAGGGGGAGGTGGTGCACCCACAGGTACTTGTGCAAAAGTCAATGCTAGGCTGCTGCTGCTGCAGGCCCAAACGATGGGAGCAGGTGTGGTGAGCCAGGCGAGCAGCTCAGTCCCAGGGGCAGGAGTCCGAAGCAGAAGGAAAACAGCCCGCGGGGGTGGTGGAGGGGGCAACGATGGTGATGGGGGTGAAGGGGGACACGGATGGACTGGGGGCAGGCTCCACGCCACACCCCCAGTGTCCCAACAGACACAGTCCAAACCCCCACCACAAGAGCACAGTTCGAAAAAGACTCAGTCCAGGAATGCCCCCTCCACAGTGGTCTTCACGCGGTCTCCAGCAGCGGGTGGTCCTCTACTCCTCCTCCTCCTCCTCCGGGCACCAACAGCTCCCCAGCAACAGCCACAGTAACCCCAGCAGCTGCAGGTGGTGGCGGTCTGGTGTCCAGGCAGAAGGGACCCTGCTCAGATGGTGTCCTCAGCAACAAGAGCTGGGGTCCCTCACTCTCCCCCTCTCTGGGAAGCAGGCCAGCAGCCCCTCCCCCCCAAGGGCAGTAGGTGGAGTAACAGCAGCAACGGAGGGGGGAAATCTACTAGCCAGCCAGTAAGCAGATAGCAGAGAGAGGGGTAGGTGGTGGTGATTAGCCCAGCCAGGGGAGCAGCAGGAGCAGAAACAGCAGCAGCAGCAGCGAGGGCCCAGCGCCCAGCAGGAACAGCAGCAGCAGCAGCAGCAGCAGCCCTTTCCCTCCTTCCTCTACAGCAGAGCGGTCGAAGGAAGAGCCACTACTGGCCCCAGGAGAAGCAGGCTTCTGCTCCCTGAGGGACCAGAGCAGGGGCTGCACTAGAGTAATCAGGAACCTGCTAGAACCAATTCAGGCAGACAGGCTGATTAGAACACCTGCAGCCAATCGAGGCAGGCTAATCAGGGCACCTGGGTTTAAAAAGGAGCTCACTTCAGTTTGTGGTGTGTGAGGAGCTGGGAGCAAGATGCGCAAGGAGCTGAGAGTGAGAGTGAGAATGTGCTGCTGGAGGACTAAGGAGTACAAGCGTTATCAGATGCCAGGAGCAGAGCCGGCTTTAGGAAGCGTGGGGCCTAATTCAAACATTTTTGGTGGGGCCCCAGCAGGGATGACTAAAAAATAAAAACAAACCCTGTAAAAAAAAGCCTTTCATTTCTTAGCAACCGGTTCCCTATAAAAAAATCCGATTTAAGGGATGTGCCACAGTATGTATTTTTTGTACCAATAGAGTTACCATATGTTCATATTTTCCCAAGAGCCGGACGGCAATTTAAGAACCAAAAAGCCTGATATGTTTGGGAAAATAGGGATGTATGTTAACCCCACCTAAAGTTATTTTTAAAAAAGATGGGCCTGATCTAGAAATGAGCTCAATTTCACATTTGGGGGTCCCCGCCACTCCCTGTGCTAGGGAGGTGTGCTAGGGTGATGAGATGTCCCAATTTTATAGGGAAAGCCCCAATCTTTGGATCTTTTTCTTCTATAGGATCCTATTACCCCCCCCCCACCTCCTGTCCTGAATTTTCACCCTTGCTGTCTGGTCACCCTACGGTGTGCACATGTGTGGGTCCCAGCTGCTCCCTGCCCCCCTCATTGAAGCAGGTGTGCAGGGTTACTGCCCTGGGAACTGCAGGGTACAAGTGGACATGGGGCTGGCTGGAGGTAGGGGCTGGCTGCAGGCAGGGCAAAGGGTGTGGGGCTGGCTGGAGTCAGGGGTGTGTGGGGTGGGCTGGCTGGCTTCAGGCAGGGCCGCAGGGGGTGCGGCAGGGGTAGGCAGGGCTGGAGACAGAGGAGTGCAGGACTGGCCGGCTTCAGGCAGGGGAGTGTGGCAGGGGTTGGCTGGAGACAGGGTGAGAGTGCAAGGCTGGTGCGGGCAGGGCAGGGGGTGCAGGGCTGGTGTGGGGAGGGCAGGGGGTGTGGCAGTGGCTGGCTGAAGATGAGCTGGCTGTGGGCAGGGGGTGCGGCAGAGGGCTGGCTGGAAACAGGGCAGGAAGTGCAGGGCTGGCTGGAGACGGGCTGGCTGTGGGCAGGGCGTGTGGGACTGGCTGGAGACAGGGCAGGAGGTGCGGGAAGGGCAGGGGGTGCGGGGCTGGAGGCAGGGCAGGGGGTGCAGGGCTGGCTGGAGGCAGAGGCTGGCTGCGGGCAGGGGGTGTGGGTCTGGCTGGAGACATGTTGGCTGCGGGCAGGGGGTGAAGGGCTGGCTGCAGGCAGGACAGGGGGTGCGGGGCTGGCTGCAGGCAGGGGGTGCGGGTACAGCCCACACTGTACGGTGAGTGCTCCCTCCTCTGCCCTCCCCCACCAGAGTAGCAGCAGCAACCCGGGTTTCGGGGGCTGTTTAAAGGGCCCGGGGCTCCCCTGCTTCCACTGTCCCGGCCCTGTAAATAGCAGAGGGAGCCCTGTGGAAGCGGCAGGGCTCCGGCAGCTATTTAAAGGACCAGGGCGGCAGAGGAAGCTGGAACCCTGGCCCTTTAAATAGCCCCTGGAGCCCCCTGCTACCCCAGGGCTCCCACGGCTATTTAAAGGGTCCAGGGCTACCCTGCTTCTACTGCCCCGGCCCTTTAAATAGCTGCAGGAGCCCTGGGGAAGTGGTGGGGCTCCAGTGGCTATTTAAAGGGCCTGGGCGGTAGAAGCAGCAGGAGCCCTGGACTTTTTAAATAGTTCCCAGAGCCCCGCAGCCCTTCCCAGGGCTCCAACAGTGGGGCTCTGGTGGCAATTTAAAAGGCCTGGGACTTCAGACCCTGCTGGGAGCCCCAGGACCTTTAAATTGCTCCTTGGGGAAACCAGTCCACCCCAGTACAGCGCACTGGCTCTTGCCGGTACGCTGTACTGGGGCTTGGGGGCGGGGCCCTCTTAGGGGCGGGGCTCGATTCAGGGGAATTGGTTGAATTGGCCTGAAGCTGGCCCTGACCAGGAGAAAGGTCCTGTGGTGAGGATAAAGAAGGTGTTTGGAGGAGGCCATGGGGAAGTAGCCCAGGGAGTTGTAGCTGTCATGCAGCTGTTATAGGAGGCACTATAGACAGCTGCAATCCACAGGGCCCTGGGCTGGAACCTGGAGTAGAGGGCGGGCCCAGGTTACCCCCAGAGGTGTAGAGAGAGCCCTCCGTACCCTCCGACTGGAGGGGGCCCCGCAAGGAAGGGGGCCCCTAAAAGTGGCAAAAAAAAATGTAAGGTATAACTAGGTAAGTGACAATTATTGACGCTATTGCACAATCCATGTTGGTTTTACTGACAAAACCGTGAAGTCATTATGATACATCATAATGCTATTGACTACCTCAGTTGTCTGTTGGTCAGTTTCAAATTTTAGTTGGACCCATTCAAAGAATGTGTATTTGCGTTCATAATGGTGGTTGGCGGATAAATGTTATTAATTTAGTTGTTTAGTTTTTTATCGTTTCCAATGCAGAAGCGTGCTTTGTGATGTCTAAGAGAATGTATAAGAGCGGAGCTAGTAAACGAAAGGCAGCAAAAGATGCCGAGAAGAAACTTGAGAAAATTCCAAAGTTGTCAACGTATTTTGCGCTGCAATCCAACGTACAGGTACAGGCACATGAAACGGACAGCGCTAGCAGCGACGAATCATATCCAGAAGTATCCAGAAGTGCTTCAAGTAAGGTCGAAGGTGAAGCCAGTTGTTCTACCAAACAAACTGAGACAGATATTCCAGCTGCTGCCAGGAAAGAAGTATCTGAATATGAACCACTGACTGATGATCCAGGAGATTGGCCATCTATAATATCAGACAGGCAAGTGTATGACATTGTGGCACATGGCCCACTGCAGCAGAATGAAAGTTACGAATTTCCATTTAACGAGGAAAGACGGAGGTTCACAAGTACTCATTTCTATCGAACCATGGCAAATGGCGAGAAAATAAGACGTTCATGGTTAATGTACTCAGTTCAGAAAGATGCCATTTTTTGTTTTTGTTGTAAATTATTTGGCACTGGCGATGTACCGCTACGTCGTGGAACATCTGCTTGGAAAGCACTGTCAAAAAGACTTTAGCAGCATGAAACAGGCAAAGGTCATCAAGACTGTATGGTGAAATGGTTTGACCTTCAATCAGGCATAGTAAACCATACATCTATTGACCAACTCGAATTGCAGGCTTTTCTGAAAGAAAGAGATTTCTGGAGAAATGTTGTCAAACGCATGGTTGATGTCGTTATTTTCTTGTCTGAAAGAAACTTGGCATTTCGAGGAAGTAATGAAAAGCTTGGCGAACCTTCGAATGTCAACTTTTTAGAACTGTTTGAATTGCTTGCAAAGTATGATACTGTCCTCAGCGAACTTTTACAGAGGATTAAGAAGGCAGAGACACATGTTCAGTACCTCAGTCCACAGATCCAAAACGAGCTGATTCAACTTGTTGCCAGTAACATTCAAGAGGCCAACATAGTGCAGCTTAAAAAAGCAAAATATTATTCAGTTATTTTGGACTGTACTCCCGACGTGTCACATGAAGAACAGATGTCTGTGGTGTTACGCTTAGTTGAATGCAACGGTGAAGATGGTGTCAATATTCGTGAAGCATTTGTTGGTTTTCTTAATGTTCATGATACAACTGGCGAGGGCTTATTGGAAGCGTTTCTTGAAAAGACAAACAACTTAGGAATAGACATTGCTGACATGAGAGGCCAAGCTTATGATAACGGCGCAAATATGAGAGGAAAGAATAAAGGAGTTCAAGCCCCATGCTAGAAATAAATGACAGTGCATTGTATGTTCCATGTGGAGCTCACACATGGAATCTTGTGATCTCAGACGCGGCAAAGTCATTGAAATATGCCGTTGACTTTTTTGGTCTGATTAACAGAATATATGTTTTCTTTTCTTCTTCACCTTCACGTTGGGATATATTTCAAGAACATATGCCAGTATCTGTTAAAGGGTTATAGAACACTCGTTGGGAGTCGAGAATTGATGCTGTGAAGCCATTGCATTATCACCTTGAAGAATTGTGTAATGCTTTGTCATCTTTGCTCGAAAAGAAAGATAGCAATACAGCAACAGAAGCCGGTGCGCTTTTAGACCATGTTACTACGTGGCCTTTTGTTCTGACTGTGTACACGTGGTATGATATACTATTTCACGTCAATAAAACCAGCAAATTAATTCAGTCACCAGATGTGTCAATTGACGTACTGCAGGCAGAAGTCGGTGCTACAATGAAGTTTTTGGAAGACTATCGAAATACAGGATATAACTCTGTGGTCACAAATGCACGTGAAATAGCAGAGCATATGGGTATTGAGCAGGTGCTTCCAGAAACCAGGGTGTGACGTAAGAAGAGAATGTTTGATTATGAATGTGCTGATGATTCGAGTCATCTTTCTGCTGAAGAAAAATTCAAATCGCAGTTCTTTCTTGTTCTCACTGATCAGGCCATATCTTTTGTTTCGTCGCAATTTGACCAGCTCGTGGAGTGGTATAAGTTGTTTGGATTTCTGTACAACGCTAACAGCCTGAAGCAGTGTCACAGAGAAAATGAACTGGAGAATCACAGCAAAAATTTTGAAAGAAAAATGGGAGACACTGATGCCAACGAACTCATAATGGAATTGAATCGTTTTATTTATGTCATCGAGAAAGGGAGAGGACTTGTCACGGCAAACAATTTTTTAACGTACATATACAAGAATAGCCTTCAGGAGATATATCTGAATCTTTGCATTTGCATCAGAATTCTTCTGACCACACCAGTTACTGTCACTGGTGCTGAAAGGAGCTTCAGCAGAATGAAACTGATCAAGAATATCCTGCTCTCAACCATGACAGATGACAGGCTTTCTGCACTTGCAGTTATCTCAATCGAAAACAAGATTGCCAGATCTCTGGACTATGAAGCATTGATTAACCAATTTGTGGAGAACAAGGCTCGAAAGAAGCGCTTTGCGTAAATACGGAATACATGTACACTGTAGGCCTATGTATACATAATATGAACCCTGTATATTGTATAAAATAAATACCGCATTCCAGTTTCTGCATTGTAAGGGGCCCCAGACATATGTTCGGAGGGGGCCACGTTCTTTGTTGCTACGGCCCTTGTTACCCCCAAACCTCGCAACTCCTGATCAGACACAGGAGGCGCTGACCCAGACTGTGGGTTCCACCAGAGGGGAATATTACTGAGGCGAGCAAATCCACCAATAAGCGCAGGACCAACCAAGGCAAAGGAGGAGCTTTGTCACACTACCTAGTTAACACTTTTCTTTGCAAGTATAAAGGAATATATGTTTCATTGCAGCACAACAGCTTTATCTCCAATTCCTGGATTGTAGGCTTTTAATGTGTTCTCTTGATTGTGGCAACTAACGAAATTCTTCCGAAGGATGCGGTCAAATGGGAAACATCAATATACTTAAGCAACAGTACATTGTTTCAGAAAAAGTACTTTTAACTGCTGAGTGAATGTTGTATGTGGTTCTATAGGAAAAGTGTAGCATAATGAAAAAATTATAGATGTGAACTTGCACATTTACCAGCCTCAAATACATCATCATACAATTGTAAGTTGCTTTTAAGAGGGCTTTGTATGTGCTCACATCTGCAGCTTGTTGATGAAAGAACAATGTTTCTTCAGGGTCAGAGTTCAGATTTTTGTGGCCTAAATATGAATTTCTTTGTACTAGATAAGAATAAAGAGCCAGATTCTCAACTGATGCAAACTGGCACAACTGCACTGTCTTCAGTGAACCTCCTGTGGCAATTTACCCAGCCTGGGGACTTGGCCCAAGAAATGTGGGTAGTGTAAGAGCCGACATCTTTAACTATTCCTTTTAGGACTTAGTTTTATAAAAGATCACCTGCTATACTATGACTTAGTGACCTTCTTTCTGAAACAGTACTTTGGTTTTGGAATCGTCTCTTTTTTTTTTACAACTTCCTTTACTCAAATCATTTTGCATTTCCCTGAAACTCTGCAGAAATAGTCTCCATTGCTTTCAAAGTGAATATACTAACTTCCAGTCTTTCCCCAAACCAGTTTTCCCAAAACACAGCTAATGTAGCGTTTCATACGGGAAATTAGTTGCAACCTTAATGATGAGGCTACTGTCTCTCTGTAATGTATCTGTCTAGGCACTTCTGTTAACTTAATTAGGATAGCATGTGAACTTCTAACAAATATTCACTATTGCCAACATCAAATATTCTGAAATGAGTCAGGCCCCCCAAAATTCATGAGATTTTAAAAACTGTTGGCTTCTGTTTGAGCATTTGATGTTCTCATTTTCAAGCTTTCATGTGTAACCATAAAGGCTAGAACTTATTATTTAAATTGGAAGTGGAGATTCTTATATAATCACATGACTCCAGGAGCTGGAGGTTTAAGAAATGCCAAATATCATGAGACTTGCAGTAAAACCATGAGTTGATAAAACTCAGTTTAATTTTTATCCTCATTCAACCTGGTGAGGTAGGCCAGTATTATCCCTGTTTTACAGATGAAGAACTGTGCCACAATTCCTCAGTTGACTTGCCCAAGGTCACACGCATGGCCAGGAATCCAACTCGCGCCTACAGTAGAAAACTTCCAAGTCAGAACAAGCCCTGCCATGGAGGAGAAGAGGAATTCTGATTGCTGTCATGGAGTTTCCAATAGGTCAGTTTGCAAGAAACTCCTCCTCTTACACTCCCAATGGAACAGAGAGGGCTTTGGATTCCTAGATACCTTGAGCTGGGTAAGAGGCCAGAGCCAGCTGCCCAGAGAACCTGTGGCTCCCCACTGCCTGCTCATCCTCTGCAGCTCACCCCTACCTTTTTTAACACTGCTCTAGGGAAGCACTGCAACTGCACTGTGGTATGTCTGGGTGAGCTGAGGCATTTTGAGTGGAACAGAGTGAGTGGCTCCTGCAAGCTCTGGGGGTGACTGGTCTTCAGGGCTGCCTTGTAGGAGTGCTGCATTCCAGCAAAGTGAAAACACACAAAGCCTTCCTAGGGGAGGGGATGTGGAAGTCCTGTGCAGTGCTAAGAGAAGAGTATTTTGGAGGCATAATGTGAACTCTCGCCAAGGTGGAATGCTACTCCCTAATGCAGACCCATGCATGGATTTAGGAGGTGGGGCTTGGGTGTTTATCTCAGTCTATAGCCCAATGCTGCAAATAGCTTCCCTGGAGGTAGGAGCGCTGTTCAGAGAGCAGTGAGACATTCAGCGCTCACTGATTGCATTAGGCCACTTGTGTACATTTTCTTGTGCTGATTTGCAAAGCAAAGCAAATAGGGGAAAGGTGAAGTTATGTTGCTAGACTAGGGGATGAGGTTGAGCCGTAAATTTTACAGGACAACAACAGCTGCTCTAATGTGCCCTTTGAGTTGGCTCTAACAAACATAGTGCTGTTCTTCCCCAGTTGCATCCCTCGAAGGTCACGGCAGGCTACTTTGTTTTTAAGAGAAATTTATGGAAGTTAAGAAACAATGAGCATGAGACTAGGCAAGGAGAAACAAATAGCTCCATAGTTTATACAGAGTAGGACTTTCTAGGGCCAAATGTTTTGCTGGTGTAAAGTGGGCTCGATTTGCGTATGCCACCAGTTTTACAGCAGTAACTCCATTCCCTTCAGGGGGCTTACTCTGGTGTGTATTAGGAGTGAAGGAGAGCAAATTCAGTCCCATCTTCCAAGTGCAAAGCAAACTAGCCCAAAGCCATCATCTTCCCAGTGTCTTACTAGAAATGAGAACAAACTAGATGGTAAAGCCTTGGAGGCACTGGATGGGCCCCTAAGACTTGACAGCACAAGTTCGATTGACTTTTAATGGGACATGTGCTTCTAAAAATTCTACCCTCTCTTTTCTAATCTAAAACACCTAGAATATGTGAACTCTAAGGGTCGGGTGCACCGATGGCATAAGTCAGTGCCATGCCACACAAGTCACTGGGTCGGCTCCAAGGTGCCCCAGCTGAGAAGCTGCCCAGGTAAAAGTAACGAGGCAAATGGTTGAGTTTTATCCCCGCCTTGCTCTGTGTTTTCCAAGATACACTTCTATTGACACTGCTCACTGAACTCTTGTGTAGAGGGAGCCCCGTGCCTTCAGACACTCTCAAACCAGGGCACCTTTTGAAAATCATGCCATCTTTAATAAGAGGCCTAAATATGGGTTTAGGTACCTAACTTTAGGCCCCTGGATATAAGCCCCAGGTTAGTATAAAGTCACCAATGGAAAAAAACTGTAAGGCCATCTCCAAGCAAGTGTGAAAATTGTGGGGGAGGAGAGGGTGTCAGAGCATCCAGCCTGCCATTGATTTAGGCCAGGAATAAGGATGGAAGGGTGTATGTGACAGTCTGGGTACAATGGCATGAAAGACGGACTAGTCATTGGTCCCACTCTCTGTAGCTATTTACTCTGGTTGCTTTGTGAGCAGCAATGCTCTAGGCACAGGCCAACTTCACAAACCATCCAAGCAAGGCTTTGGGCAGCCTCAGCAGCATTCTGAGGAGCTCTCAGTTATGACACGACATTGCAGTCCAGAAATAACTACCAGGGCTTGGGAGTTTCGGCTCTCAAAGGGTGACGACAGGGGCCGCAACTCAGCAAGGTGTGTAAGCTGGCGGTTAACATTAAAACACAGAAGACATAACCTATGAGGAAAGACTGGGGAATAAACGGGTTTGTTTAGTCGGGAGAAGAGAAGACCAAGGGTGGTCATGATAAGTTTTCAAGTACATAAAAGATTGCTACAAGGCAGAGGTGAAAATTGTTCTCATTAACCTCTGAGGATCGGACAAGAAGCAATGGGCTTAAACTGTAGCAAGGGCGGTTTAAGTTGGATATTAGGGAGAAACTTCCTAACTGTCAGGGTGGTTAACCACTGGAACAGATTGCCTAGGGAGGCTGTGGAATCTCCATCATTGAAGGTTTTAAAGAACAGGCTAGACAAACACCTGTCAGGGATGGTCTAGTTATTACTTAGTTCTGCCATGAATGCAGGGGACTGGACTAGATGACCTCTCAGTGTCCCTTCCAGTCCTACTTATTCATAGAATCATAGAAGTGTATGTGTTTAAGCTCATCCCCATTCAGCAATGCATTTAAGCATATGCTTAATGTTAACTGCCTGCTTACGTGTTTTGCTGAATTGGGTGCCTAGTTCAATCCTGTTTGAATTTCCCCACCATGCTGTGAGTCATTCTTAGGAAACAATGTGATGAAGAGCATTTTATGATGAATAAACAGTCGTTATATCAGGAATAACAATACACTCTACTGGGGATTTAATCTTTGGCTGTGAATATCCCAGAAGAGTCATCAATAGCTTTTTTCCCCCCCTTCTCCAAAATTAGCTCTGATGCATCCCATTGTTTTAAAGAGCCTAGCAATCAAACAGAACAATCCGATATCATTGTTTGCAAAACTAAAAAAGCTCTTATCTTGGGAGAACAATTGCAATGTAGGAAAATTTCTTCACTGCAAAGTTACCGTTTTAATAGAGGAGCTAACATTTGTGCTCAGATTGCCAAAGGTTAGAGGCTAAAAATACTTTGTCCTGTTGCAGAATTTCAAATATGCACAAAGGGGAACTTGCTCTTGTTATAACCTTATTCCCAGATCTGGACCTTAGCGTCCAAAATATGGGGGTTAGCATGAAAACCTCCAAGCTTAGTTACCAGCTTGGACCTGGTACTTGCTGCCACCACCCAAAAAATTAGAGTGTTTTGGGGCACTCTGGTCCCCCTGAAGAACCTTCCCTGGGGACCCCAAGACCCAAATCCCTTGAGTCTCACAACAAAGGGAAATAATCCTTTTTCCCTTCCCCCCTCCAGGTACTCCTGGAGAGATACCCAGACACAAGCTCTGTGAAACTACACAGAGTGACTTCCCCTCTCTGTTCCCAGTTCTGGAACAAAAAGTACTTTCCTCTTCACCCAGAGGGAATGCAAAATCAGGCTAGCCAATTCAACACACACACAGATCTCCCCGATCTCTTCCTCCCACCAATTCCCTGGTGAGTACAGACTCAATTTCCCTGAAGTAAAGAAAAACTCCAACAGGTCTTAAAAGAAAGTTTTATATAAAAAGAAAGAAAAATACATACAAATGTGCTCTCTGTATTAAGATGATACAACACAGGGTCAATTGCTTAAAAGAATATTGAATAAACAGCCTTATTCAAAAAGAAGACAAATCAAAGCACTCCAGCACTTATTCATGCAAATACCAAAGAAAAGAAAACCATAGAACTTACTATCTGATCTCTTTGTCCTTACACTTAGAAACAAAAGATTAGAAAGCAGAACTACTTCTCCAAAGCTCAGAGACAGCAGGCAGAGAGAAAACAAAGACCCCAAACACACAATTCCCTCCACCCAAAGTTGAAAAAATCCGGTTTCCTGATTGGTTCTCTGGTCAGGTGTTTCAGGTGAAAGAGACATTAACCCTTAGCTATCTGTTTATGACAGCTCTTTTCTCTGAACTTGGAACAAGTCTGACTTCTAGGGCCAGCTATTCAAAAGAGTAGAATCACGTGACTTTGTGTGTGCGTGCACACACACACACACACACACACACACACACACACACACACACACACACACGCAGCTGTGTTCTAATTTATACATGCCGTTACTGCAAATGGGCAGCAAACAGGGTACTTGCATGTGCAGATGGTCAGATGAGCATCTAATTGGGTATTTGCATCTACAAGTATCCAGCTTATGTGTACATTGGTCAATATGCTTGTGCAATTAGTGCAAAACTATTCTGTGAAATCCTGGGCTTCTTGAAAATAAACTCATTGTAGTGGAGTGGCTGCCCCATTCCAGGACAGCAGGGGTTAAAAGCAGACCTGGTAGAGGTCTGTGGCTGGGACCCAATTAGAAAGGAGGTTAAGAGCAGCCACAGCTGGCCCTGATATAAGGGCTAAGGGAGGAGCTGGGTCAGTCTCACTCCAGCCTTGGAGTGGGAAGGACCAGGAGTGGCGCCAGGGTTTTTGGCGCTCTAGGTGGGGATCCTTCCGCGCTTCCGGTCATTGGTGGCAATTCTGCGCCGGGGGAGGGAGGTCCTTCCGCGCTTCGGGTCTTCGGGGCACTTCTGCGGTGGGTCCCAGAGCGAGTGAAAGACCCGCCGCAGAATCGCTGCTGCCGACCCAGAGCGTGGAAGGACCCCCCGCAGCCGAATTGCCGCCGAGGGCGGCATGCCACCCTCCCAAATTCTGGCACCCTAGGTGACCGCCTAGGTCACCTAAATGGAAGCACCGGCCCTGGGGAGGACCTAGCTGTCTGGGAGCAGGATACCTGAAAGAGAGCCGTGCTGGGCAAGGGGAAGAGGTGCTGGAGAGCTCCAGCCTGGCAACTCCCCAGGCTAAGGCCTTGTTAAGGCCTAAGGAGGTAGTGGGGCTGCAGAGGTGCAGCCTGGGGACAGGCAGAGGCAGCTGGTCCAACCCCCTTGCCTGATGAGTGGCCAGTACAGACTGCAGTCTGCTCCAGGGAGCAGGGGCTAGATGACAACTGGCAGTAGCCACTGAGGCAAGGTGAGGATGGGGGTTGGGGGTTCCCCTGGGAGGGGAGACCCAGAGTTTGGGGGTACTGCTGCAGGCAGAACCCCAAAGTAAAGGGCACCAGGGTCTGGGAGCAGAGGTGGCCAACCTGAATCTGAGAAGGAGCCAGAATTTACCAGTGTACATTGCCAAAGAGCCACAGTAATACGTCAGCAGCCTCCCATCAGCTCCTCCCACTCCCAGCGCCTCCCACCCACTGACAGTTCTGCCAATCAGCAGCTCCGCCTCCCTCCCTGCGCCTCCTGATCAGCTGTTTCGTGGCGTGCAGGAGGCTCTGGGGGGGAGGAGCGAGGGCATGACAGGCTCAGAGGAGGGGGCAGGAAGGGGTGGAGTGGAGGCAGGGCCTGAGGCAGAGCCAGGGGTTGAGTAGTGAGCACCTCCTGGCACATCGGAAAGTTGGTGCCTGTAGCTCCAGCGTAGTAACTTCTGAAGAACTGCATGTGGCTCTGGAGCCACAGGTTGGCCACCCCTGCCTTACAGGATCATCTGTATTCTGTCAGGCAGGCAGGGTCCTCTGCCCCATTGCCTGCCCTCCTGCAGCAACTTCCCTCATCTTAATCTGTTGTTAATGACTCTTCCCTCCACTTTCCCCCCTTAAGTCCCTTTATAGGCTCCTGCTGGGGTCACCTGCTTCTTTTGTTCTGCCTTTTGGTAATTTCCCACCACTCTCAAACCTCCCTTCCTTTGGACAAGAGAAGGAAGTGGCTTCTCCCAGCTACAGCAAATCTATTGTCACAAGTTGTTTTACTTTGTACATACAGTGTTTGTAGAGGTGTCGCTCCCAGGATATTAGAGAGACAAGGTGGGTGAGGTAATATCTTTTATTGGACCAACTTCTGTTGCTGAGAGAGACAAACGTTCAAAACTTGTCTCTCTTACTTTCAATAGACCATGGTGTGAGGGCTGATCACCCAGCATTGTCTCTGGCCTGCCAAAGAAGTCACACAACCCTGCTAATCCAGGATGGATCCACACACCCGTAGGCTTTCCATGGCACAGTAATTTCCTAATACAATTTCCTAAAATCATCCACCGTTCAGAAGTGATGCAAACAGAACCCCTAAACGGCCACTGATTAAATATAATATTTACAAAGGCAGAACTCACCAATAGCCTAGTCAAATATCCTGTCCCCAGCAGCCAATGGCAGATAATGCAAAGTGTGAAATTTCCACACTGCATTTAACTGTGAAGTACTAAATTATGGGAGAAACGTTCTTCCAGAAGTATAGCTGGTGACCAACTTATGGCTAAAATAGGGCTGTCAAGTGATTAAAAAGAGTAATCATGATTAATTGCATGATTTAAAAAATTAATTGTGATCAATCGCACTGTTAATAATAGAATATTATTTATTAATTTTTTTATGTTTTCTACATTTTCAAATATATTGATTTCAGTTACAACACAGAATACAATGTGTACACTGCTCACTTTATATTTATTTTTATTACAAATATTTGCACTGTAAAAACAAACATATTTTTCAATTCACCTAATACAAGCACTGTAGTGCAATCTCTTTATCGTGAAAGTGTATCTTACAAAGGTAGATTTTTTTTGTTACATAACTGCACTCAGAAATAAAACAATGCAAAACTTCAGAGCCTACAAGTCCACTCAGTCCTACTTCTTGTTCAGCAAATCTCTCAGACAAACAGTTTGGTTACAATTTGCAGAAGATAATGCTTCCCACTTCTTGTTTACAACGTCATCTGAAAGTGAGAACAGGCGTTCGCATGGCACTGTTGTAGCCAGTGTCGCAAGATATTTACATCATGTGCCAGATATGCTAAATATTTGTATGTCCCTTCATGCTTCAACCACCATTCCAGAGGACATGCTGCCATGCTGATGATGCTTGTTAAAAAAATAATGCATTAATTAAGTTTGTGACTGAACTCCTTGGGGGAGAATTGTATGTCCCTTCCTCTGTTTTACCTGCATTCTGCCATATATTTCATGTTATAGCAATCTCCGATGATGACCCAGCATGTTTGTTTTAAGGAACATGGTGAGCGGCGCAGCATGGGGCCAGGGCAGGCAGGCAGGGAGTGTGCCACTGCACGCAAATGGCGCTGGGCCGGAGCCCGAACCCCTCCTACACCCCAACTCCCTGCCCTGAGCCCCCTGCCTGCACTCCCATACCCTCCTGCATCCCAATTCCCTGCCCTGAGCCCCCTACCTGCGCCCCGTGCCCTCCTGCATCCCAACTCCCTGCCCTGAGCCCCCTGCCTGCACCCCCGTACCCTCCTGCATCCCAACTCCCTGCCCTGAGCCCCCTCCTGCACTCCGCCCCCCAACTCCCTGCCCTGAATCCCCTGCTGCACCCCAACTCCCTGTCTTGAGCCCCCTGGTGCACCCCTCCTGCACCCCAACTCCCTACCCTAAGCCCCCTGCCTGCATCTTGCACCCCTCCTACACCCCAACTCCCTGCCCTGAGCCCCCTCCTGCACCCCAACTCCCTGCCCTGAGCCCCCTGCTGCACCTCACACCCCTCCTGCACCCCAACCCCCTGCCCTGAGCCCCCTGCCTGCACCTTGCACCCCTCCTGCACCTCAACCTTTATGGTGTTTGCCTTTAAATAAATAAATAAATAAATAACATTCCCTGGGTGCACACCCTAATGAAATGTGCTGTGCACACCTGTGAATAAATGTCAATTGGTTTTCTATTGTTTGACAGTGCGATTAATTGTGATGAATTTTTTTGAGTTAATCGCGTGAGTTAACTGCAATTAATCGACAGGCCTTGGCTAAAAGCACGAAAATGTTTCTTCTGATGGAGGGAGGGAAACTGGCTGCAGTCAGCCACTCTGGCTTTCTTAACTCCTGAAGCTGTTTATATCCATATCAGCTTTCCCCCTAGTTACCACTGCTATCCTCAGTGCTTCCCCCCCAACGTGAAAGTGGACGCTTTACACGTGGCTCTTTGGTCTGGACTAGGTCGAAACTGTTGTCCTTTGGGGCCCACCGCCAGGCCAGGTTCTCAGGCATAGGGGACATCAGAACTGCTGTCTGGCTAGGCTGGGTTTTGATTTAATCTTTGGTTACATATTTTCTGGCTTTGGGGTGAGAAGTAGCTGCTGTGTTAATTGTTTCTACGTGAATGTATCTGTAAGGCATGGTGAAGGCACACATGATAGGCACACTTCTAATGGGAGATCAATGGGGGCAGGGAATAAATTACCACTCGCTAAGAAGAAGGAAATTCTTAGTAAAAACTTCCTACAGAAGAGATGTAAGTGTGAGAGACCCAAGGGGAGCAAGAAAGAACAACATTAAATTGATTGAGCCCCAAGAGAAGCAATTGCCTTCTGGGCTTTCAATACGCAGAGCTGGTGAAAACAGCTGAGGAAGGTTAAGAGCACTGAGGTGTGTATACAGAGTAATTCTCAGTGGGGGCTCAGTAACTCTTGAGGCCATGGCTACACTGGCACTTTACAGCGCTGCAACTTTCACGCTCAGGGGTGTGAAAAAACAGCCCCCTGAGCGCTGCAAGATACAGCGCTGTAAAGCCTCAGTGTAATCAGTGCCGCAGCGCTGGGAGCGCGGCTCCCAGCACTGCAAGCTACACCTGTAAGGGATGTGGTTTATGTGCAGCGCTGGGAGAGCTCTCTCCCAGCGCTGGCGCTCCCACCACACTCACACTTCAAAGCGCTGCCGTGGCAGCACTTTGAAATTTCAAGTGTAGCCATCACCTGAGGCTTGGCTCAGCTCATTACAGAGATGAGCCAGAGTGTGCGAAATGCAGATTTTGATCTAGATCAGGGGTAGGAAACCTATGGCACATGTGCCGAAGGCGGCACGCAAGCTGATTTTCAGTGGCACTCACACTGCCTGGGTCCTCGCCACTCGTCAGGGGGGCTCTGCATTTTAATTTAATTTTAAATGAAGCTTCTTAAACTTTTTAAAAACTTTATTTACTTTACATACAACAATTGTTTAGTTATATATTATAGACTTATAGAAAGAGACCTTCTAAAAATGTTAAAATGTATGACTGGCCCACAAAACCTTAAATCAGAGTGAATGAATGAAGATTCGGCACAGCACTGCTGAAAGGTTGCTGACCCCTGATCTAGATCCATATGTTTCCCCCCAAACCAGGGGATTTTTGGTGCAGATTCTTAAACCAGACCCACCTCTAACATCCTCCCTACACACAACTGGAGGAAGCAATCTACCTTAACCCCAAGCCCAGTGATCTCAGATGCTGTACTGATGTGTGCAGTATTAGAACCTGAATGAAACATGAGGGGGATAGGGGAGTTCTTCACTTAACCAATGCAATGATGTATTACAGTAACTTCAGGATTAACTCCTTAGAGCAGCTGTAATTTTGATCTGATCTACTTCACACGTTGCTTCATTCTGTTTTACCTTTTCTCTAAAGTAACTGGGTTTAGTACGTCAGTAAAAGACCCACTCCCAAAACATCTCCCTCCCCCTCCCATTGTTTTCCAGTAACCGAAAAGGCATTGCATTTAGAAGGAACATTGACAAGCTGATGCCCTAGCTTGTGTGACACAGGGACTCAGTGTGAACACTAGGGACTTGGCTACACTCGAAACTCCAAAGCGCTGCCGTGGGACGCTGCTGTGGGAGCGCTTTGAAGTGTGAGTGTGGTCGCAGCGCCAGCTCTCCCAGCACTGCACGTACTCCACCTCCCCATGGGGATTAGCTTGCAGCGCTGGGAGCTGCACTCCCAGCGCTGCGGCACTGTTTACACTGGCGCTTTACAGCGCTGTATCTTGCAGCGCTCGGGGGGTGTTTTTTTCACACCCCCGAGCGAGAAAGTTGCAGCTCTGTGAAGCGCCAGTGTAGCCAAGGCCAAAAAAGCTAACCACAAAAGGCTCTCCAGGTCTGAGATTTTCCAACTGCCTTAGTTCCCCTTGCTCTTAGCAATTTGGATCAATCTGATGAGACTTTTGGCCCCTTGAGTGTACTGTAGGAAGAGAGAGCTAGGTGTAAAGGTCAGAGGGCCACAAATGCTAGCCCAGTGCCACTGGCCCCCTCCTAGATAAAGATTCTTGTTGATCAAGTTTTCAACATGTACAGGCAGTCCGACAACCGGAGAAATTGCTGGAGAGAAGTACTGAGCCATCCCTCTTAGTCAGCTAAGAAGTCAGAGTTAGAGGGATGTTCTCTAGAAAAGACTGTGTAATTACAGAAATGCAATTGGACTTCTTTATCCCGAAACCAATATAATGCAAGTCACCGCCAGCTGTGTACAAGAACTGCCTCCTTGAAAGGTTGCTACACAGTATGTAAGAAACAGAACCAAAACTGTTCCACCCCACCTCTCTCTCCACTGCACTCTTAGGGTACATCTACACTACGGGATTATTCCGATTCTACATAAACTGGTTTTATAAAACAGATTGTATAAAGTCGAGTGCACGCGGCCACACTAAGCACATTAATTCGGCGGTGTGCGTCCATGGTCCGAAGCTAGCGTCGATTTCTGGAGTGTTGCACTGTGGGTAGCTATTCTGTAGCTATTTCATAGTTCCTGCAGTCTCCCCCGGCCCTTGGAATTCTGGGTTCAGATTCCAGTGCCTAATGGGGCAAAAATCATTGTCGCGAGTGGTTCTGGGTAAATGTCATCACTCATTCCTTCCTCCGGGAAAACAACGGCAGACAATCATTTCGCGCCCTTTTTCCCTTGATTGTCCTGGCAGACATCATAGCACTGCAACCATGGAGCCTGTTCAGCTTTTTTTTTACAGTCACCGTATGTGTACTGGATGCTGCTAACAGAGGTGTTACTGCAGCACTACACAGCAGCATTTGTTTGCTTTTGCATGATAGCAGAGACAATTATCAGTTGTTCTGTACTGTCTGCTGCTATTGTAAATTGGCAGTAAGGTGATGGTTATCTGTTGTTCTGTACTGTCTTCTGCTATCATGGGTGCCCCTGGCTGAGGTCAGCCGGGAGCGTAAAGGCAAAACTGGGAATGACTCCCCAAGTCAATCTCTCCTTTATGGTTTCTAAAAATAGAGTCAGTCCTGCCTAGAATATGGGGCAAGTGTGTTAGAGAACTAGTGTATCAGAGAGCACAGCTGCTCCATGTCAGATCCCGCAGAAATGATGAGCTACATGCCATTCACGCGGGGTGCCCCTGCAACAACCCCACCCGTTGCTTCCCTCCTCCCCCAACCTTCCTGGGCTACCGTGGCAGTGTCCCCCCCATTTGTGTCATGACATTATAAAGAATGCAGGAATAAGAAACAGTGACTTGTTAGTGAGATAAAATGAGGGGGAGGCAGCCTCCCGGTGCTATGACAGTCCAGGCAGGACATTAAGCGGTGCGGAGGAGAGGAGCCCAGCATCCCGCTGCTATGACAGTCCAGGCAGTACAGAATCTTTTCTTTACACAGGAAAGGGAAGGGGCTGATGGAGCTCAGCCCCCAGTTGCTATGATGAAGACGGTTACCAGCCATTCTGTACCATCTACTGGGAATGACCAGGAATCATTCCTATTTTTACCCAGGCGCCCCCGGCTGACCTCACCTGAGGCAAGCCAGGAGCATTCACAGGCTGATGGTGACAACAGCTATCAGTCATATTGTACTGTCTGCCACCGGGGAGGGGAGAGGAGTGGATACTGCTTTCATTGCTGCAGCATCGCATCTACCACCAGCATTCAGTAGACATAGGGTGACATTGAAAAAAGTCAAGAAACGATTTCTTTCCCTTTTCTTTCACGTGGTGGGGGGGGGAAGTAAATTGACGAGCTATACCCTGAACCACGCTGGACAATGTGTTTGAACCTACAGGCACTGGGAACTCAGCCAAGAATGCAAATAGTTTTCGGAGACTGCTGTGGACTGTGGGATAGCTGGAGTCCTCAGTACCCCCTCCCTCCCTTCATGAGCGTCCATTTGATTCTTTGGCTTTCCGTTATGCTATGCTTGTCGCGCAGCACTGTGTAGCCTGGAGATTTTTTTCAAATGCTTTGGCATTTCTTCTTCTGTAACGGAGCTCTGATAGAACAGATTTGTCTCCCCATACAGCAATCAGATCCAGTATCTCCTGTACAGCCCATGCTGGAGCTCTTTTTGGATTTGGGACTGCATTGCCACCCGTGCTGATCAGAGCTCCATGCTGGGCAAACAGGAAATGTAATTCAAAAGTTCGCGGGGCTTTTCCTGTTTACCTGGCCACGGCATCCTAGTTCAGATTGCTGTCCAGAGCGGTCACAGTGGTGCACTGTAGGATACTGCCCGGAGGCCAATACCGTCGATTTGTGGCCACACTAACCCTAATCCGATATGGTAATACCAATTTTAGTGCTACTCCTCTTGTTGGGGAGGAGTACAGAAACCGATATAAAGAGCCCTTTATATTGATATAAAGGGCCTCGTAGTGTGGACGAGTGCAGTGTTAAATCGGTTTAACGCTGCTAAAATTGGTTTAAACGCATAGTGTAGACCAGGCCTTAGCAAATGCTGAGCAATGCAATCGGTACGAGTTAATCCAGAAGTTAACTGCAACCATTAAGGAAACCCTGCATGGTTTAGTAACGCCCCAATTCTGCCACCTAGTGACAAAGGAAGATTAACCTAGACTTTCTCAAAGGGGTGAGGGAGCTGGCTCAGGGTTAAACCTGGCCTTTAAAAGCCATCCCCTCATGGGATAGCGCAGAGGGTACCATACTAGTGGCAGTTCTCGACGGCTTTCTGCCTGTGTAGGACAGAGGCAGAGTAACTCTAGAGACAGTGGGTATAACCAGATGCAGTGTATGGGGGCCCTGATCTGCTAGTCAGCTCAGAAAAGGGTCACCTCCATGATTCAGCCAGCAGCACATCCTCGTACTGCTTGAGCTGCAACTTACAGACCTTTTCTCGGTAAAGATTCCGGCGCCACATGCACAGGAGCACAAGGGCTGGGGGAAGGGGAAAAGCCACATCACAGGATTCTGTCTCTCCAAAGCTTGCGAACCCCTGTCTGAATCAATGAAACTTATTAAAGGGCCAGGGGAGTCATCCAAGCTGAGTGATACTGAAAAGGACATCATCTGCATCTAGTGAAAATGTGCACTCCCCTCCCTGTCCAGGATCCTATCCATGTATCTGCATTGCCTGGGGCTCATTGGTAAGGATGCCATGGGGAGCACAAAGAGCAAAAGGTGGAAAGGGCACAGCTGTTCCTGCTGCTATTAAGGGAAAGAGCGAATAGCCTGGTATTTGGGGATGTTCCCACAACCAAAACATCTGGGCAAACAAAATTGACTTCTACAACCTGGTTTTCGAAGCAGCCCAGGCAGAGATCCCCCAGCTGCATCTTTTCCCGCTGTGCTTCACTTTCCCCATCTGCAGCTAAACTTTCCCACCTCTGTAAAGGAGATGAGCAAAGCTCTTCAAGTGCAAAGTAAAACATCACCACCTGTTTACAGCTGGGAAGACAGGCCTGCTTCCTGCTCCGGACCTGGCTTTTGCTTCCTGCAAAAACTAATCTTCACTAACAGATGCAGGAATCTGAGCTGCTTACAGGCCTGTTAAATTATGAATTAATAACATCTATCATTAACTAATAATTAAATATGGAAAAGCTGGAAATACAACTCAGGCCTGCTGACCCCCCGTTCCTTGCTCTTAACTACTAGAAAATTTCTTTTCCCTGAGATAATCTGTAGATCTTTACTAAAGCCATGATGGAAACAGCAGGTGGAAGTAAAGCTGCAGGGCTTAAGCTTTACTGGAGGCAAATGGGCCTGTTTCTGATCTTGCTTACACTGATGTAAAGCAGGACCCACTTAGGGTGACCAGATGAGAGGAAGAAAATATTGGGAGACATGGGGGGGGGGGGGGCAGCAGAGGAAAAAAACAAAACAGAGTGCCGCCAGCGGAGCAAAAAAAAAACCAGGAGTGCGAAATATCAGGACAAACGCCTAAATATTGGGACAGTCTCAATTTTATCGGGACGTCTGGTCACCCTAGACCCACAGAAATCAGTGGCAATAGACCAGTGCAGGACAATCTGGCCTAATATCTTAAAACTTCATTTCCTCATGAGTAAATAGGCCCTGATTCCTGAAAGCATCTCTGGTCAGGAAAGCCCCGAAGGATGTGTTTTAAATACCATTGACTTCAAAATTTCAGCACATGCAAAACTTTGTGTTTTCCTGAGTTGGGGGCCTTAGAGCATAAGCTAAAGCTATTTGCAACAGCTGGCTGAGATAAACAAGGAAGTAAGACAAAGGGCATTTGCCCTCCATGCTGAAGGGGAGGTTTTCTGCCTTGTGCAATTATTCCTACAATACAGTACTTGGAAGGCATTTTTTGTTCCTGTAAACTGTATTTAGATTTCCCAGCTGGAGGAATCCATGACACTTGGGGTTAACAAGGATGCTATGAAATGTATGTAGATTGTCCAGAAAGCCAAACAGTCTTGGTTTTATCCCACTGAAATAAACATTGTCATGCAAAATAGACATGCTGCATTCTTGGTGATTAAAGCATGTGTTGGAGCAAGTAAATAGAGCAAGGAGCTGCAAGGGGAGAGAGAAATGCCAGCTATGTGTTCCACAGTGAATTTTATCTTCCAGCTCCACCTGCTTTCCAACCCTGCTTTGTGTGTGGAATAGGAAAAGGGGAGGCTTAGGTTGGGCCAATATCTCATGTCAGGAACAGGCTAGGAACAACTAATAAGAGGGCTCCTCTGGAAAGCCATATCTCTTTGCTCACGGGGATGAACAACTACAATAAGATAGAGTTTTTCACTCTCTGTTCAGAGCAGCTGTGATGACAACAGGAGCCAAGGTTGTCTCTTCACCTCTTCCTACCCAGGGTAGGAACAACTGTGTTTTCCCTTTCTGCACAGAAGGCAAGACAATCATCCCCTATCTGGTAAATTCCATGGCAAGAGGCAGAATCAAATCTTCTTCTAGCGGAGTCAAGTTTCATCATGGGGCCCAATGAATCTAACACCTAGCCAGCGTAGCTGGGCTGGGTTCTGCAAAGATGGCATGTGCAGTCACCATCCTCCTCCCACCCAAACCTGTGGAACTGCCCCATAGGTTACTCCATAGATATTCCACTGCAGCATAAAGCAGGACCAAAGGACCTCTCTAAAGAAGGACCAAGGAATTTGGGTCATCCCTTTCTTAGGCCACCCATAGCTTAGCCCCAACCACCCCTCAACCTGGATGCATTCCCTGCAGGGTGTGAACCTCAGAATTCTCCCAAGGAATATACCCCCCTCCCCACTGCAGTGCATCAAAATTGGGCTGGTTTCATTGTTCAGGGAACGTGCAGTTTTGGAATTGGCCTCTATGAGCAAAGTGAAGCTTCACTGTGTTATATCCTTGGGGGCAGCTGGTTTAGGAAGAAATCACTTGAGGCCAGACAGCAGACAGCTAACAAAACTACCATTTATTTACAGACACAGAGCTCGCCTAACCGGCCGAAGCTGGCTGGGCTATCCCCTAATAATCTAACTCAGTTGCCATAAGAACAAAAACCATGACAACCAAATACACAACATATTCCTCCCCCCCAATAAGAACATCCCCTAAATAAAACACACACTAGACTAGAGAAGGAGGGTAGACTGCCTCCATTCCCAGCTAAATCCTGGGGATTATTTTGCCCCATAACCATGGGTTCGCCCTAGCTAAAGATCCAGCCGATGAGGAGGCCTTCTGTCTCTAGGTGGATTATGGCGAACTTTTGGTGTTGTTGCACCTGAAAGTACCATGGGCTCAGGGTCCACAGCACGAACAGGTGAGGAGGTGTTATCAGCTCATGCTGGGCAAAGGAGTATCTCAGCCGCTGGCAGTAATGGAGGAGAACAGTTAGGAACAGGTGATTCGTGATTCGGTGTCTCACCAGAAGAGATGAAGTCAGACCACTCAACTGCAGATGCAGCAAAGAATCCTGTGACACCTTATAGACTAACAGACGTTTTGGAGCGTGAGCTTTCGTGGGTGAATACCCACTTCCTCAGATGCATGAAGTGGGTATTCACCCACGAAAGCTCACGCTCCAAAACGTCTGTTAGTCTATAAGGTGCCACAGGATTCTTTGCTGCTTTTACAGATCCAGACTAACACGGCTACCCTCTGATACTCAACTGCAGATGTGTCCTGAGGACTGGCATGATCTGGCAACAGCTGATCTACATGTCGCCGCCAAGTAAGATTCTCTGCAGTCTGGACTGTATAGGAAACAGGTCCTGTTTGAGTGATGATCGTGGTAGGGACCCATTTAGCTCTGGAAGTATAATTCTGAGGCAAAATTGGCTGCCCCAGACTAAAGGTTCAGTCTTTTGCTCTGGGTGCCCATCTGATGACTTGATATTGCTGCTGATGTTGCACAATTTGTCGGGGTTCAGAAGGTTTCAGCAGATCAAAGCAAGAGCACAACTGTCATCCCATCATTAGAAAGGCCGGGGATGCTTGGGTCGTAGCATGAGGTGTGTTTCTGTAGAAAAGTAAGAAGGTGTCTAGACGCTTTTGTATGGAGTGTTGTCCCCTTGCTGATTTCAAAGCGTGTTTCATTGTCTGCACAAATCTTTCAGCTAATCCGTTGGTGGATGGATGATATGGTGCTGACGTGATGTGGCGTATTCCATTTGCCTTCATAAAATTTTGAAACTCCTGAGAGATGAACTGCGGTCCATTGTCGCTCACAAGTTGTTCTGGCAGACCGAAACGACTAAAGAGTCCCCACAGTTTTTGTATTGTACTCTCTGCAGTAGTGGACTGCATTATAGAGACTTCTGGCCATTTAGAATGGGCATCTACTGCCACCAAGAACATGCTTCCTTCAAGGGGGCCAGCGAAGTCAATGTGAATACATTGCCACGGGTTTTCAGGCCAGTCCCATGGGTGTAGGGGTGCCCACTGGGGTGCATTCCTCACACCCTGACATAACATACAAGTTTTTGCCTTCTCTTCAATAGCACTGTCCAATCCAGGCCACCAAAAATAGTTTCGTGCAATTTTCTTCATGCGCACTATTCCACAGTGACCGGAATGAAGCTGTTCTAACATCTGTGATCTCAGTGGTGGTGGAATAATGACACGTCTCCCCCACAACAAACAACCAGATTGGACTGATAACTCCATCCTCCTGGACATGTAGGTAACAAGGTGGGTGAGACTGGAGAGGTTTGTCAAGATTTTCCATGCATCACCAGGTCCATAACTTGGGACAATACTGGGTCAACGCAAGTTGCCTTCTTTATCTGAGTAGCAGTGATGAGTGTATTCTCTACCTATTCAAAGTAGAAGATTTCCTTTTGGGCACTATCTTGATGTTTGACCAGCAAAGGCAACCTTGAGAGGCCATCTGCATTGCCGTGCAGAGTGGATTTCCGATATTTGATTTCATATGTGTGTGCTGAAAGTAACAATGCCCAACGCTGCATACGACTAGCAGCTAATGGAGGAATGCCTGTGTAGGGTCTAAAAATTGACGTCAGAGGTCGATGGTCTGTGAGAAGAGTAAACTTTTGCCCAAACAGGTACTGATGAAACTTCTGAATTCCAAAAACAATTCCTAATGCCTCACGTTCGATTTGGGCGTAGTTAGTTTCTGCTTTGCTTAGAGTGCGTGAAGCAAAAGCAATAGGTCTCTCTTCTCCCGAAGGCATAATGTGTGACACGACTGCTCCCACTCCATAAGGGGAGGCATCGCAGGCCAATTGTAGGGGTAAGTATGGATCAAAGTGCATTAAAACTTCAGAATTTAGCAATGCATCCTTAGCTTTGTTAAATGCAACATCACAGGCTTCAGTCCACTTCCAGGCCTTGTTCTGCCCCAGGAGCTCATGAAGTGGTTTTAGCAGTGTGGCTAACTGTGAGATGAACTTTCCATAATAGTTCAGTAGTCCTAGAAATGAGTGCAGCTGGCTTACATTTCGAGGTGGGGGAGCCTCCACAATAGCTTTAACTTTTTCAGGGGCCTTATGAAGACCTGCAGAATTAATGATGTGTCCCAAATATTCAACAGAGGGCTTGAAGAATTCACACTTGTCTTTGCGAACTCGTAGGCCATACTCTTCCAGTCTTTGTAGGGTAGCCTCTAAATTCTCTAACTGATCCTCTTCATTCCTTCCAGTGACCAGGATATCATCCAGATAGCACTGAACTCCTAACAAGTCACACAAGATCTGGTCCATAGCCCTCTGGAACAGGGCGGGAGCAGATGTTATTCCGAAGGATAGGCGACAGTATCGATAAAGCCTCTTATAAGTCACAATAGTCAACAGCTCTTGGGACTTTTCATCAAAGTGCATCTGTAAATATGCTTGACTCAGATCAATCTTACTGAACTTTTGTCCCCCAGCCAGGCCTGCGAAGAGGTCATCAATGTGGGGAAGCGGGTATTGCTCTGCACACAACACTGGGTTGACAGTGACTTTAAAATCACCGCAAATCCGGAGAGAGCCATCTTTCTTCACTATTGGAACGATAGGAGTGGCCCATGAGCTATGGGTAACTGGCATTAGGACTCCATTGGTGACCAGGTACTCCAGGTCTGTTTTGACTTTTGGCTTGTTGGCATATGGCACAGTTCGGGCCTTCAGATATTTTGGTGGACTGTCAGGTTCAATGTTCAATGTCACAGTGATTCCCTTCATACTTCCCAAATCATCTCCAAAAACAGCAGCATGTTTCCTTAGTATAGGGGTTAGACTGGTTTCTTCTTTAGTCATCTGGTGCACTTCTGCCCAGTTCAGCTGAATCTTCCCAAGCCAAGACCTACCCATTAAGGCTGGGTAGTTACCTCTCACCACAAACAGTGGCAATTTAGCAGCCTGTCCATTAAGCTCCACCTTAATGTCAATAGTGCCCAACATGGGCACAGCTTCTCCCGTATACGTCTTCAGAACAGTTTTTGTTGCCTTAAGGGGAAGATGCTGTAGCTTTTCTTTATACACAGTCTCGGAGACCAGCGAGACGGTTGCACCGGTGTCCAGTTCCATGCGTATAGGTTTGCCATCCAACAATGGGGTTACCCATATTCATGTGAGCCCACCGCCAAAGACGAAACATGCAGTGGCACTTCCTCTTGTGATGAGGTGTCACCTTGATCATCCTGGGTCTGCTCTAGGGTATGTAGGGTTCCTCTTTTTGTTGGCCAGACCACAGGCCTCTTTTTCTTTTGTTTACAGGCACACTCAGTGTGTCCCTTTTTGCCACAGTGTCGACACACCAGGTCCTTACACCAGCATTCTGATGCCTGGTGACCTGGCTTACCGCAGCGGTAACATTCTTGACTCTGCACAGTTTTGTGGGTAGGTTCTTGTGACACTTTTTGCACCCTAGGGGATGCACCGATGTATTGCGCCTCCCTTGTAGCCAGTTCCATGGAGACAGCAATATCAACAGCCTTCTGTAATGTAAGCTGAGCCTCTGTCAGTAGGCGCTTCCATATAGCTTCACTGGAGAGGCCACACACTCACCTGTCACGGGCGGCATCATTTAACATCTCTTTAAATTCACAGTGTTCTGCTAGCTTTTTTTAAATTGCTACAAATTGTACAACTGTTTCATCTTCTTTTTGATCTCTTTTGTGGAACCAATATCTTTCAGCAACTACCAGTGGTTTTGGGGAAAAATGGGACCCCAGGATTTCCACGATGTCACTGTAAGATTTAGTCTCAGGCTTAACAGGGTGTAGTAAACTGCATAGCAGGGAGTAGGTTTTAGCCCCTACAACGCTTTGATATTGGCACCTTCTTCGCTTCTGGAATGTCATTTGCAATAACAAAAAGCTCAAAACGCTCAGTATACACAGGCCACTGCTCTATATTCTCATTAAAAGGTTCCAGTGGCCCGGTCAGAGTAGCCATGATTTTTAGTTTCACTTTCACAGTCAGTGCAAACAAGCAGGTTTTTTTTTGTTTTTTTTTGTTCTTTACCTTGACTTCTACTTCCTTCTGTTACTGGAGCAGCACCAGAATCCCACCCTCGTCGCCACTTGTTATATCCTTGGGGGCAGCCGGTTTAGGAAGAAATCACTTGAGGCCAGACAGCAGACAGCTAACAAAACTACCATTTATTTACAGACACAGAGCTTGCCTAACCGGCCGAAGCTGGCTGGGCTATCCCCTAATAATCTAACTCAGTTGCCATAGGAACAAAAACCATGACAACCAAATACACAACACACTGCACAGTGTTAGCTTGTCGTTGTAACACTTGACAGCTTTAGGAGATTCTTGGTGCCGCAAGGCTGAAGAAGTGACAGTCCCTTAACATCACTGAGGCACTGCAGGAATCTGACATTACCGTTAGTTCTGTTTCACTATCCCTGAATCAAGTTCCATTTCGATTGTGTTAAAATAATGGGCTCAGTTACTCCTCTCCCTGACCCTCACGGCATTCATTCTCTGCATGTTGCTGCCATTGACATGAACGGAAATTGCACACACTGAACAAGTGCAATCAGGCCCACTGACAGCAATTTTGGGCCCCTGAGCCAGGGCCATCCCTAGGTGGGTGTGAGGCCTGGGGCGGAAGTGATGAATCCGTCACTTCTGGGATCAACTGTGCTGACTAATCGTGCGAGCCCCTGGGGCCCGGAGCAGTCTCCCCGATTCGCTGTATCCTACAGGCAGGGCAGAATAGTCAATGGGACCCCTCAAAAGGTCTGCCTGACATTTGGTACCCAGCGAGCTGCCGTCTGCGCTGCTGGGCGTGCTTTTCTGGCACGGTCAGGGCTTCCACATGCCCACCCGGCTGCCTTTGCCGCTGCCAGTACCATCCCACGCACACCTAGGATTTAAAAGGGCCAGGGCCTCCCAGCTGCTGCCACTGCTACTGTGGCAGTGGTGGTGGCTGGGGGCCCCTGGGCTCTTTTAAACAGCTCAAGCCCCTAGGCAATTGCTCCCTTTGCCCTCCCCTCCCCCCTTTTGGCGGGCTTGACTGCAATATGCAATCGAGATCTGGAGTCAGAGAGGAAAGGTTTTCCTAGCTGCTTCCAAAATGTACATGAGGCCTTCTGGTAAGCATGGAGCACTTGGATGTCAGTTAGATCTTCCAGTCTTTGATCATCAAGGGGGCTCCATCTGTATTTAGAAGATAGGACACTTTTGTAGTATTGTTGCTTTCTTTTGCTTTTAGAATAAATATTTTGAGTTGGAGTAATCTGTGCCTAGATTTGAAAAGCCTTGCCAAATATTCAAAACTAAAAGTCAAAAACCTAGTTTCAGTCCTCTGACCCATTCAACCAAGTGACAGCAGCTCTAAATACAACTAACTAGAGGTGGGTAAGAAACTGTTCCCAACTTTTGAACTTTGGAGATATCAAAAAATGTCCTGTTCTGCATAGGAATGAACCAGAGACCTTTTAAAATTGGGGCACCTCATCCCAAATAGTGTGCAGGTTAGGGGGCTTGCTTGGGTTGTGAGAGGCCTTGTTCAAATCTCTGACTTCAAGCAGGAACTTGACCACTGGTCTCACATCACTGGTGAGTGCCCTAAGCCACTGTGCTACTGGCTGTTCTAGAGTGGGGCTCTTTCAAGATTTCATCCTGGACCTCAGAAACTTTCCCACTGAAGGTTTGTCAAAATTGACCCCTTTCTATTCAAAGTCTTGATTTTGACAAATGGCCTTTTCTGGGGAAGTAGGGGATTCATTTTGTCTAAAAATTCCTAACCACATCTGCAAATAATACCCAACCTGTCAGCCAGATCGCTCCTCAAAGGCCAGCCAGAATAAATGGGCTCTGCTTTGTGCCCAGGAAGTCAGCAATTCTGGGCTATTTCAGAGCAGAGACAACTGCCTGGTCTCATAGATTTTAAGATCAGAAGGGCCCATCATGATTATCTAGTCTGACCTCCTGCACATTGCAGGCCACAGAACCTCACCCACCCACTCCTGTAATAGACCCCTCACCTCTGGCTGAGTTACAATTAGATATGGAGAGGATCCAATGTCAGTGCCTCTGCTGATAACTGACACTGTCATAGGAAGAGAGCTGTTTCTCAGGTAAGCTGGTCCCCAGGCCTCAGAAGTCTTGATAGATTTTTTAGGTGATGGTTTTTAACCTAACAGAGCTGGCCCTGGGACACAGGTGTCACATACTCTCTAGAGGATGCTGCTTACCAACCAGGCCTTCCGTACCAGTTCCAGCTTGCAAATGGACTTTAAGATCTAGCCCCCCGTGGCATGCCTTGTAGTAATCTAACTGTCAAGTGAAGCTAGCAGAAGTGGGAATATAAAACAATTAGTTACAGCCAAGCTGCTTGTAACATTGCACTCCATATGCTTTATGGAAATACAATTATGAATATGACATAACTGGAATATGCTTTATGCTAATTATCCCTTGTATGGTGCCATTAGACAGTTTGTAATCTAGTAAGTGTGTTCATCCTATTTGTTTACAGGTATTATTTCTATATCTGGAGTTGGAGAATAAGATATAAACTTGTATCACTGATGTAAACATATTAAGTGGAGGCCATTAAGGGTGCTCCAGAAACAACGCTTCCTTAGCTCTCGTCCCCTAACGCCCCTACTCTACTTGCGCTACATTGATGACATCTTCATCTGGACCCATGGAAAAGAAGCCCTCAAGGAAATCCACCATGATTTTAACAATTTCCATCCCACCATCAACCTCAGCCTAGACCAATCCACACAAGCAGTCCATTTCCTAGACACTACTGTGCTAATAAGCGATGGTCACATATACACCACCCTATACCGGAAACTCACTGACTGCTATACTTACCTACATGCCTCCAGCTTCCATCCAGGATACCCCACACGATCCATTGTCTACATCAAGTTCTAAGATACAACCACATTTGCTCCAATTCCTCAGACAGAGATAAACACCTACAAGATCTCTATCAAGCATTTTTAAAACTACAATACCTACCTGCTGAAGTGAAAAAACAGATTGACAGAGCCAGAAGAGTACCCAGAAGCCACCTATTACAGGACAGGCCCAACAATAAAATAACAGAATGCCACTAGCCATCACCTACAACCCCAGCTAAAACCTTTCCAGTGCATCATCAGAGATCTACAACCTATCCTTAAAGATGATCCCTCACTCTCACAGATCTTGGGAGAGAGGCCAGTCCTCGCTTACAGACAGCCTCCCAACCTGAAGCAAATACTCACCAGCAACCACACACCATACAACATAAACACTAACCCAGGAACCTATCCTTGCAACAAAGCCCTATGCCAACTCTGTCCACATATCTATTCAAGTGACACCATCATAGGACCTAATCACATCAGCCACGCCATCAGGGGCTCGTTCACCTGCACATCTACCAATGTGATATATGACATCATGTGCCAGCAATGCCCCTCTGTCATGTACATTGGCCAAACCAGACAGTCTCTACGCAAAAGAATAAATGGACACAAATCTGACATCAGGAAACATAACATTCAAAAACCAGTGGGAGAACACTTCAACCTCTCTAACAACTCAGTGACAGACTTGAAGGTGGCAATTTTGCAACCAAAAACTTCAAAAACAGACTCCAAAGAGAGACTGCTGAACTTGAATTAATATGCAGATTAGATAAATTAACTTAGGTTTAAACAGAGACTGGGAATGGTTGAGTCATTACATTAATTGAATCTATTTCCCTATGTTAATTTCTCATCACACCTTCTATGGGTCATCTCAATTATCACTTCAAAGGTTTTTTTTCTCCTGCTGATGATAGCTCATCTCAATTGATTGGATCTTCCAGTTGGTATGGATACTTTTCATGTTCTCTGTATGTATAAATATTTTCTGTCTGTGTGTTCCATTCTGTGCATCCGAAGAAGTGAGCTGTAGCCCACGAAAGCTTATACTGAAATAAATTTGTTAGTCTCTAAGGTGCCACAAGTACTCCTGTTCTTTTTCCAGAAATAATCAGTTGTAAATGGCCTTAGTTACTTGAAAGCCTTCCTGTGTATGTGTGGGCCAGCCCATGAGCTGTTACAGTGACATGTGACCATGTCACCAGATAATGAAATCCATCTTAAATCTGATACTTTTCCATTTAAAAGGAGGGGTGGAGACACAGACAGACAAAAGATTCCCACCTTGTACCAAAGCTATAAAAGGGAGTGGAGCAGGACAAAGGGGAAGAAGTCACAGAAAATCCCTGCTTACCACCAGAGATGTATGCTGGATCTGACAAAGACTGTACCAGGGAAAGGATTGGGCCCAGACTAGAAAGGAGTCTAGTCTGTGAAAGGAGCTTATTGGAATGTCTTTGAGGGTCAGTTATTACCTGTAATCAGTTTCTTAATGTATTAGGCTTAGACTTGCGTGTTTTGTTTTATTTTGCTTTGAGACTTACTTTGTTCTGGCTGTTATTACTTGAAACCACTTAAATCCTACTTTTTATACTTAATAAAAATCACTTTTGTTTATTAATAAACCGAGAGTAAGCTTTATACAGAGTAAAACTGATTTATTTGGGGGTTGGATCCCATTGGGAGCTGAGTGTTTGGGTGCTGGAGAAGGTAACCTCCTGAGCTGTTTTTAGTTAAAGTCTGCAGCCTTGGGGGCATGGCCCAGATCCTGGGTCTCTGTTGCAGCAAGCTAGTGTGTCTGGCTCAGCAAGGTAGGGTTCTGGAGTCTCAAGCTGGCAGGGAAAACAGGCTCAAAGGTAATTTCAGCACATCAAGCGACAGTCCCGAGGGGAATCTCTGTGACCAAACCTATCACACTGCTGCTCCATTTTCCTTGAGACTGCTCTCTCCTTCAGCTCCCATCTGGAAACTTTAATGGCTCCCATGTAAGCATTTATATGTCAAAACTGGGGTAGCTGAGTGAGAAGCCTCATTGAAGCCTGTAGTTACACCAGTGTCAAGGACCAAGAAAGGCAGCCAGGATGCCTGGTGAATGCTATTAAATTCAAGGGGCAAAAAAAATGAGACAAACTCCCAGCAGAGATAAACTCCAACTGGCTGCACATTATAAAACATTTTATTTGGTAGACATTATCCTGATGCTTAGTGGAATAGTTTGTTAAAGGCAACAGACAGAGCCAGAACAAAACATAGGCTGATTGTGTGCCTCTGAAATGACTGTGAGGTTGAATATACAGTAGAGCCGCATATAGGCAGCATTTATTCCTGTGCATTTCTTAGCTCTGCTGTAGCCTCCGGGTAAACAAAGATTGATAAAGTGTGACAAACAGAAATGTTCAAGAAATTAATAGGACTTGTTCTCCTTGAGAGAACCTTTCAGCCATAACTCAATGGTGTTCTTTTGAGCCCACAGTGCAATAAATATTATACATCAGTAAGGATTTTTCTTCTCTTTACTTTGCATGTAAGTGGATCAATTTAGGGGCCACATCCTCAGCCAAAGTCAATTAAAGTAGATCCACAGGCACGACAGCCAACTGCAGGTTTGGACCTAGGTGTTGATATACAGATGCACATACAATACTCAGCATTCCTCACCCATAGACCTCAAAGCATTTCACAAAGTTAGTAAATATCATTATCCCTAGTTTATCTTTGGCACAGGGAGGGGGAGAAACAGAGGTGGAATTATAGTAACACAGTGAGGCATCAGCAGAGCTGATGGAACTGCGGGATCTTGACCACCATGCCAGCATCCTGCCCACTCTATTGGGGATGCACTTGGTATAACCCAGGTAATTTGGGAGAATGGAAGGCCATGAAAGCCAATAAAGTCCTCTTGTTCTGAGCCATAGTGTACCAGCTCCTCCATTTTAAGTTTTATTCCTCCATGTTTGACCTCAGGTTGCCCTTGTTGGGAGGGGCTACTCCTACTCCCTCAGTTGCTGGGTAGATTTAACCTTTGGGCGAAAAACTAAACTGTTACTAGGCAAACTTAGCCTTGGGTGGGGACTGTGTAAGTAACAGATCATGTTATAATGTGTATCAGTTTTGGTTCCAGTATAAATAGTTAGGTAAGCTGTTTGTTTGGCACGCTTAATCTGAGCCCTGTGTGGCTCCAGGTGTCTTATTTGAGCTCAAATAAAGTTTGGTTACTTCTCCACCCTGGTGTGTTTAATTGGTTGCGAAGCACACTGGGCAATGGACCCAACCGTTGCCATCCTCGGGCACTCTATGCCGGCAACAGTTTTTGGCGCCCAACGTGGGGCTCGAGGCAAAATTGTGCCTTGCCTGGACTCCTCCGATGGCCGACGGATGGCAGTCGCGGCCGACACCCAGCCGGCACCGGTGAGTTTACCGAGGGCCTCGGCAGAGATGCATCAGGCCAACCTCGGAGGACACAACGGTGCAACGTGATCGTATAGTGGAGAAGTAAGAGGGAGTTAGGGTAGATCGGTTCCCCTATGGTAGGTAGATGTCAGTAGAGAACCAGTCCCTCCAGATCGCAGGGTTGTACGACGGTGCAAAACCGGTCCCCCTTGGACAAGGTAAGACCAGTCTGGTTTATTCCTAATTCTTTTACCTTTTGGTGTCCTAGGCTATCTGGAGTGGTTGCCCGAGGCTGGGGATGCCCAGTCGTTGTAATTCCCATTGGCTTCCCCGGGATTAGAGGCATACAATGGGTCAAGAGCATGGTGTGGGGTGGAAAGTACAGTGTTGTACCCTGCTAAAATGCATTCTTAGGTGGTGGAAGATCTTTAAGTCAAATGTGATCACGAAAGATCAATTAAAAAGATTCTGTACAGTTAACTGGCCTCAGTATCAACTAGAGGAACAGGAGAGGTGGCCACCTGGAGAATCCCTTAATTACAACACGATCCTCCAATTGCTGTTGTTTTGTCAGCGTGCTGGTAAATGGGAAGAGTGTATGTATGTATTGTTGTTTATGTCGTTAAGGAGTAGGTCGGATTTGTTGTCTACTTGTAATTTGGTTGTGACTGGAGCACCAGTCAGTGTTTCTGTGGTGACCAAAAATCCCCTAAGAACTGTAATGCCAGAACCGGTGTCCCTTTCAGCCACTACCATGCAGCCATCTTGTTCAGCCACAGCTCTGCCACCTTGTAAGGTAACACATAGTCAGCCATCTTGTGAGGGGTTGCATAGTCAGAAAAGGGCGGCCATCTTGGATAGTCAGAATGAGTCAGCCATCTTAAATATGGGCCTATCTCCCCTTGTTACTGAAGCCATGATTGCTAGGCGAGAAACTGAAGTGCAGCAAGCTACCACCATGCAAGTGTCTACCCAAGTACCGTCTAATCCTGTAGGCTTAGAACACCTAGCAAATCTTAAACACCTGACTCATAATTGTCAGGTCCTCTTAAAAACTTTAATCTCTGAGATTGAGCGGAATCAAGTTGTTCGCAGGGCAAGGGAGGAGGCACAGCAGAGATATAAAGGGAACCCAGCTAATGTTCCAGACCCCGTAGAAGCGTTCCCCTTAGCAGATTCCCAGTGGAACCCTAGGGACCACTGGGATAATGCCTATGCCCTCAGGGAGGAAAAAAAGAAAAAGAGGCAGGCGGAAATAATGTTTGCTACACTGCAAGTGGGCAGAGAAACCTACCGCAGGGCTGCAGCCGAGGCCGGGACATGAAAGACCGTGGGCAAAATCTTCCTGGCCCACGAGAAAGGTGTCTAGGCTGAAATTGGTGTGCCTTATGCCAAAAGGAGGGACACTGGAAAAATGAGTGTCCCAACGGGTGGCCCATCTCTATGATAAAAGTAGAGAATTGGAAAGCAGACTACTCCACCTCCGGAACCTCAAGTAAAAGTGCAAGTGGACAAATTCACAGATGGATATTGTAGTAAATTCTAAAGCAATGCAGCAAGTCAAATTGCTTGTGTATGTCCTAGACTACTAAAAAAAGAACTGTGTGAATAAGAGCTAAAGGTTTTAAGCATGTTGCAAAAGGCTTAAGTAAAAAGCAGAAAGTAGCAATAAAGAATGGAAAAGAAAAGTTGTTTGCTTTGTGTGAAAATAGGAAAGACAGTTTTGGAAATAGGCATGAAGGTATATTGTATGTTGTAAGAAGGACAAAGAATGTAATGTTGTGTAAGAAAGAAATGAAAAGTGCTCTGTAAATATACTGTACAGTGTAAAAATGCCACCCTGCATTTTACTCCTGGATAATAACGCTTCAAACAGTGTCAGAAAAATGTCAGTCAGCTTGGAATACTCCCATCTTGTACCTATGGAAGGGTAACAAATGGGTTAAGACTCTAAACTCTCTTGTCCTAAACCCATATATACTAATAACTTCATGATTTTGGTCTGCACTCCATTCAAAAAAAATTTCCTTTAAGAGGGAGGACAAAAGGAGGGTTAAGCTGCTGTGAACCTAACTTCTTGCCTTTAAGCCAACCTCCTGAAAAACCCAAAGTTACTCTGCAGACCTGTCCTTCCCTTAGCCCAGCCACCCTTTTGCTAAAATACAGAAAAAAAAACAACAACTGGAAATATCAGTGAAAACACATTAAAATTCGTAATCAGACCTCAAGCAATGCTTCAGGCTAAAAACAGAGATTCAACAAGCCTCAAAAGCATATAAAGACCTGGAAAATTCTCCTCTAAGTGAAATGCCCTAAAAAAGGAAGCAGGAAGAAGCAAGAATTTGAAAAAAAAAATTTTAAAGACTTAAAAAATTAACCTCTTCTGAAGACAAGCTGTAAGTGGTACATCGCTGGCAGCAGCACTGTTGTGAATGGCCAAAGGAGGGCTGCAGGCCTGAAACACCCCATTCTTCTAGCACAGAAGAACGGACAAAGGAGGGCAGAATATGCTGGGGTAATCCAAGTAAATCCCAGCCCCCCCCCTGCAGCACCATCACCTCTGGTTTTTCAACAGCCAGTAAAGGCTCTTGGTAACCATGGACCTGGTTCTGCTGCTGCTGCTTCTCTAGAAGTTACACAGCTGGCACACGGTAGTTTCTCACCAAGTTCTCTTGTAGTTTAAAATTCAGGCTCTCCAAACCCTGTCAGCAGTCCTTCCAAACCTTATAGCTCCTGGCTCAGAAGAGATAACCTTTGCTTTTAGCACATGGCTAACTATTTAGGACAATCATTTTTATAGTAGGTTTCCCTCAAAAGAAAGAAGCAACTAGTGGTAACCATTTGTTCTAATGTCATCATGTCACAATGTTTACAGCCTGGAGTACAACTATATGTACTTCCCAGAAACACAGCAAAAAAAAGCTCAAGCGGGCCCCAAAGCAGTAGCAACGGAGGCAGCAACGCAAAACAAGTATGCCTGTGTCCTCTAACCAACATCGCCTATTAAAAACTGTAAAGGCAGCCAGTAACTCCACACTTGCTAAGCCTGCTCAAAAAAAGAGGCAGTCAAATGAACAACCAATGAGTCCTCAAAACTCTACCTTCAGCTCCTCTCCTTCTGTTAAGTTTAATAACTCCCCATCAGATTTAAGAAAAAAATCATTCCAAAAATCTGACAGACTCCATGCAAGGTAGCTAAAAAGGGCAAAACGTGCTAAAATTAATATAAAAACAACTGACTCCATCTTAGTGAACACAGATCTGCTGGCGCTGATCAACAAGCATGCATTCTCTGTCCTACCCACAGACTATCAGCAGCAGCTGCTACTACTGCTCCCCAAGGTAAATAGGCAAGTCGGGGCAGACGGTTTGATAAGAATAAGTGGCTCAGCGCTCAACAATAAGTTCTTCACTTCAGCTGCCCAACGCTGAAAAAAAAGGTTGTCAAAAGGTAAGTTCATTCCAGAAATGCAATTAAAAATATGGCAAAAGACTAAAAAGAAAAAGAAAGTGAAGTTATGGGAGAAACGATTCTTTGAGAGTAACTATAGTCAAAGTTATGAAATAAGTCCTAAAAAGTCCAAGAAACTAACAACATACACCAGCATTCGTAACACACAGGCAAGAAATCCACCAGCTAAACAGATAAAATGCATGCTACTCTCCAAAACATCACCCAGTAAAGAAAAGAGAACTCCTCTGTCAAAGTCTAAAGTACAGGATGGCCCTAGGTGTTGCCACTCTCCCTGCTTCATTTTTGTGCTCTTCCCCAGGGTAGGTTGGGGTATATAAATATTGGAAATAATTTGTTGTCTCAGTATATGTGCTCGTTGTCTGCTGTTCTCTTTTCTCTTTTCTTTTCACAGGTACATTAAAAACTTGCAGTTTCTTTCGCTGGATTCCCCTGTCCATTCCTTGCAGCCAGGTAACTTGGTCCTCGTTCGCACCTCAAAGAAGAAACCCCTACAGGAATGGTGGAAGAAACCACATGCAGTCTTGCCTGTATCCTGTACAATAGCCAAGGTCAAGGGACATAAAAACTGAATACACCACTCCCGACTTAAGGCAGTAAAAAAACCTCCATTATTAGGTCAATGAACTGTCCAGCCTGTTGGTAACCAAGATGACAAGAACTTTGAATTAAAGTTACTGTTCAAAAGACTTTAAGGTTTAAAAGGGGAACAGGTTACTTATCTTAAATGTGTTGGGTTATAAAAGTCTCTGTTTATTGTGGCTTTGGACCCTGGATGTACAGTGTTTTGTTCCTTACTCCTCACCTCAGGAAAACATTATAAATCTCAGTATGCTTTGTTAACATTTTCCTTTGGTAAAAAACTTTTCATGCTCTCAGTTATGGTTTCCCTAATTAAGGCCCAACTGTATGCTGGTTAAGGTTCCAATCCTCCTAATTTAATAATTAACACATATAAGGTCCTAAAGATTGCTTTTGCCAGCAAATTTAATCTCTTCAACTGCTGGATATGCTCTCAAATCCCCTATCATACAGCAAAGCTGCCCTTAAAAGTAATTCCCTAAAACTGGTCTAATCATTGCCAATGATGATCTGCTATTAAGGAAAAACAAGTCTTGTTATGCTATAGGTAATAACTCCCGGTGTCCTTCTGGTTTTACCTACCTTCAACAAAAAGCAACAGCCAATTACATCTGGTTTGCTAATGAGAGCACCTGCCAGTTCTATGTATCCCCCACTGTCTTTAATACCTTAGGTCAAAACACAAAAAAGGGCTTATGTACTTCTCTGCTAACAATTCTCTCATGAGTTAAAAAGAAGGTAATAAATGGTGGCAATTAACAATTCCTTTTGTATCTGTGGTAAAAACTACTATCTAATATTCCTTGCACCTTCTCTTTGTGTCACGTCCCAGTTCCACCAGGTCAAGCCCAGGCAGTGCAGGTATCTGCAAGCCACCTCAAAGCCCATTCGTAAGAAAAATAAACTAAATATAATCCACCTCCCTTTCTATAAGGCAAAACAGGTAACCCAACTCTACCATAGGCTCTTGGTGTTCCTTACTAAATGTGCCAATAAAATCTTAGTCATTAAAAGGAGCCTCAGCTCTTAGCTCTACCAGCTTTGGCTCAGGGCTCTGCAAATTAAATAGACCCTAAACTATATCCTAGCCTCTCAAGGTAGGGTCTGTGTTCTCAGTTATAATAAATGTTGTACATATGTCTCTAAACAATCTCTTAACTAATAAAACACTCAAAAACAGGTGCCTTCCGTTTTTAACTCTCTTTAGTTGGTTACCTAACCTTGGTGAAATAGGTTCAAAATTAATTCACTTTTTGGTAATGGGGTAGTGTTATGCTTACTTGTTCTACTGTTACTTACCTGTTGTAAGGTTATTATGGGGAAAGGTTTGTTCTACAACCTCTGTCACACTTATGCTGATGGCTGGTCACCTTCAGCATTCCCCAGACCCAAATTTAAACCAAGTGCTGTCATCATATTATGAGAAGACTCAAGAAGGAGCTTTTTGAGTATTCTCAAAGGAGGAATTGTTGGGGACGCACTTGGTATAACCCAGGTAATTCGGGAGAATGGAAGGCCATGAGAGCTGATAAAGTCTTCATGTTCTGAGCCATAGTGTACCAGCTCCTCCATTTTAAGTTTTACTCCTCCATGTTTGACCTCAGGTTGCCCTTGTTGGGAGGGGCTACTCCTACTCCCTCAGTTGCTGGGTAGATTTAACCTTTGGGCGAAAAGCTAAACTTGTTACTAGGCAAACTTAGCCTTGGGTGGGGACTGTGTAAGTAACAGATCATGTTATAATGTGTATCAGTTTTGGTTCCAGTATAAATAGTTAGGTAAGCTGTTAGTTTGGCGTGATTAATCTGAGTCCTGTGTGGCTCCAGGCATCTTATTTGAGCTCAAATAAAGTTTGGTTACTTCTCCACCCTGTGTTTAATTGGTTGCGAAGCACACCGGGCAACAGACCCAACCGTTGCCATCCTCGGGCACTCTGTGCCAGCAACAACTCCACCTGGCTTCCTGCCCACCTACAAGGAATCAATTAAATGACTGTGCTGAGGCAGATGAATTGGCCTAGAAGCATTTTTCCACAGTAGTTTTCCCCCCTTTTTTTCACAAAACCGGTTTTTCTGTATCCATAGGGAATCAGCAGTGGGTAATATATTTTGTGGGATGCAGGTGTCCTGTGTTTCTGTGAAGGTGCCTCAGGGCAGAAATTATGACTTCCCTCAGTCAAGCACCTAGTAAAATCGGGCCTGCTTCTGATTGCAGCCTATAGCTACTGTCATAATCTTCATTTGGGCTGCTGAAACTAAAATGTCTACCTCCTCTTGCACAGGTAGAACTGAGGGGAGAGGAGGGCTGCTGGAGGAATTTATTTCAGAAGTGGATAGAAAGCGGCCTAAAGGGTTAATCTCAATGCAGAGTGGTACGGATATGCATGAAGGCACAGAAGCCTATTCTATTATTTGCATCACAGTAGCGCCCAGAGGCCCTGAAGAGGGCTCCATTGTGGCCCTGGACCAACACAGATGTTACAGCAAGAAGGACTAAAAGGGATTCCAACCAAACTGCATTGAGTTATGAAAACAAAACATATGGGGAAAGATTTTGAAAAAATTAAGTGAAAATGATGCCAGGGATAAAAAACCCAGGGCCAGATTTTCAAATGTCATTTATTTACGTTACAGTCCAGGACAGTGCTTAAGTATAGCTCAAAGTTCAGCACGTTGACTTCAGTGAGACTGTTCACTTGCTTAAAACTAAACACGTGCTTTGCTGAATTGGGGCCTGAGTTACTGCAGGATCAGGGGAAGCACTTTTGAACTGAAAGCAAGTAGGGGATTGTCTGCTAGAGGGCTATTACTGAGAAGGCTACTGCTCCAGTAATTCCAGAGAAGTCTGTATAGGCTGTCCCCTTACTATGCACTGTAGTAGGAAGAGAGCCTGAAACCTTGGTCTGAGGCCTGAACTAAAGTAATGGTCAAAACTTTGCAGCCATAAAGCAAAGTTAAGTTGTGAGCAAGTGGCAGGCACTGTTCATAGAATTTGGCAAGAACACATATTCTGATATTGTGGAAACACATCTTTCTAAGTAGTGTCAAGTACAAAAATATACACACAAACACATTCCAGAAGGGTGGTACCAGAGCACCTCAGTACCAACACATTCCCTAAAGATAACAGGAATGAGCTGACCCATCCTAAAGATAAGGTCAGGATGACAGTGTGATGAAAAGAGATGTACAAGGTGATGGGTGGTAACCAGCTACGTCAGAGGGCGAGTACAGATTTTATTTGTATTAATGTATAAAATAGAGAGTACGTCTAGACTACCCACCGTATCAGTGGGTAGCTATCGATTTCTTGGGGATTGATATATCGCTTCTCATCTAGACGCGCTATATCGATCCTCAAACGTGCTCCCGTTGACTCCGGAATTCCACCAGCGCGAACAGCGGTAGCAGAGTCGACAGGGGGAGCCGCGGACGTCGATCCCGCGCCGTGAGGATGAGAGGTAAATCGATCTAAGATCCTTTGACTTCAGCTACGCTATTCACGTAGCTAAAGTTGCGTATCTTAGATCGATCACACCCCCACCCCAATGTAGACCAACTCAGAGTCTCAGAGGCAGTGTCTCTGTCTGGTGGAGGGAGGAACAGAAAATCCTGCAGTTCACTGAGCCGCTCCATTGTCTCGGGCATACATGTGTTAGTGTACCTGTAGCCATTGAGCTGGGCATTAGCACTATGACTCATTGGCAATAAACCTGACCAAGTTCCTTTGCTACGAACCAAGTCTGTGTATTTATTGGGCAGTTTGATCAGAGCCTGCTGTATGGCCTATCTGGCCAGAGTCAGTACAGCAGGCAGAAAGAACACACCCAGGCAGCCAAACATCTGATGACAATAAACATCTGACCACATTGGCGACCCACAATTGCTGATCTGGCAACTCTGTTTCTAATCCTAACCACTAACCAACATTTAAAACAAGGACTTTCCTTATTACCACATAGCACAATTTTAACATGAAGTTAATATAAAGTAATAAAAAAATACAACAAAGATGGCAAACAATATACATTTTTATCATTTTTAATAGATTTTTAAATAAAAAGGTGATAACTTGTTTTATTTAAATGTTTAACCTTTTTGTTTATTTTTTATTTTTGTTTGCCTTATTTTGTATAGTTATAAATAAAATTATGTTGCCATTTGTTTTTAATTGTAAGTTTGTTCTGTATATCATGTATGTTGTCCCATGTTGTATGTGTCACATACCTATTATATTTTTATTTTGTTGCAACAAAAGTCAATTTTAAACCTCTTTTTAAAAAAAATATATAAGTGGTACCACATTATTTTAATACTATGGATGGAGTATAACCATCAATATTATTAATACCATTTTTTCAAAGTTCAAGAATGTCTCAGTTATAAATATATGTACATATATTTCTGCCTCAACAAATAATGCAATTGCAAACAAAAATAATTCTCTTTTACTAATCACAGTTTTATTTTGTTGGCTTTTAATATTTTTTAATTCTTTATTCAAAAAAAATGTGAGGGGAAACCTCAACATTAAGATAAAGGAAATATTAACAAAATGTCCATTTCTTGTTTGGGTTTTTATAAACTTGTTTGCACTTTTAAATATAGTTATAAAAAATGTCATAGCAAAAATGTTTTTAAAAATTACAATTTATGCATAAAGCTAACCAAACAATTTCAACAGGTTTCCATCTATGTCTCCCAAACACAAGCAAGTGTCAGAAAACTTTAATACCCTCAAAGTATTTGCATCAACTTGTATTTAAATTTTATTTTGGTTTAATATTTACCTGTATTTAAAATTCATTTTGGTTTAATTTTATTTTCTTTAAAGTTATGTTTAAAGAAACTAGTGGTTGCTAACGTTTATGCTTCTAAACAGTTAATAAAAGTAAAATTGGTATCACAAGCAAATTAACTTTGAAAAGCTTGGTAAAAATTATTTTATTAACTCTTTTGATAAAACAAAGTGCTCAGCAGGGAAAAGCAATATGTTTAAGAAAAAATTGTAAGCATCTATTTTAGCAGTTAAACATTACATTTAGTATAAAATATTAGTAATGCCCCTCAAGTAAAAATAAATATCTATACAAGAATTGCCAGAGTATAGCTTGTGTTATAAAACACTTGGTCCCAATTACGTTGTAAACACACTAAATTAATCTGTGCATTAAAGTTGGGTTACTAAAACAAGAGAAATGTAAAAAACAAACAAACAATCCCCTTTATTATGTTAACTAACTTAAGCTGTTTAAGGTTGCGTCCTACAAACCAACATCACAAAACATCACACCACAAAACCACCAAAAAATATCAGTAGACAGTAAAGGAACCCCCAAGCATTCATCAGTCAAGTGCTTTATAAATAAGAGTCTGGGCAAATACACCTCAATCTACCATATATAACCAATTAAGTTGGCAGTCAGCTAGAAACCACTGTCAGTTGAGTTGAACTTGGCTACTATGTAAAAGCAACTGTATTATTGCTGTACAATTGTATTATTGCTGTATATCATTTACAATGTGCATACAGTTGTGTAAGGTGGTCGCAGTTCTCTCCCTGTCCATTGGGGAGGGAGACCATACCCCCTCTCACTTCAGTGCTCCTAGAGCGATTCCATTTGCGGGGGAATAAGCTGACAGTTAATGAATAATAGGTCCAAGCCCGCAGTTCAGGCTGGGCAGCAATTGGGTCTGTGAGCCCCAGCTGTCAGCGAGAGCGGGGCAGTACACAGTTAATGCTTCTGGCCTGCAGTTGGGCAGGGTAACAGTCAGTCTATAGGTCCAGAGCCCTCAATCAGGGTGAGATCCTAATCAGTTAATGGCTCTGGCTTGCAGTCAGGCAGAGCAATAGTGAGTCTGTCTGCCCTGGGGCATTCAATCAGGGCAGGGCAGCAATCAGTTCAGGGCTCTGGCCTGCAGGCAGACAGTCTAGGGGGGATTAGCTCTCTGGCGAGAGAGACAGCAAAACCAATCTGGCATCCTAGTTCAGGCGGGCATCAGACTAATGCAGGCCTTCTGGCTGAAAGGTAGGAAGTCTGCCACCCCCAGGGTGAGGTGGCAGTGGGTAGGAGGACACAGACCCCACCCACTCCACTGCGTCCCAGCCCAGGGCCCTAACAGTGGTGAAGTGCTCCACCACTGGGTGAGCAGGGAAATCTGGCCACAACACTCTAGCCAACTTGCAGTTTGTAACACAGCCGAATCTTATTCAGCTTCCCTGGGTACCTTCTTACACTCCCAGTCAGGGGGTATCTGGTCTCCTGAGGTCTCTTCCAACCCCAAGCTTCTATGATTCTATGATTCCGGGGTTGTCATTCGCCTTGCCATGGCAGCCCCAACATTCCTCAGTGTGTGGTAGCTCCGGTAGTCCCTTTGGGTCTCTGGCAGTGTAGTGGCCTCTGTCAGCACCAGGCTCCAGCAGCTGGGGGGAGACGTCCTGCTCCTCTGGCCCAACTGAGCTGGGGGGCCAGCCTTTTATAGTTCTGGTTCCTGTCCCGCCCCTCTGCTTCTGGCTTCCCTCATGGTTCCCTCATGGTTCTCTCCCCGTCCGTCATGGAGGGAGACCATGCCCCCTCGTTACACATTGCTAAACTGTTTAACAAACACACAGGTAAAAATCAAATGAATGTCAGAAAACAACATAAAGGCCCAAAAAACCACCCAAATTGGTAAAAAAATTAAGTTATACAGTAACTACAAATTGGGTAAACAAATTCCCTGGTAGTACCAGTCATACTTTGGGGTCAGTAACACTGCATCCTAAGTAAGGCATGTTATTCAAAACAATCGTGTTCAGTGTCTGGGTATAAATACTAAATCCTAACGCAGCAATATTTAATAAATTAGTTACTGTCCATTCAGTGGGTTATCTAAAAAACAGCATCCATAAAAAACATCTAAATCTATGTACTGGTGTATCATAAAGCAATAACCAAAGAGTGACAAACAGCAGTAAGGGTAACCTATAATATAAATGAACAGTACTAAGTAGTAACTAATTACAATATATTTATATATAAAGGCCTACTTCGTAATGTCACTACTCCAAATTTCTGTTTTACTTCTCATATACATAGCACAGTTGAGCACTAATCACAATGCTTATCCTAGTATTTCACAACACTCAGCCTACCACCAATAATTATATAGGTCAGGGGTCGGCAACCTTTCAGAAGTGGTGTGATGAGTCTTCATTTATTCACTCTAATTTAAAATTTTGCGTGCCAGTAATACATTTCAACATTTTTAGAAGGTCTCTTTCTAAAAGTCTATAATATATAACTAAACTATTGTTGTATGTAAAGTACATTGTTGTATGTAAAGTAAATAAGCTGTGACTTCTGAGACCTCTGTGACAGACACGAGCCCTACTTATATGCAAATTGAGGTAAACAGACATTCTTTTGTTCAGGATAGACCTATTTAACAACTTTTGCCTAGTCAAGGCTGTGTAGGTTTGAACATGTGCTAACACCATCTTACAGGGGGAATTCATAATGTCACATATAAAGTTGATACACATATTTCATCAGGATATTATTGACCAGCAAATTATTAGTTTTCAAATAATACCTCACAAGGAATATTTTGTACAAAGATTATCACAGTGATGTGTAGGGTGTGAATGCAGAGGTGCTTTTGTTCATAGCTATAGCTTCTAGCTAAACAGAGAAGCTACTGTTCTGTGGAATGTTTAATATCAGCTTTAAAAAAAACACGGTGGAAGTGAACTGAATGCTGAATTGTCCACTCTTGCCAAGACAAAGTTATTTTTTTTAAATAAACAACTTGCTTTTTCCAAGTGAAACTAAAATCAATGGGAGGTGCTGGACCTTTGAAATTCAGGCTACTTATTGATGGGGCTATATGTATAGTTGGGCTACTAACTTTAAGCCAGGGATTTAAAAAATAAATAAATCTTGGCCTTTATTCATACAATAATACTTCACATTTATTCTGAGCTCTTCGCTGACAGGCTCTGCCCATTTACAAACCTGAATTAGTGAGGCTTCAGCCCCCTCTGACATCCATTTTAAAGATGGGTGAAGTGAAGCACAGATGTATTAAGTCATATGGGGAATAGTCATGAGTGAGTGTCTCCTGAGAGCAAGTCAGTAACAGGGTTGGGAACGAAAACCTGGGTTTCAAAACCTCCCACTGAAGCCAGTGGGAATTATTTTTATACTATGGTGTGAACTCTGGCTCCACACCACCCTTTGCTCTAACCACTGAGCTACAGTATCTTTATACTACAGCCACGGCACTGCCATTCAAATCCCTGGGGATGATCACATATTTTTAACATTGAAACACCCCAAATCAGTCATGGTCTTTGGAATATCTCCTGAGACTGAAGGAAATGCCACTAAGAGGAGACATCCTATCCAGAAGGCTATAAAGGAACCTGAGATAGACAATAGGCTGGAGGTTGCGTTATCTCCTTTCTCTTGTTTTGCACTGAGAATGAACTGCATTTCCTAGAATGGATGCTTCCTTCCATGACATTAAAGAGTGTGGAGTGGAACAGTGTGTCCCTTCACAGCCCCTCTTCCCTACGAAAACAAACGGCAGGTCTCTTCCGCGCAGTTTTTACATGACTTTTCTCTGAGAGATTTATTGTAGCAGCTTTGCAAGAGATTTGTAGCAAGTAGTGTTCTACCTGTAGTCTTACATCCCCAATGCCATCGCCATAATTCTCCCAGAGCGAAATGATAGAAGATCACAATGGCTACTAATGTATTATGATGATACTGTCTCCACAGGAAAGATTGCACTTGGCTTTCATCATCTCACTTGGACGACAGAAAATTTTCCTGCCAAGCTGAAACAAACAATGCTGTCCTGGTCACGACTGTGAGATCAAGTGAAAGAAACTTAATCAGCATTGACTAGCTCATTTTGAGGAGTGTTTTCTGAGGACTCAATTTCTCTGTGTGCGGAAAATGGAGTCTTCCAGTGTTAGGCCACAGGTTTGAGTCTGGCTAAAGTTGATAACAATTTAAACATCTGACAGGTGTGAAAGGAACTGTTCAACTTAGGGCAATTCTTCATGCACAAGAGTCCAGTGCTGGAGTGAAACCCATCAGCTTTTTAACAATGCAAAGCAACACTACACAATACCTCAATACAGGAAGGGAAGATCACGGAGCTTTGCTAAAACTGCAAGGGAGCAAGGGTGAGGATGGCAGCGAAATGACAGTGTCACTCCATAAAACTGGAAATGGCCCAGGACATCCACCTACTCTTTTCAAAAGTTCTGTGGGGCCTTAATGATCACAAGTGTGTGGGATCTCCAGAGTACATCTGGCCCAAAAGAAGACACCTCCCCCAGCACGGGGCACCAAGGAATCGGTTCAGAAGGGATGAAGGAAGACTTCCTCCTACTGGTTGCTCACACCACTTCTTGCAGTACCCTACATCTTCTTTGGAGGCCTCCAATCCAAGTGCTGAAATGGTCCTGTCCTGCTTAATGTGAGGAGACACAGTGCCATCACAGCACTAGGGAGTGCAGCTGCAGGTTTAGTTCTGTGCCTTGGGCTCCCCAGAGCGATCACTGGCTTGATAATCCCCTCTGATGCCAGTCAGGCAGTGCAGAACAACCCTCAGCCCTAGTGTGAGGTCTCTGATCTCCTGATTAACCATGTGCAGCATGTTTTGTCAGAGAGGAAAAGCTTGTGGGGCTGAAGTGAGAGGAAGGTTAAAACTCTTAGAGTTCCTAGTGGGAGGGAGACCAATATGAACCTGTGACATTGACATGAACTGGGACTGTATAGATCATTGTTGCAACCAAGATCCTGTAGTGGCACCAAATCTTGTATAAAGGGGGTCAAATAAGGTGTCTAAGACAAGGTTATGGTTTGCTGGTTATGATTATTTTATCTGTATGCATGTATCATTTTGTATTTAAAGTTATAAGTATTGGCTCTATACCGTCTGTATTTCAAACTTGTGCTGTGCTTCTCAGTGACACCCCAGACAACTTGGCATCAGCACCGCCTAGCCATTAAGGACCATCAGCTATACAACTGACCCACTGAGAGAAGGCAAATACACCTTATGACTCAGCAAGACATGCAGGGACATGCGTATGGACAGAACCCTAAGATTTTTCTATGCCATGTGCTGGATAGCTTGTCTTTGGGACAAAGAAAGCAGAGACCACATTGCAAAAGACTATAAAAGGCTGCTGCAGCTCCTCTATCTTGTCTTCAATTATGCTTCTTACTTCTGGAGGGACTTTGCTGCAAACTGAAGCTCAAAACAGAGGACTGAATGACCCATCCCAGCTGGAGATGTACTCCAGAGACTTGATTTGAACCTGCAGTTTATTCCATCACTGCTACAAGCTTGAACCAATAACTTTGCCATTACGGTACGTAATTGATTCCATTTAACCAATTCTAGCTCTCATCTATATTTCTTCTTATGAATAAACCTTTAGATTCTAAAGGATTGGCAACAGTGTGATTTGTAGGTAAAATTTAATTTGTATATTGATTTAGGTCTGGGTCTTGGCCCTTTGGCATTGAAAGAACCTTTTTTCTTCTACTGGGGTAACAGTTTTCATAACTATTCATCCCCATAATGAGTGGCACTGGTGGTAATACTGGAAATCTGAAGTGTCTAAGGAAATTGCTTGTGTGACTTATTGTTAGCCAGACTGTTAAAACCAAAGTCCTCTCTGTTTGGCTGGTTTGGTTTGCCTTAATAGTAAAGAAACTCCAGCTTTGGGCTGTGTACCTATTGGGTTCCGGGAAATGGGCAGGCGGAACCCCGCCCACTGCTAAAGGATCCCCCTGCTCAGCCAAGGGGAGGAACCACAGGACCTCAGAAACCCACTGATTTCGGGAAACAACTAATAAAAGAAGAGGGACAGGAGTGTGGTCAGAGGGTCATAAGAAGGGAGCCTGACAGGGACAGTGAGCAGAGAACCCCAGAAAGCCCCCTCTGCTCCTTGAAGGAATCAAGGGAGCCAGTGGACGCCGCCCAGAGGAATTCTGCCCAGATACGTGAACGGACTAAGGACCGGAAAGAAGTCAGCGGAGTCTCCATCGGCCAACCTCCTCTCCCTGGTTGCATAGATGGCCATTTTGGCCAGGGCGAGGACTTTGGGCTGTGTATCTATTGGGTATCCGGGAGGTGGGCGGGCGGAAGCCCACCCACTGCTAAAGGATCCCCGCCTCCAGCCTGAGGGGAGGATCCACAGGACTGCAAAAACCCACTGAATCAGGGGGACAACTAATAAAAGAACAGGGACAGGAGTGCGGTCAAAGGGACATAAGAAGGGAACTTGACGGGGACACCGAGCAGAGAACCCCGGACAGCGCCCACTGCTCCTTGAAGGCGTCAAGGGAGCCAGTGGACACCGCTCAGAGGAACTCCGCCCGGATGCGTGAACGGACCATGGATCGGAAACAAGCCCCACAGTCACCGGGGTCTCCATCGGCCAACCTCCTCTCCCTGGTCGTGTAGATGGCCTTTTTAGCCAGGGCGAGGAGGACTTTGGGCTGTGTATCTATTGAGCTGTGTATCTATTGGGTTTCTGGGAAGTGGGGGGGCAAAGCCCACCCACTGCTAAAGGATCCCCCCCCCAGCCTAAGGGGAGGACCCACAGGACCACAGAACCCACTGAGTTCGGGGGACAACTAATAAAAGAACAGGGACAGGAGTGAGATCCAAGGATCATAAGAAGGGAAGCTGACGGGGACACCGAGCTGAGAACCCCGGACAGCGCCCACTGCTCCTCGAAGGCGTCAAGGGAGCCAGTGGACGCCGCCCAGAGGAACTCCGCCCGGATGCGTGAATAGACAAGGGATCGGAAACAAGCCCCACAGTCACCGGGGTCTCCATTGGCCAACCTCCTCTCCCTGGTCGTGTAGATGGCCTTTTTAGCCAGGGCGAGGAGGACTTTGGGCTGTGTATCTATTGGGTGTCTGGGAAGTGGGCTGGTGAAGCCCGCTCACTGCTAAAGGATCCCCCCCAGCCTAAGGGGAGGACCCACAGGACCACAGAACCCACTGAGTTCGGGGGACAACTAATAAAAGAACAGGAACAGGAGTGAGGTCAAAAGGTCATAAGAAGGGAACCTGACAGGGACACCGAGCAGAGAACCCCGGACAGCGCCCACTGCTCCTCGAAGGCGTCAAGGGAGCCAGTGGACGCTGCCCAGAGGAACTCCGCCCGGATGCGTGAACGGACCATGGAGCGGAAACAAGCCCCACAGTCACCAGGGTCTCCATCGGCCAACCTCCTCTCCCTGGTCGTGTAGATGGCCTTTTTAGCCAGGGCGAGGAGGACTTTGGGCTGTGTATCTATTGGGCTGTGTATCTATTGGGTGTCTGGGGTGGTTACCTACTCCTGCCCTTTGGGGCTTAAAATAGGCGAGGAGAGGGCTGTGGCTGGGGCAAGAAGTGCTTAAAAGCTGCAACTCTAAAAGCTGGGCTGATTGGGGAAGCAGCCGCAGCTGGGCCATACTCTAATCAGGCCACAGCTGGCCTGTATAAAAAGGCCAGGGAAGCCAGGGGCAAACAGTTTTCCTCTCTAGAGGGAGAAGGTCTGGTTGTTTAGAAGCTAGAGAAAAGGTATCTAGAGTGGAACAGAGCTAGGGAAAGGCAGAGGAGTTGGGGAGCTCCTGCCTGGAGAGCCCCAGGCTGTGGCCTTGATAAAGGCTAGGAAAGGTACTGGGGCTATAGAGGGGTAGCCAAGGGTAGGCAAAGGCAGCAAGTCCAAACCCCTCTTTGCTAGTGATTAATGGCACATACACTGCAGTCTACCCCAGGGACTGGGGGCTAGATGCTGACTGGCAGTAGCCATATTCTGAGGAAAAGTAGAGGTAGTGGGTTGGGGGTTCCCCAGGGAGGGGAGACCCAGATTGGTAGGGGACTGCCAGGGGGCAGCACCCCAGTTAAGAGTACCAGGGTCCGGGAAGGGACACAGGGGCCAAGAGGACAGGCGGATCACCAGCCTGCAGTTCCTGGTTGGAAAAGAGCTAATTCCCAAGGACAACCAGCAGGAGGCACCAGAGGGGTGAGTCTGCATGTTTACAGGCTGTAACTGCTCTGCTGTGGGCAATTTGTCCTGAATTGACAGTCTCAGAAGTGTCCCACCAAGGACAGCATCATTACAGAACCCTTCTCCAGCAGAGTCAAATTCACCACCGGCATAGTCATCAGCAATTAGGGTGTTAGCCTGGCACCCTGGTTCAATTCCTTTCTCTGCCACATCTTCTCATGTGATCTCGGGTCGGCCACTGAGTCTGTCTCCATTCCCCATAACAGCATTTCCCTACTTTACGGGGCTGTTGTGAGAATAAACTAGAGATTATGAGCTGCACAGATATTATGGCAATGGGAGCTGTCACGGAGTCCCCGGGCAATGCTCTGGAACTGCTCCCCACAAAGCCAGTCAGGACTTTGGGGAGCCTCCCCTCCCTTGAAGCAGATTATCTTTAGGGCAGGAAGCTCACACATAGCATTCAGCATGTGCCTCTCCATGTGCTTCCCACAGCGAGTCCACCCAGTCGGGGCCCTGGGGAAGCCAGAGGGTCCTGCACCCCCACTTTGCAGTCAGACGTAACTCTCAGCCAGCCAGTAAAACAGAGGTTTATTTAGATGACAGGAACACAGTCCAAAACAGGTCTTGCCAGTACAGACAAGAAGACCCCCCTTAGTTAGGTCCATCTGGGGTCCTAGGGAGGCCACAGCCCCACTGGAAGGCTTGAGCCTCCTTGGGGCTCCCTTCCATTTTCCAGCCAGCTTCCAAAAAACTACCCAACCCCCTCCAGCCCCTCCTCCCTGGGCTGTCTCTCTTTCCCGGGCCAGGAGGTCACCTGATCTCTCTGTCTCCAACACCTTTAGCATCCTCTTGCAGGGGCGACAGAGCTGAGGCCCCACACAGTATTCAGAGGGAACATTAAAACCAGTCCCACTTAGTCACAAGAGCATTAAAAGTACCTTAGATAGGTGGTGAATATGGCCTACAATCTGATTTGGAGCATATTGACCTGATTCTCTTCTCTGCTACAAGTCTGACTTCAGTGGAGTTATTCTGATTTGCCTTGATGGCCATGAATGGTGGATCAGACTCTGTTTCTTGAAAGTTCATATTATGGAATGCTGTAAGGAAGACACTTCAAAAACAAAAAGTAGATGAAAACCATCAAACAGCCTGTGGTGTTTACCCCACACCAGCCCTGAAGAGGTTAAGGTGGGCAGGGAAGAACCAATGAACCTCCACAGATGAGCCTCCCATCAGGTGCAGGGCTTTATAAACACTAATTGCTGGTGAAGCCCAGCTGGGGGAGAAGTGGGGAAAGGATTATAAAGAGAGGATGTTTGTGCAGGAGGGTGTTACAGGGAGACAGAATCTGTAGTCGCTCTCTGAGAGCAGAGGAAACAACCACCTCCACCATGTGACTAAGTCCTGAGATCCTAGCCTTGAAAAAGGGAGAACCACCAAGGGTTCTGGGATAGAAAGCCTGAAAAGGCTAGATAGGGAGAAGCCCAGGGAAACAGATGCATGGAGGGGCACTGTGTAGACCTTGGCTGCTGGTTATAGGACTAGGCTGGATCCCAGCGCAGAGGGAGGGTCTGGGTTCCCCTGCCAGCCACCAGGATGTGGCACAGGACTGTTGGTGGTGCCACCCTGAGAGTTGGTCCAGTGAGACTTTGATACAACAGGAGGGGAGACTACATAGTGACTTAGCCAGAGACCTGCATTGCAAATAAAGAACATTGTGAATTACAGCAAGAGACCACAGCAGTGATGGAGTGGCCATCAACAGGGGGTGCTAGACAGGAAAAAAGCCTCTGTGCCATGCCTAGCCAGGAGGATGTGCTCTTGTGGTGGGTAAACCTGTTATATGGCCAAGACTTTCCAGAGTGGATTCCTAAAGTTAGACACATAGGGTGGGATTTTCAAAAGTGCTTAGCATTGGCCTAACTTTCAATGGGAGCAGAGTTAAGCTACTGCTGTGCTGTCTTAAACTCCATCTTTAATTCTATATTTTTGCACAGAACTAAGCGGACTGATTTTTAAAAGGCACTGCTCTTAATGAGCTGAAATGGAACTTAAATGTAAGCAGAGTCAGGATGAGCACTACCCTGACATCTGGTGGTGAATTGTAGAGAGTGTGGAAAGAATTTTAAGAATTTGCATTGGCATGCACCCCCCCCCCACACTTAGCATAACCCCACAGCAGCTTGGGATGGGACTGCTTTGTGACAGAAATGACTCAACCTCAGTTGGGTGGTACTTGCTAAACATGGGACATGGGTTCCAAAACCTCATGAATGGAGAGAGGTTGGGGACTGCTGTGTGTACCTGGTGGTATGGGCCCCCTTTTGTGGGCCTGGAACACCAATTGCACATCCTCCTCTCTCCAACATTAAAGAGTAGAGCTAATTTTTAATTCTATTAGGAGTCTATCTAGAGACTGCTGAGCTGAATTCATGTTGGGCCAATGGTGCACCAGCACCAGGGCTCCCCTACTAAGAGCTGAAATCACTGAAAGAGCTGAATTGAGATCATGGAGTGCTGTGCTAACTAGTGGGGGAGCCTGAAGACCTATTGTTAAGCGGCTGGCAGAGCGGAGCAGTTTGCAGCGTGTTGGAGCAGCCCATGGAACAGTGAGCGGAGTGAAGTGGTTTGCAGGGACAGCTGGAGGAGCGGCACAGCTGGTGTGGTGGAGCTGGTTGTGGTGAAGACTGCAGCAGAACTCCACGGAGAGGCAGAGCAGTTGGCCCTGGCCCACGTAAGGTGCCCCTTAACACCCTGTGTGGACTCCCCCCCCCTTCTACCTAGGCTGCGGGGGAGGGGAGGGTAAAACTCTGCAGATAAACTCTCAAATTCTGGGGTGGCACTGACCAGAAACTTTTGGGTTGTTAGACTTTGGGGTGATTGGACTTAAGACATTAAGGGGAAAAGGACATTGCCAAACATACCTGGGGGTGGGTTTTTTTTGTTTGTTTATGGTTTGTTATGATCCTGTTTGTGGTGTTTCTCCAGTGGGATGCCGCATTGTTTCCTTCCTTTATTAAAAAGATTTTGCTACACTCAGACTCTGTGCTTGCGAGAGGGGAAGTATTGCCTCCTAGAGGCGCCCAGGGGTGTGTGGTATGTAAGTGTCCCAGGTCACTGGGTGGGGGCTCGAGCCAGTTATGCATTGTGTTATTGAAATGGAACCCCTGGATACTGAACCCGGCCCTTGTTGCTGCCAATTCAGAGGGGCAGAAGGGTTACATAAATATGGTGGTAGGTGCCTAACTCTTATAACTTGTGCTTTCTCAAATGCTTCCTTCTAATCTTCCTGTTTGCCCCCTGTGCTTCCTGAAATGGAAACAGGCTACTTTTTTCTAAAAAGTGCACCTCTTTGTTTAGAGATCTGGAACTCAAAGGCATTTTGTAATTTAGGACTTTCTCTCTGTTGTTGTTGTCTCCCTGTCTCTGCACCATATGAAGCATCAATAAATTCAAAGCTGTCATTTTGAGACTAGAAATAAAATGGAAATATAGACAAAACCAATACTACTTTGGCTGAGGGAAAAAGGGCTAGATTATCTCATTCAGATTAAGGCCCTGCAGCAGATCAAGCAAACTGCAGTCTGTAGTGGCCATTCATCATTGGCAAGGGAGTTGGACCAGCTGCCTCTGCCTATTCCTAGGCTGTACCTCTGCAGCCCCAGTACCCCCTTAGGACTACCAAGGCCTCAGCCTGGGGAGTTGTCAGGCTGGAGCTGCTCTGCTCCAGGTACCCTTGTGCTCCCAGGCAACTTGGTCCTTCTTACTAGAAAGAGACTGACTGCTTTCTGGCCCTGCAGCTCTTTTATAGGGCCCAGCCTGGCCCTGATTGGCTGCCTCTCAGACTCTTCTTATTGGCTGTCATCCCCAGTCCTCACCAAGGGCTGACTTTTAACCCTTTCAGAGCCGGAGCAGGGTGACCGCCCTGCTACAGGCCCCTTTACACCAATATAGAAGGCTTAAATAAGGTGTACATTTTTAACAGTAAGAGTAATTAACCACTGGAACAATTTACTAAGACTTGTGATGGATTCTCCATCAATGACAATTTTCAAAATCAAGATTGGATGTTTTTGTAAAAGATCTGCTCTAGGAATTATTTTGGGGCAGTTCTATGGCCTGTGCTACATAGGAGGTTGGACCAAGTGACGGTCCTTTCTGGGCTTGGAATCTATGAACTGCTCAGGAAGTTAGGAATTTTTCAGCTGATCAGTTTTTCCATCCCAAAATAGTGATTCATCAAAACAGAAACTTTTCACGGGGAGCATAGCAGTTTTGACTAAACTTTTGGTGTGAAAAGTTTCTGTGGTCCGGGATATAGAATATGAGGGTTGGAGGAGATCATCTAGTCCAACCCCTGGCTCAAAGCAGGACCAATCCCTAAACAGATTTTTACCCTAGTTCCCTAAATGGTCCCCTCAAGGATTGAACTCACAATCCTGGGTTTCATAGAATCATAGAATGTCACAGTTGGAAGGGACCTCAGGAGGTATCTAGTCCACCCCCCTGCTCAAAGCAGGACCAGTTCCCAACTAAATCATCCCAGCCAGGGCTTTGTCAAGCCTGACCTTAAAAACCTCTAAGGAAGGAGATTCCACCACCTCCCTAGGTAACCCATTCCAGTGCTTCACCACTCTCTGAGTGAAATTTTTTTTCTAATATCCAACCTAAACCTCCCCCACTGCAACTTGAGACCATTACTCCTTGTTCTGTCATCAGATACCACTGAGAACAGTCTAGATCCATCCTCTCTGGAACCCCCTTTCAGGTAGTTGAAAGTTTAACAGGCCCATACTCAAACCACTGAGTTATCCCTCCTCCTGCTGCGTAGAGAGACACCTGTGATAAAGCCCTGGCTGGGATGATTTAGTTGGTTGTTCTGCTTTGAGCAGGGGGTTGAACTGGTTGACCTCCTGAGGTCTCTTCCAACCCTAATCTTCTATGATTCTATGACACTGCACCCTGTATTCTTTATAGTTGTATGATTATGATATGACATAATTATGATGCATTTCGTATTAGATGTGTCATGCAAGATGTTATTGGAAAAGTTATGATATGTGAATATGATTATCCTATTTGTATGTATGTATCCTTTTTGGAACTGCAGTTCTTCTTCGAGTGATTGCTCATATCCATTCCAGGTAGGTGTACGCGCCACGTGTGCACGTTTGCCGGAAACTTTTTACCCTAGCAACTCCCGTGGGCCGGCAGGTCGCCTCCTAGAGTGGCGCCGCTATGGCACTAGATATATACCCCTGCCGGCCCGCCCGCTCCTCAGTTCCTTCTTACCGCTGTGTCGGTTGCTGGAACTGTAGAGTGCGGCTTGCTGTCCTCCACGTACCTAGCTCTCCTGTACTTCATTCCTAGTCGGAGTTGTAAATAGTTCATAGATAGTTTGATAGTATATTAGTTAGTTAGTGTATTGTGTATATATAGTTGTTTAACATTGCTCGTGGGTGGGCCGTTGCCCTCCCCGGCGCCCGGCACCGGGCCCATGCCTGGCTCGCCGGGCTTCAAGCAGTGCTCGGCATGCAAAAAGCCGATGCCTACTAGCGATCCCCATGCACATCAGTGAAAAGTGCCGCATTTGCAAGGCCTTTAAGCCTTGCACGAAGAAGGAGAGGGATCAAAGGCTCCGCGCTCTCCTCATGGAAGTGGCTCTGGCTCTGGCTCCGGCACCGGCGGCGCAGTCGGCCAATTCTACTCTGGCACCGGACCGCGCCGGCACCTGCAAGACTCCCCGGCACCGACCATCTCTGGCACCGGGAGCAGACTCACGACCCTCGGCGTCTGCAACACTATCGACGCAGGCCCGAGTGGAGCGCCCGGCACCTACCTTGGCCGCGGCACCGCCTGCAGGGCTGCTGTCGACTCCAGGCCCAGAAGGTCCGTCGAGTCCAGCCCCTCCTAGCTCCCCCTTAAGATCAGGGGTCCAGCTCCTAGTACCATCTACGCTGGAGACTTTTGCCTCGGCACGGGACTTGATCGTGCTGATGGAGCCATCGCAGCCTAAGCCGGCACCCCTGAGACGAGTAACCTCCAGGGGCAAACCGATGCTACGAGCGCTGTCTCCAGAGTCCCAGCACCGATCATCCCGGAGACGTGAACGCTCACGCTCGGGGCGCCGCTCGCAGTCCCAGCACCGTTCTCCCAGGCGGTACCGGTCGTACTTGCGGCACCGATCGGTATCTGCACGGTCCCGGTCTGGCTCCTCTCACCGCCGGCACCGAGACTCTAGGAGCTGTTCACCTTGACGTTCGGCTCCTCGGTCGACCTCCCGGCACCGAACCGGTGGCAGGTCCCGATCACGGTCGACCTCCCGGCACTGCGCCGGTGGCAGGTCCCGGTCTCCACTGCCATCCCGGCACCGCGCTGATCGAAGGTCGCGGTCCCGCTCCCGGCACCGACATCGTTCCAGATCCCGCTCCGGATCCCGGCACTGGCTACCACGCCATTCCCGATCTCGATCCCGGCACCGATACGGGTTGCGGCACCGACCCTCGGCACCGAGGGGAGCGTCGGAGTCGGCGCACAGAGATGCCTACCAAACAGGCTCAGCGCCTCCGTGGCCTTCTCGGGAACCATCGGTGTCTTCCCAGGCTGACAGTGCCTATGCCTTGGGCCAGGACAGACATTCGGCCCTGTTCCAGGACCCTCCACCACAGGAGCGAGGGCCTCAACAGTGGGGGTTTTGGACCCCATGGGCGTATTGCCAAGCCCAGGGTCCACAACACATTACCCCCCGCCCTACAGGGGAACGCAGGCCACCGGAGGCGACGGTGTCTAGACCCCCTCCCTCCCCGGAAGCAGACGGCAGGTCCAGTCATCAGGACCCAGAGCTCCCTCCAGCCACAGAGGTGCAGCCCCAGATGGAACCCCCCATGGACACTCTGTTGCCGGGGGTTTCCTCGTCGTCTTCACCAGATGAGGCAGTGGCGGGTACCTCGTCCTCCAGCCCTCCCCCGCTGGATCTTAGGGCACACCAGGACCTCCTCCTACGGGTGGCACAGAACCTGGACTTGCAAGCGGAGGAGGTGTCTGAAATCGAGGACCTGGTGGTGAGCATCCTCTCTGCCGATGCGCCCACCAGAGTGGCCCTGCCCTTTATAAAAACAATCCAGGCCAACGCAGCTAACATCTGGCAGTCACCGGCCTCCAACCCTCTGACCGCTCGAGGGGTAGAACGGAAGTACATGGCCCCCTCGAAGGGCTATGAATACCTATACGTTCACCCGACACCCTGCTCACTGGTGGTCCAGTCTGTGAACGACAGAGAGCGCCACGGTCAAGAGGCCCCAGCGCCCAAGTCGAAGGAGGCGAGACGGATGGACCTCCTGGGCCGCAAGGTCTATTCGGCGGGGGCGCTACAGCTCAGGGTCTCAAATCAGCAGGCCCTCCTCAGCCGCTACTCCTTCAACTCGTGGGTAGCGGCAGGGAAGTTCGCAGAGCTCTTGCCACAGGATGCCTGCCAGGAGTTTTCCACCATCCTGGATGAGGGCAAGAAAGTAGCGAGGACATCGCTACAATGCTCTCTAGATGCTGCCGACTCAGCCGCTTGGACCCTGGCCTCCGGGCTCACGATGCGCCAAATTTCCTGGCTGCAGGTCTCTGGCCTTCCACCGGAGCTCCAACATACTATCCAGGACCTCCCCTTTGAAGGCCAGGGCCTGTTTTCTGATAAAACAGACCCCAGACTCAAGGACCTCAAGGATAATAGGGTCATAATACGGTCGCTGGGGATGCATACGCCTGCGACGCAGCACAGGCCATTCCGGCAGCAGAACCAACAGCAGCAGCGGCGGCTGTACCCTCAGTTCCGTCCGCGGCAGGACCTCACTAGGCGCCGCAGCAGGAACAACCGCCGCAGACAGTCCGGTGGCCAAACGGGGCAGAACCAAGGCTCCGCCAAGGCCCCTCCGGGACCTAAGCCTTCATTTTGAAGGTGCGCCCGAGGGCGCAGTACCAGTTTCCCCTCCGGATCCTTCTCCGCAGTTTTCCAACCATCTTTCTTTTTTCCTCCCGGCGTGGACCCGAATAACATCGGACTGTTGTGTCTTGCGTACGGTGCAGGCTGGTTATCGCCTGCAGTTTTCTTCGCCCCCCCCCCCTCCCACCCCCCGTCCCTGTCCCTCTTCAGGGACCCCTCTCAGGAGCAATTCCTCCGTCAGGAGGTGCACGCGCTCCTCATCAAGGGAGCCATAGAGGAGGTTCCAGAGAGTGAGAAGGGCAAGGGGTTTTATTCCCGCTACTTTCTAATCCCCAAGTCCAAGGGCGGCCTCAGGCCCATCCTCAACCCGCGGGAACTCAACAAGTATATGGTGAAGTTGAAGTTCTGTATGGTATCCCTTGGAACCATCATCCCATCCCTGGATCCCGGAGACTGGTACGCCGCCCTCGACATGCACGACGCTTACTTCCACATCTCCATTGCCCCCCAGCACAGATGTTTCCTCCGCTTTGTAGTCGACCGCCAACATTATCAATTTGCGGTCCTCCCGTTTGGCCTCTCTACGGCCCCGAGGGTGTTCACGAAATGCATGGCAGTCGTCGTCGCACACCTTTGGCGTTGCTGCATTCACGTGTTCCCCTATCTGGATGACTGGCTGATCCGAGGCACATCGGAGCTGCAGGTCTGCGACCACGTCCGCAGGATCAGCAGCCTCTTTGCTGCCTCGGGCCTCGTCATCAACGTGGATAAGTCTACTCTGCTCCCCACGCAGAGGATAGAGTTCATCGGGGCCGTTCTGGACTCTACCCTGGCCAGGGCCTTGCTACCCTTGCCCAGGTTCCAGTCACTGTCGGCCATCATTCTGCGCTTGCAGGCGGCCCCGCTGACCTCTCTACGAACATGTCTGGCCCTCCTAGGCCATATGGCAGCCTGTACATTCGTGACGGCATATGCCCGACTCCGCTTGAGGCCTCTTCAATCTTGGCTCTTCGCGCAGTACCGGCCGGCCAGACATTCGTTGGACACAGTCGTCACTGTCCCTCAGAGAGTACTGGACTCCCTTCGGTGGTGGCTGGACCAGTCCGTAGTATGTGCGGGGCTCCTGTTTCATCCGCCCCAGCCCTCAGCATCCCTGACTACGGACGCCTCAGATCTGGGCTGGGGGGTGCACTGCGGCGCCCAGAGAACTCAGGGCTTGTGGACCCCTCAGGAGATGGACCTCCATATCAACATACAAGAGTTGAGAGCGGTCCGTCTTGCTTGTCAAGTGTTTGTCCATCTCCTTCAAGGTCGTTGTGTCGCGGTGTTTACCGACAACATGACGACCATGTTTTACATCAACAAGCAGGGCGGCACCAGGTCCTCTCCCCTGTGTCTCGAGGCAATGCGCCTCTGGGAGTTTTGCATAGCCCATACCATTCACCTTTCCGCCTCCTATCTCCCGGGAGTGCGGAACACTCTAGCGGATCGACTGAGCAGATCCTTCCGTTCGCACGAGTGGTCCCTCCGCCCAGACGTCGCCCTCTCACTCTTCCAGAGGTGGGGTCGTCCCCGGATGGACCTCTTCGCGTCCAGGGAGAACAGGAAGTGTCAAGCATTCTGCTCCTTCCAGGGTCGGAAGCCAGGGTCTCTAGCAGATGCATTCCTGATCCCATGGACAACTCACCTGTTTTACGCATTCCCTCCCGTTCCGCTGATACACAGGGTTCTCTTCAAGGTGCGCAGAGACAGAGCTCGGGTGATTCTCATAGCTCCAGCATGGGCCAGACAGCATTGGTACCCCATGTTGCTGGACCTCTCAGTAGCCAACCCAGTTGCCCTGCCCCTTCATCTGGACCTGATCACCCAAGACCACGGCAGGCTCTGTCACCCGGACCTTCCATCCCTGCACCTTACGGCATGGCTCCTGCGTGGTTAACAGGCTCCGAGTTGCGCTGCTCTACCCTGGTTAGGGAGGTTCTCCTGGGCAGTAGAAAGCCTTCCACCAGGGCTACTTACTCAGCTAAGTGGAAGCGTTTCTCCTGTTGGTGTTCAGAGAAAGGTCTTCGCCCTATGGAGGCTCCCGTCACCACTATTTTAGACTACATCTGGTCCCTCAAGACCCAGGGTCTGGCGTTGTCGTCCCTCCGGGTCCACCTCGCGGCCATCTCCGCGTTTCATCCTGGAGTGGACGGATGTTCCGTCTTCTCCCACCCTATGGTGGTGAGATTCCTGAAGGGACTGGAGTGTCTCTATCCACAGATCTGCCCTCCTGCCCCTTCATGGGACCTCAACCTGGTCCTAACTTGGCTCATGGGTCCTCCATTCGAGCCATTAGCTACTTGCTCCCTGCTATACCTCTCGTGGAAGACCGCCTTCCTAGTGGCCATTACCTCAGCTAGGCGAGTGTCAGAACTACGGGCCCTCACAGTAGACCCCCCGTATACCGTCTTCCATAAAGACAAGGTGCAGCTGAGGCCACACCCTGCCTTTCTTCCCAAGGTGGTCTCAGCTTTCCACGTTAACCAAGAGATCTTCCTCCCCGTCTTTTTTCCAAAGCCCCATTCGTCCCGCAGGGAGCAACAGCTCCACTCGCTAGATGTCCGTCGGGCGCTAGCATTTTATGTGGACAGGACCAAACCATTCCGCAAGTCCCCCCAGTTATTCGTGGCGGTAGCGAACCGAGTCAAGGGGCTGCCGATTTCCTCGCAGAGGATATCTTCCTGGGTCACCTCCTGCATCAGGACCTGCTACGACCTGGCCCACGTTCCGACGGGCCGCGTGACTGCTCACTCCACCAGAGCACAGGCATCATCGCTGGCTTTCCTTGCCCGCGTACCAATCCTAGGGATTTGTAGGGCGGCGACCTGGTCATCGGTCCACACATTCGCTTCTCATTACGCCCTGGTTCAGCAGTCCAGAGATGATGCGGCCTTTGGCTCTGCAGTACTCCAGGCCGCGACCTCTCACTCCGACCCCACCGCCTAGGTAAGGCTTGGGAATCACCTACCTGGAATGGATATGAGCAATCACTCGAAGAAGAAAAGACGGTTACTCACCGTTGTAACTGTTGTTCTTCGAGATGTGTTGCTCATATCCATTCCACACCCGCCCTCCTTCCCCACTGTCGGAGTAGCCGGCAAGAAGGAACTGAGGAGCGGGCGGGCCGGCAGGGGTATATATCTAGTGCCATAGTGGCGCCACTCTAGGGGGCGACCTGCTGGCCCGCGGGAGTTGCTAGGGTAAAAAGTTTCCAGCAAATGTGCACGCGCGGCGCGTACACCTACCTGGAATGGATATGAGCAACACCTCTCTAAGAACAACAGTTACAGTGGTGAGTAACCGTCTTTTATGAATATTGACTATGTATCTGTATTTCTAATGTGGTTACACCTGGGTTACAAAATGCTTCCAATCTAGACAGCTGGTTTTGAAGGGCCTATTCAAGGTATTGGGCCATTAGGGAAAATATTAGGCCTTAGAAGAAGTTTATCCCCCACCTAGCAAACCTTCCTGAGATCGCTTCAGACAGCCGATGAGTAATGGCTGCTATGACTCAGCAGGGCATACAAGGGCATGTGCCCAGACCATGTGACACTGATCTCCATTTTGGGTACGTATATTTTTCCACAAACTGGGCTGGGAACTGTTTTTGGAACAAAGGGTTCCCGCCATAGGGTAAAGCTATATATCACTCCTGAGGTCTCTTCCAACCTTAATATTCTATGATTCTAAGGTGGGGTGTGACATCATCTCAGGGCCTCAGCCCCTAAACAAGGACACTCCTGGAAACAACTGAGGAATAAAGACTGAACTGGGAGAAGTGTTGGTCCCAGGCTAAAAGGATTTCTAGCCTGTGTATGGAAAGCTGGTGGACTGCTTGTATCATCAGCCAGGGTGAGAATTTGCTAATTCACATCCATTCTTTCTAGTATTTTGGGCTTAGGTTGCAGTTTTGTTTATTTACTAGGTAATCTGCTTTGATCTGTTTGCTTTCACTTATAATCACTTAAAATCTATCTTTTGTAATTAATAAACTTGTTTTTTGCTTTATCTAAACCAGTGTTCCTTTAAGTGAAGTGTTCAAGTTTGTTGCATATTCCTCTCCACATTGAGGGAGGGACGAACTATTTATGAGCTTACATTGTACGGATGTGGAACAGGGACTTGAAGCTGGGTCTAGTAGTTAGGGAACTGATGCAGGTAGTGAGAAACCCAACTTCAAGTCCCTGTTCCACTTCAGGAAGAGTAAAGACTTGAATCTGGATGTCCCATATTCAAAGTGACTGACTATTGACTACTCTGTAAGGTGTATGTGATTTGGGGCTTTTTTATCTCTTGTGGTCTTCATTCAAAATTTCAGAAGTCTCATTTTCCTCCTGATGTGGAATAGGAAAATATTCACAGGATAGGAAAAAAACAGTTCCTGCCCAGGCCAACTGGCAGTTACATTTACACGCTACCTGCCAGTGGTGTCAAGGTGCCTGAATGTAAATGAGAATCAGGCCCAAAAGAGTTTGGTCATTAAGGCATAATTCAGCACAGTGCACTTAAGCACATAATTAAATTACAGCTTGTGCTCTGCTGTCTTATAGAATTTCCCACTTTCACTCCTCTCCTCCATTTTCTTCCAGCAACACTAACTTGAATGATGTGTTTAATTTAAAAAAAAAAAAAGAAGTAAACATGAAAAAGAACCTCTGCCTGCTTTTGTGGGATTGCCAAAAAATACTACCATCATTCTAAAGAAATCCAGGAACCTTCTTCTGCTGCTATTAGTGTATATCTGTCCAAAGGCTACTAATTGCCTAAGGATTGGGGCTCAGTAAGGGCATTACTCTGGTAATTATTTCTAAAGTTCATAATTGTTCAAATATGATCTCTGCTTGTCACATACTTACAGTAAAACCCAACTGCTATGTTGCAGCCTATACAGTTTATGGGCTTCCTCACTCTCACCAGCCAAGTGCTAGGATTCCTTAATAATCTGCTGCATCGGTATGTTCCCTCCTCCATCATTGCACAGCACTTTTGGGGTACATTAATTGTTGTCTAGATTGGTTTTCTAAGATTATTCCCAGGGCAAGGAACTGTCTAACTTTATATAATCTACATTATCAAATGGAGTGCACTTCTGCAACAAAGAAGATGGCAGTGGTATTTAATTCTTTGTATTATGGTAGCACCTGAAAGGCACTATGCAAACACTGTGACAGTCTGTAATCTTATATTCACCCTTTTAACGTGTCTCTGATAATTTTTGTACAAGGTATCATTGGTGTAGTTTGGGTGGTGCATGGGGGCATTACCGCCCAAATTGCAAGCCTTGGGCAGGTGTGCAATTTGCATCCCCCACACGCATGGTCCTGGTGGCCTGACTGGAGCTCCCCCCCCCCATACAGATGTCAAACTATGCCTATGCAAAGCATGCCTTGTGAGGTATCATTTGAAAACTCATAATCTGATCAACATTATTGTCCTGATTAAATATGTGCGGCAACATTGTATGTAAAGTTATAAAAGTCTACTGTATAAGGCATGTTCCAAGTCTGGGAAAACAAGCAGATCAGTTCCCCAGAGACAAAAGGCTAGCAAACACCTCATCCAGGGGCTTGGCTACACTCACACTTTACAGAGCTGCAACTGGGGTGTGAAAAAACACCCTCCTGAGCACTGCAAGACACAGCGCTGTAAAGCGTCAGTGTAATCAGGACAGCAGCGCTGGGAGCGTGGCTCCCAGCGCTGCACGCTACACCCGTAAGGGATGTGGTTTACATGCAGTGCTGGGAGAGCTCTCTCCCAGCGCTGCCGCTCTGACTACACTCACACTTCAAAGCGCTGCCGCGGCAGCGCTTTGAAATTCCAAATGTAGCCATACCCCAGGTGTCAACCTAATCAAATAGATTATCACCTGGTTAAGTGGCCATTCTTTGGTAGGAAGAAGGATGTGAGCAAGAAATTTACATATTGGCAAAGAAACCACCTGGGAGTTCTTGTTCCCAGACCTCCTGTCTCCTTCAAAGGGAAAAGAACTATAAGAAATTAGAAGAGAAGCCCCTCCAAGCCCTACTCCCTTTCTCTCTGCTTACAGTATCAGTGGTACCTGAAGGAACACTGAACAGGAGGAGAGCTCCTGACTGAAGGAGTTCAGCCAATAAAGGTGCATGGTGATAAGACCTTTGCTTTGAATTCATTTAGCTTGTTAAGTGAAGTGTTAGTTTGACTTTTATTTCTTTGTAACCAATTCTGACTCTTATGCCTCATTACTTGTAATTGCTTAAAATCTATCTTTCTGTAGTTAATAAACTTGTTTTATTGTTTATCTAAGCCTGTGTTTTTGGATTGAAATGTTTTGGAACCTCCTTTTGAAATAACAGGGTTTGTGTACATTATTTTCTATTAATGAAATGACAGACTTTCTATGAGCTTGTACTGATTAGGAGGATGCTGTGCAATACAAGATGCACATTTCTGGGGACAAATCTGAAACTTGGAGTTTGCTGGTGTCACTCAAATATAATTCAGGAGTGGCTCGTTAGATGCACTCATGATTCAGCTGGCAATGATTTTGCATGTTGGAGGCTGTGTGTGAACAGAGAAGGAGCAGTAGTTCTCACAGTGAAGCAGTGTAAAAGACACTCCAGTCTGGAGAGTTGAGGGGACACAGCTGCCTATCAGTCCAGATTGTACCCTGGATATTGTCACAAACACACAGTAACTTCTCTGTGGGCAGGGACATCCTCCTATCTGGGGTATGTCATTTGACATACACAGAGTAGCCAGGACACACACATTTGCTGCTAGTCATGTTTAATCCTAACTCTGCAGCATCCTGAATTCAATACAAGTACAACTGTAGTGTTGTACTTAATCAGATACAACACTACAGTGTCTCTGTATGTCTTTTATGTGGTGTATGATTAAGGGCATGGAACCGCTTTGGTGTGATGGGAAGAGCTCCCTCACTAGCCCTGCAAGAGCTGAATTGGCCAGGTGGACCCAATCAGCTAACTAGGCTGCAAACAGGGGAGCTTTAGGCTGGAGGCAGCTAATTGGAAAGAGGCTCACTTGTGCAGGAACAGGCAGGGACTATAAAGCCAGGTAGCTGGGTAGTGATAGGGCTATTGGAAAAGGTTGCAGGCAGCCAGTAGCAATAGTAACTCCCTGGGAAGAGGGAGGTGTGTTCAGGGGCAGCAGGAGATAGTCTGCAGTTACTCCCTGGGAGAATGGTTCTTGGAGCTGGTACACCCAGAGAGAGTAGAGGAACTAGAGTGGTAGAAAGCAGTCCAGGGAAGGAACAGTGAGTGTAGAGAGAGGGAGCCCAGAACAGCTGAGCTGAGAGTCCCTGTCTAGAACCTGGAAAAGAGGGTGGGCCTGGGTTCCCCTACTAGCCACCAAGGGCATGGCATAGAACTGAGACAGTGAATGGGAAGGCTGCCCAGGACTGCTGCTGTACAGTACCCCAGAAGGGGGAATTTCTGAATGATCTAGTCAGAGGGCTGTCACAAAGGAGATGTTGAGGGTCATAGAGCTGCAGACTAGAACGAGAAACAGAGTAATGGCATGCAAACCTAGGAAGGGGATGTCTACCTGTCATAAACAGATAGTTAAGGGTTAATGCCTCTTCTACCTGTAAAGGGTTAAGAAGTTCACCTAGCCTAGCTGACACCTGATCAGAGGAACCAATGGGGGAACAAGATGTTTCAAAAGGAAGGAGGGAAGTTTCCTTTGTTTAGTTTTCAATTTCAACCGAAGTGAAAAAGATCAAGGAACCAACCTCTTATCAGAGTAGTAAGTTTTAGAAAGGAACAAATAAGTTTATTTCTTTGTAACCTGTCTTGTGCAATTAGAGGAAGAATCAAATTGGGTATTTGGGTATTTTTTGGTGTAACTAAGGTTTTGCCCAGGAGAACATCCTCTATGTTTGGAATCTGTTGTCTGTGAGAGTAGCTGGTATGCTAATCTCTCCCAGAGGGTTTTCTTTTACCTTTCCTTTCTTTAATTAAAAGCCTTCTTTTTAAAAACCTGATTGATTTTTCCTTGTTTTAAGATCCAAGTGGATTGGATCTGGACTCACCAGGAATTGGTGGGGGGAAAGGAGGGGGGATGGTTAAATTCTCCTTGTTTTAAGATCCAAGGGATTTGGATTCGTGTCCACCAGGGAATTGGTGGAGGAGTCTCTCAAGGCTACTCAGGGAAGGGAGTGCTTGGGGATGGTGGCAGCCAGACCAGATCTAAGCTGTTAATTGAGCTTAGAGCTTCTCATGCAGGTCCCCCACATCTGTACCCTAAAGTTCAGAGTCGGGAAGGAACCTTGACACTACCTCAGGTGCTGATCCCCAGAGCCACTAGCAGGAGGTGCTAACCAGTGGTGAGTGATGTGCCCCGTGACAAGAGCGTTTCAAAACACTGAGGCTTTTCAGCATGGAAAATAGATGACTAATGGGGGTGGATATCATTAGAGGTCTATAAAGTCATGACTGGTGTGGAGAAAGTGAATAAGGAAGTGTTATTTACTCCTTCACATAACATAAGAACCAGGAGTTACTCAATGAAATTAATAGGCAGCAGGTTTAAAATTTAAAAAAAAAAAAAAGCAAGTACTTCTTCACACAATGCACAGACAACCTGTGGAACTCATTTGCCAGGGCATGTTGTAAAGACCAAAACTAGCTAACACAACTAATTGTGTTCAAAAAAGAACTAGATAAGTTCATGAAAGGTAGGTCCTTCCATGGCTATTAGCCCAGATAATCAAGGCTGCAACCCTATGCTCTGGGTTTTCCTAGCCTCTGATTTTCAGAAGCTGGGTGCAAATGACAGGGGATGGATCACTTGATGATTGCCTGTTCTGTTCATTATCTCTGAAGTACCTGGCATTAGCCACTCTCAGAAGACAAGACATCTAGTTAGATGGACCATTGGTCTGACCGAGTGTGGCTGTTCTTATGTTATCTGTATTAAAAACTGTGGTCAAATTACAAGCTGCTATAATAAATCATAAGGGGTTTCCTTGTCCTCCTTGAGGGAAGTATGCAATCTGAATCTTGCGCAGTAAGTCTACAAAGAGCCAGCCTAGACCCAGGGGGTGGGTTGTGCCTCTCTGCCTTAGGGAGCAGCCTGCTTTGTGTCTTTCTGTTTTTGTTTCCTGGGCGTTAGGGTGCTGAATTCTAAGAAATCTAGTGCAATCTTGCAACTTTCCAGAAATATTGGGTTTTTTTTTATCTAACTTCTGTGTGCATGTTGTGAAAATAACATCTCATTCTCTAAATAGGCAAGAGTCCTAAACATTGGGAAAAAGAAAGTGTTGTTCCTATTTCATAGATGGGAGATTGGAGCAAAAAGAGGATAAGTGCCTTGCCCAAAGTCAGACAAGAATTGATTCTAGGTTTCTTGATACCTAACCTATCCGTGAGCATCAACCATGAAACCGGTGCAGTGTCAACCACAAAATTATTCTTCCTGCTAGAGGATTTCTCTAATAACTCACTTGCGAAAGTAATTGTGATAGTAAATTCATAATCATGGTTGATAGAAATACTTAATTGATTATTCTCTCTCATTTCATCAATGAGGATTTGTATATAAGTAGTGAAGAGACTTTTGTAAGCATCAGATAGAAAATAAGAACTTCTCCTTCTGAAGAGGAGACCTGGATAACTAGAGAGAAGTGATACCACTTACTATTAAACTAAGAACAGCTAAGATTTGTGACTCATGATTAAGGCTATGATTTAGTCACGGATTCTGTAACTTTACTGGACCTCCGTGACTTCTTCAGCTGTCAGCTGCTGAAGCGGTGGCTGGAGCCATGGCTGGGGCTGGAACTGAGGCTATGCTCCCCAAATAGCCCTGCGGTGGGGGCCACCGCTGGGGCCATGCACCCTGGCCCCGTGGCTTGCTGCAGGGGGCACCACTGGGGCTGTGCGCCTCTGCCCCTGGTGGGGACTGCAGCTGGGGCTGTGCACCTCTGCTGCAGCTTGTATGGGTATTTTTAGTAAAAGTCACAGGCTCCATTAATTTTTGTTGGTTTGCCTGTGGCCTGTCCATGACTTTTATTAAAAATAACAATAACAAAATCTTAGCCTTACACATGATCCATTTTCCACATGCCAAAATTTGTTTTGTTTAGGGTGGTTGTAAAATGCCTTGATCTAGTCATCTGGCCTCTGTTTTTGTCTCAAGTTACTCGCCTATAGAATGGTTTAACCCAAATGTCACTGTAGTGTTTTCTGACCAAGTACATTCCTATTGCATGGATTAGAACATAACATAAGAATGGCCATACTGGGTCAGACCAAAGGTCCATCCACCCTAGTATCCTGTCTACCAACAGTGGCCAATGCCAAATGCCCCAGAGGGAGTGAACCTAATAGGTAATGATCAAGTGATCTCTCTCCTGCCATCCATCTCCACCCTCTGACAAACAGAGGCTAGGGACACCATTCCTTACCCATCCTGGCTAATAGCCATTAATGGACTTCATTTCCATGAAATTATCCAGTGCTCTTTTAAACCCTGTTATAGTCCTAACCTTCACAACCTCCTCAGGCAAGGAGTTCCACAAGTTGACTGTGCGCTCTGTGAGGAAGAACTTTATTTTATTTGTTTTAAACCTGCTGCCTATTAATTTCATTTGGTGGACCCTAGTTCTTATATTATGATAACAAGTAAATAACTTTTCCTTATTCACTTTCTCCACACCACTCATGATTTTATAGACCTCTATCATATGCCCCCTTAGTCTCTCTATTTTTTTTTATTGAATTCAAACCTCTGTGGAGTCAGCGTTAAACATGACTAGTAGCAAATGTTTGTGTTTTGGCTACTCTCACATTTACAATTGTCACTTTAAATGTATTGAACACATGTTAAAACACAACTAAAAGTCAAGAGTAGACCTAACCCTTCTGGGACAGCTGGTTTCTGCAGAGCACTCCCCTCCTCTCCTTGTGGTCTGACGTGACAATGTCAGAGCCAGCTTGCCATGGAGCCACAAAGCTTCCTTCCTCTTTCTTTAGTTGTGTGGTATGTGCTGCTCATTCCAGGCCTCAAGAACAACTTGGTTCCACCAGCCTGTGGGTGTGGACTGGACCAAAAGCAACCCACTGAGTGAACATAATTCTTGAACTGCATGGAACTGGCTATTGCAGGGTGTCACAGATCCAGCTGAGCACCCTCTCTTGGAAACTCACCAAACTGCTGTGAGGGGAGCCAGCTGCTGGATCCTATATGTGTTACGCCTCCAGAGTCTGCACTGCAGCACAGGCACTGTCCCTATCTTAGGGCCTCTGGCATCCTGTCCTGTGAGCAATGGGCAGCACGGTCACAGCTCTGTCTCTGGAACCAGTGCTGAGACTTTAGATTCTCTTCCTTGCTTAGCCTTCTGGTTTACCTCGTCAAGTGCTCCATGGTAGGAGCAATATAAAATGCACAGACATTTTGCACAGGATTTAATGCAAACTGCTCTTTCTTTACTAGCACAAGAAATACAGAGAGCTATACAAAAATAATAAACCCTACAGGCATTTCCCTGCCTCAGTTTCCTCACTACTTCAACGTATACTTTGGCTGACAGAAGTCAGGGTCCTCTGGGGCCATTCAGGGTCCTTCCATTTCAGTGGATGGTTTGGGTTCTAAAACACGAAGCCTTCTCCCGCACCGTCTGCTCTGCCCCTCGCCATCCCTACCCTTCCCTTCTCCTGCTCAAACGTCCACGTGGCTCTCTGCACCTTCCCCTTGTGAGTCATTTTATAATCTTGCCTTGTCACTTCTGTCCCTTGGACCTTCCTCGGGAATTTCCACTCTCTCCCTTACTTCCTCCTCTTTTCTGAAAGGAGGGAGGAATCTTCTTCCAGCTTCTGCAAACCTATAGGCCCAAGGAATTTCACTCTGAATAGGCGGGTGCTGAGTTCCAATGACCCACCATTGTAGCTGGTGTGAAAGCTACATGGTCATTGGTGACAAACCTTTAATGAATATATGTAGACAGTGAGGCATTTGTGATACAGCAGTCTTTACAGCAACAGCTTCATAATATTTATCAGAATTTATAAGGCTTCCAAGATCTATGATTCTATGATCATTACACAGGGTTGCATGTAAACATAGGAATTGCCACTCCAGATTGCGGCAAGCTCCATCAAGTGCTGGCCTCAGTTCCTGGCTCTTCATGGGTACTGCCAAAAAAAACCCTCTCCCACTTCACCATAGACACCTCAGAACTGTTTTTTCAAAAGCTCCATAAATCTTCCTTGATGAGCAAGGACCCAAATGTTCATCCTCACCTCCATTTAGAGGTATTTGAAATAGCAGTGGTACACAGGCACTTATGGCAGTTTGACCTCTTTTCTCCCACGATCCCATTAGGCTCCTAGAAGCCAGTGTTTCAGGGAGCTGTGCTGAATATCTATCATACGGAGCGACTACAATAGTGTATGACAGTTGGTATGGACATGAGGCAAAACTGGATTTACCACATTGTGGGTACTTACTGTGAAAGATGTGACAAATACAAGTAAATGTTAAGACTATTGTGTAGTAGGAAGAGAGCCTGAGACACAAGCCCTTGTATTAAAGGCCTGGTATGAGGCAGGACCTGCTTACAGAATCTGGCAAGAACAGGGCTAATATTGCAGAAATACATACTTTTAAGAAGTGCTAAGCACAGAGTACTTACTCAAACACATTCTGATATCAAGTGGTACCAGAACATCTCAGTTAGGGGTGGCTCCAGGCCCCAGCACGCCAAGGGTGTGCTTGGGGCGGCAAGCTGCTGGGGGTGCTCTGTCAGTCACCGCACGGCAGCAGGCAGGCTGCCTTCGATGGCTTGTCTGCGGAGGGTCCGCTGGTCCCGCGGCTTCGAAGGACCTCCCACAGGCATGCCGGCGGGAGGTCTACCGAAGTCGCGGGACCAGCGGATCCTCCGCAGACGTGCTGCCGAAGGCAACCTGGCTGCCGTGCTTGGGGTGGCAAAATGCCTAGAGCCGCCCCTGATCCCAATATCAAGGATGATACAAAAACATTTCCCAAGGATAACTGGAACTTACTGATCCCTTTTAAAAGATAAGGTCAGGATGACAGCATATAATAGCAATGTTTTGATTGAATCAATATGATAGGTGATAACTAGCCACATCAGGGGGCAGTAACTATGTCAGAGGCAGTACGTAACTTGTTTGTATTAGGGTATAAAGAGGTATTTTAGAGGGAGTACCTGGCTTTGTGTCTTCGTACCTTAACGGATCTTGTGGTCATTGGGCAGTTCGCTCAAGGTCTGCTGTTCCAACTGTCTGCACAGAGCTGGGGCAGCACACAGGGAGAACACACACATGCAGCTGAACATCTAACAACATATTGTATTTAATTTTATGAATGTTAATGAATTATTGTGGGCTAAGGATTGCATTCTACTCCAAGTGGGGAGGCAAGGGCTATCACAGCTCCTTCAGGAACTGAAAACATTGGTGGCTAATTACTGAAATCCTTGGGAGTGCAAACCATTCCAGAGAAGTATCTCCCCTGGTGTAGTTTGCATACAGTTCATGCCAGGTTTCCAAGAAATGCAGGAGACCAAGAACAAACATGAGGTAAAATATCTGTACCCTGCTCTGAAAGACCTGTGCAGTCACTGGTAAACCGCTGTCATTGTCCCTGGAGAAAGAGTGAAATGACAGGGGCTGAACGCTAGTCAGATCTGCATGGGGTAATCACAGTGGGATGCAGCGGAGCTGTAACCTAAATCTCTGCTCAGGAAAGAAAGGAATGGCTAGAGGCCTGAGACTTCAGAGCGGATTCCTTGCAATGACTTTGGAGGGGCTGAAAGCTGCAGTTATGCTGAAACATACATTGCTGCAATCCTACTGGCTCTGTTATGAGTGACTCAGGTCCCTAGTGTAGACATAGCTTCTCTCAGAAGCCACATGGCTTCCTGGCACGGATTCAGTTACTCTGGGAAAGGCCCCAGGGAAAGGATGATAACTGAATTATTCTTGCCCTGAATTAAAAACAAACAAATACACACACACACACATCCCTAAAGTGTGATGCTATCCCTGGTCTACAACAGCTTGTGGAAGTAGGGCTATTTGCCCAAATAAACTATGCCAAGGGGGCCAGCAATATCCTCAGTGATGTTCTGGGTAGAAGAAAAGTATTTTCTCAACTGTGCCCCCATAGAGTGTGTGTGTGTGTGTGGTGTTGACATTTAAAGGCTATAAACCCTTCCCCCTGCTGCTGTTCTTTAGTATATTCTACATACCCAGATGCTTTATTCTGTCCCAATTACTTTCACTGATTGTGTTAGACAATTACTAGAAATCCATATTTTTCCCAGCATCTAGCTTAACTTTTGGGTTTAAATCCTTCATCTTATATTTTGCTGTCTGCTCTGACCTTGTCTTACTAGCTAATTGAGGCTGGTCCGTTCCCTAGCTAGCCTGAATTGGCACTGCAGCTCAAACAGTGCCCCTTGAGTAACTGTCATTAGAAGAGCCACTTCAGCACAGCCAGCAACTGCAGATTGCACCAGCTGTAGAGACTGTGTAGCACTAGGAGGACAGAGTCACAGTTGGTGGTACATTCATTTAGGTCTCATTGACTCTAAGGGGCTCAGTTCAGCTATAGGGATCTCTTCATGTGGATGAACCTGCAGGAGCCAGGGTATGCATGCACGCACGCACATATGTATATAGTTTTCAAAACACCCAGTGTAGGGTGTAGTTTAGAGTAGATGCCTTTAGTAGGTGGTTGGAGGAAAATCTCCCCAGGAGAACTTTATGGGAAAACTAACTCCCCCTCCCCCCAAAATCAGCATCACACAAACAGGAGCTGTATTAACAAGGAGAATATCCAGATACATTTTATCTCAGTTACAGAGGAGAGATTAGATTGGAATAATGGGATCAGGAGAGCACACATAGTGAGGCTTGGCAGAACTTGATTTTTTTACTTGTTCATGTAATTTTGATGGATGATGTTTGTTTTAAGCACTTTTTTTATTTTTATATAAATTTTCACAGTTGCAGGAAATTATGGGCTGGATGGATCAGACAAGGGGAGGTCAGGATAATTATTTAATGAAGTAGATGTTGTGATTCAAAAAGATAAAGCTTTATAACAGTTACAACACAAATTGTCAATATCATATGTCAAAATATACAAAGTATGGTTCTTTTTTCTTTCTTTGCTTACCTGTAAACTTTGATAGGATAATTTTTTTCATCAGTTTGTGCCTGTAGAGTGATGGTGATAAAAATCTAATCTTTCCAACCCTATACATGTTTAATACATGTTTCCTCAAAAAATACACTATGGACCTGCAGTTTGTGAGAGGATGTGCACTTGAGCTGAAGTGAATAGGATCTAAGGATGCCCAGCACCTTTGGCGATCAGGCCCTGTATATCTTCTTCACAATGCAGTTTTGGCAACTCTTGCACTTTTATAAAAACTTTTGGATGGCTGGTTTTTCCTGGGTCTCTCCTATATCTAAGTCAAGTGATCTACCAAAGAATTTGAGCTTTCATTTAAAAACAAGTTTCTAGTCCATGTCTTGTGGAAAAGCGAGAAAATACGAACCAAGTGCACCCCAGAGCTTGAGTTGCCAGGAGGCAATTTTTTAATAACATTCAATATTTCAGAAAAGTCATCATTTCAAAGCGCATGTTAGGGCCTCTGGAGGCCGGACTCGTGATTGTCTGAAGAGGTGGGGCTGGCAAAACTGACAATGAGGGGCGGGGGAAGTCAGGTCGACCCCCAGCTAGGCATAGACCCGAGAGGCAGGATGGGGGAGGCACAAACGTGTCGCAGAGACAGGACCAGCCAAACGCACAGCTGCCCCAGGGAACGACACGGACACCTGACCGAGCGCAGAGGAGCAAGAGTAGAGCCCCCTCTCAGGCCGGAAGTGAGCCGAGCCCTTTCTGCGGCGGACAGCAGTGAGTCCGCTCTATCTCCCTCACGGAGGACGGAAGTGGCCGCGGTGCCGCACCAATCCGTGCCCGGGCGGGCGCGCTGAGCCGGCACTCGGCGCCCGCCGCACTTCGCGGTCCCGGCGCGGCCGGCGGGTTGGTGAGCTGAGCAGGCCCCGCCCCTTTGTGCTGAGCTGCCGCCGCCGCCGCCGCCGCGTCGCGCCGCCGCCGGGGGATGATGAGGAGCGCGGGGCGGCGCTGCCCAGGGACTCGCGCCGCAGCTCAGCGCCAGTGAGCGACCCGCCCGGCCGCGCGGAGGAGCCGGAGCGGCGCCCCACTGCCCTGAGGCGGGTGATCTGGGCGCTTGGATGCCCGGTGCCTAGTGGGGACCCCCGGCCCGGCTCCCCCGGGACAGAGACCTGCGCCCGCCATGGGATGCTGCAGCTCGGCCGCACACGTGAGCGGGACCCGCTCCCCCCCCGTACAGCCCCCTCCCCCCCACCGCACCCCCGCGGGGACCCGCTCCCCCCCCCGTACAGCCCCCTCCCCCGCACCGCACCCCCGCGGGGTCCCGCTCCCCCCCCCGTACAGCCCCCTCCCCCCCACCGCACCCCCGCGGGGACCCGCTCCCCCCCCGTACAGCCCCCTCCCCCCCACCGCACCCCCGCGGGGACCCGCTCCCCCCCGTACAGCCCCCTCCCCCCCACCGCACCCCCGCGGGGACCTGCCCCCCGTACAGCCCCCTCTCTGCACCCCCGCGGGGACCTGCCCCCCGTACAGCCCCCTCTCTGCACCCCCGCGGGGACCCGCTCCCCCCCGTTCAGCCCCCTCTCTGCACCCCCGCGGGGACCCGCTCCCCCCCGTTCAGCCCCCTCTCTGCACCCCCGCGGGGACCCGCTCCCCCCCGTACAGCTCCCTCTCTGCACCCCCGCGGGGACCTGCCCCCCGTACAGCCCCCTCTCTGCACCCCCGCGGGGACCCGCTCCCCCCCGTTCAGCCCCCTCTCTGCACCCCCGCGGGGACCCGCTCCCCCCCGTTCAGCCCCCTCTCTGCACCCCCGCGGGGACCCGCTCCCCCCCCGTACAGCTCCCTCTCTGCACCCCCGCGGGGACCCGCTCCCCCCCCGTACAGCTCCCTCTCTGCACCCCCGCGGGGACCCGCTCCCCCCCCGTACAGCTCCCTCTCTGCACCCCCGCGGGGACCCGCTCCCCCCCCGTACAGCTCCCTCCTCTGCACCCCCGCGGGGACCTGCCCCCCCGTACCATGCCCCCTCCCCCCCACCGCACCCCCGCGGGGACCTGCCCCCCGTACTGTGCCCCCCCACCGCACCCCCGCGGGGACCTGCCCCCCGTACCGTGCCCCCCCCCACCGCACCCCCGCGGGGACCTGCCCCCTGTACCGTGCCCCCTCCCCTCCCTGCACCCCCGTACCGTGCCCCCTCCCCCCCACTGCCACCCCCGTGGGGACCTGCCCCCCGTACCGTGCCCCCTCCCCCCCACTGCCACCCCCGCGGGGACCTGCCCCCCGTACCGTGCCCCCTCCCCCCCACCGCACCACCGCGGGGACCTGTCCCCCGTACCGTGCCCCCTCCCCCCCACCGCACCCCCGCGGGGACCTGCCCCCCGTACCGTGCCCCCCCCACCGCACCCCCGCGGGGACCTGCCCCCTGTACCGTGCCCCCTCCCCTCCCTGCACCCCCGTACCGTGCCCCCTCCCCCCCACTGCCACCCCCGTGGGGACCTGCCCCCCGTACCGCGCCCCCGCCCCCCCCACCGCACCCCCGTGGGGACCTGCCCCCCATACCGTGCCCCCCCCACCGCACCCCCGCGGGGACCTGCCCCCTGTACCGTGCCCCCTCCCCTCACTGCACCCCCATACCGTGCCCCCTCCCCCCCACTGCCACCCCCGCGGGGACCTGCCCCCCATACCGTGCCCCCTCCCCCCCACCGCACCCCCGTGGGGACCTGTCCCCCGTACCGTGCCCCCTCCCCCCCCACTGCGCCCCCATACCGTGCCCCCTCCCCCCCACCGCTCCCCCCAGAGACCTGCCCCCCGTACCGTGCCACCTGCCCCCCACCGCACCCCCGCGGGGACCTGCCCCCCGTACCGTGCCCCCTCCCCCACACTGCACCCCCATACCGTGCCCCCTCCCCCCCACCGCACCCCCGCGGGGACCTGCCCCCCGTACCGTGCCCCTTCCCCCCCACCGCACCCCCGCGGGGACCTGCCCCCAGTACCGTGCCCCCTCACCTCACAGGGACCTGGCCCTCCTCTGTGCAGGGACCCGGGAGGACATGGTCCCCCCCATACAGCTCCACCTTCTTCTCACATTCCCCCCTTGCAAGGTGGTTCCCCACCTTTCCCCCCGTGGGTTGCGGAGTGCCCCCTCCCAGATTGCCGGGCGCGCCCTATTTGCTCTCCTCTCAGGGAGCCAAATGACCCTCCTTCACACGGTGCCCCCATCTCACCCATGGGACCTAGCCCCCCCATACAGCGCCCCCTTCCCCATGGTGCTCCATCTCACAGGGTACCCCTGTCGCCCTTCTTCACACCCTGCCTGCTCACCCCTGGATGGGAGGAAGGCGAGGATTCAGGGACACAAATTCATTACCTTGGGAGTAGAGCTCACAATAACTTCTCCTCTCTCTTCCTAGGGCAGGGCTCAGCTCCCCTCTCTGCAGACCCACCCCGACCCCTGGCCCCACTCTGCACTGGACCTCGCCAGCCATCTGGTTCCCCAACAGCCAGGGGAAGGGCTCCAGTCAGGCTGCAGGGCCCGGTCCTTTCCTCATGGCCTCACTAATCCCTGTAGCTCCTTTCCCTACACTGCCCCTGTCTGCTCTTTTTTGCCCTTGCTGCCTTTTTCTTGCTCCCTGGAGTGGTGCTGCCAGTCTCCTAGATGGGAGCCACAATGAATAGCTCTACCCAATGCTCCAGTTTGCAGCTCGTCTCCCATTTTAACACTCCCTTTGAGCACAATGTTCAGTGTAATAACATGTTTGTAGAATAGAAATGTTGCTATGTCCTACATAAACACTGGTACCAAACTATAGCCTTACTTTTCCACAGCCTCTTTAAAACTACATTAAATTAATAGATTTTAAAATCATGATTTCACGGGGCAATCGTGATACTTTAGTTAAAGTGTTGATAACTCTAGCCTTCCTATGCTTTTGGTATTTCCCATCAGCAGGCAGAAATCTGACCTGCTAGAGGTTAGGTCGTTGATTGCAGGGTTTTACAGCTACTGCCCCTGTTAGAAGGCAACGTGACTGGTAGTGTGGGGTCTTTCAAGTACTGCAGGTCATAGATGAAATCACCAAAAGAAATTTACATTTGTCTGGAGTTGACGGTCACAACAGGGGATGATGTGTGTGTGCGTGAATATCCATTTCTTCTGTCCCTAATGACTCATCAATGGTCTGAACTGAGTGTTTGTGTCCTGGCAGATTCAGACAGCTTTCTTACTAGGACTCTAAAAACACTGCTCGGAGCTTTCCAGTTGCACTAGGCTTCCCCTTTTCCAAACTGCTTTCATAACTATTTCACAGACTCTCTTGAGCATTTTTCTTTACCAGTCTGTGTACCTGGCATCGTTATTGCCCTCTTTGTTCTGTTCAAAATCAAAAAGATTATCTATGTATAACCTTGGAGACCTTTCATAAAGCAGGAGAAGTAGAGAATAACTAATTGTTTCATGCTTGGTACAGTTACAGGTTTGCACTGCTTGGTTTAAATTTTCCAGGTGGACTTGTATTTGTCAGTCAGGGTTCAGGAGGCTGTTAATACTATTCTGTTAAATCTTTCAACTGGGTTTCCTTATGACTGGCAAGTTGTGTCGTAAATGAGCTGTGCGTGTCCTTTTATATTCATAACATCTCAAGAACATCAAAGATCATCAAAGAGGCTGATAAAGGAGGTACTGTTGTCATCATGAACAGATCTGACTACCAAAAGGAGGCCGCCAGACAACTCTCCAACACCAAATTCTACAGGCCACTTCCCTCAGATCCCACTGATGAATACACTAAGAAACTGCAACATCTACTCAGGACACTCCCTACACTAACACAGGAACAAATCAACATACCCTTAGAGCCCCGACCAGGGTTATTCTATCTACTACCCAAGATCCACAAACCAGGAAATCCTGGACGCCCCATTATCTCGGGCATTGGCACTCTCACTGAAGGACTGTCTGGATATGTGGACTCTCTACTCAGATCCTATGCCACCAGCACTCCCAGCTATCTCCGTGACACCACTGATTTCCTGAGGAAACTACAATGCATTGATGACCTTCCAGAAAACACCATCCTAGCCACCATGGATGTAGAGGCTCTCTACACGAACATCTCTCACACAGATGGAATACAAGCTGTCAGGAACAGTATCCCTGATGATGTGACAGCACAACTGGCTGCTGAGCTCTGTGTCTTTATCCTCACACACAACTATTTCAAATTTGATGACAATATATATCTCCAGATCAGTGGCACCGCTAGGGGCACCCGCATGGCCCCACAATATGCCAATATTTTTATGGCACACCTAGAACAACGCTTCCTCAGCTCTCGTCCACTCATGCCCCTTCTCTACCTACGCTACATTGATGACATCTTCATCATCTGGACCCATGGGAAGGAGACTCTGGAAAAATTCCACCACGATTTCAACAGCTTCCACCCCACCATCAACCTCAGCCTGGACCAATCTACACGGGAGGTTCACTTCCTAGACACCATGGTGCAAATAAGTGATGGTCACATTACCACCACCCTATACCAAAAACCTACTGACCTCTATGCCTACCTTCATGCCTCCAGCTTCCATCCCGGGCACATCACACGATCCATTGTCTACAGCCAAGCACTGAGTACAACCGCATCTGCTCTAACCCCTCAGACAGCAGACCAGCACCTACAAAATCTCCACCAAGCATTCTCAAAACTACAATACCCGCACGAGGAAATGAGGAAATATGGAAACAGATCAACAGAGCCAGACGTGTACCCAGAAACCTCCTACTGCAAGACAAACCCAAGAAAGAAACCAACAGGACTCCACTGGCCATCACATACAGTCCCCAGCTAAAACCTCTCCAACGCATCATCAGGGATCTACAACCCATCCTGGACAATGATCCCACACTTTCACAGGCCTTGGGTGGCAGGCCAGTCCTCGCCCACAGGCAACCGGCCAACCTGAAACATATTCTCACCAGTAACTGCACACCGTACCATAGTAACTCTAGCTCAGGAACCAATCCATGCAACAAACCTCGATGCCAGCTCTGCCCACATATCTACACCAGCGACACCGTCACAGGACCTAACCAGATCAGCCACACCATCACTGGTTCATTCACCTGCACGTCCACCAATGTAATATATGCCATCATATGCCAGCAATGCCCCTCTGCTATGTACATCGGCCAAACTGGACAGTCACTACGGAAAAGGAAAAACGGACACAAATCAGATATTAGGAATGGCTATATACAAAAACCTGTAGGAGAACACTTCAACCTCCCTGGCCACACTATAGCAGACCTTAAGGTGGCCATCCTGCAGCCAAAAAACTTCCAGACCAGACTTCAAAGAGAAACTGCTGAGCTTCAGTTCATCTGCAAATCTGACACCATCAGCTCAGGATTAAACAAAGACTGTGAATGGCTTGCCAACTACAAAACCAGTTTCTCCTCCCTTGGTTTTCACACCTCAACTGCTCGAAGAGGGCCTCATCCTCCCTGATTGAACTAACCTCATTATCTCTAGCTTGCCTTCATATATATACCTGCCCCTGGAAATTTCCACTACATGCATCTGACGAAGTGGGTATTCACCCACAAAAGCTCATGCTCCAAAACGTCTGTTAGTCTATAAGGTGCCACAGGATTCTTTGCTGCTTTTACAGATCCAGACTAACGGCTACCCCTCTGATACATCTCAAGAACAGTTGACTCTCAAATTTCTTAACCAGGGTCCTGGTGGATCTCTTCAGATAATCCAAAAGAAAGTGTCTGAATATTTTAGGAGCTGCTGTTTTACTTAATCTGTTAGTTGTTGGATAGGATACTACAAATTTAGTAGTGCCTCTGTTTCTACCACCCTGCCTCATTACTTAGTGAGCGTCTTGGATTCCTCTTTTCCCTTTCCTGCTGCTTCTATAAATCATTCCTGCCTTTCTACTCCATCTCCTTGTCTGAGCAAAGCTCCATCAGACTCTCTTCCTACTCCATGTTGCTGTCATCTACTGCTCCTTGACTCTTCCCCAGCCAGCTTTCTCTCAGATTTGACATGTGACTCCTTTTTTCTTCTCGTCACAACCTCCCACACTTATTCTTGGTGACTTCAATTTCTGTGTTGATGTCTCATTGGATTCATTAACTACACAACTCCTTGCCTTCACTCATTTGATCACTCAGCTGTGGATCAGATCATCCATTCAGTAGAAAAGCTGATCACTTGACACTGACTTCACCAGCTATCTTTTCATCTCAGAGCACTCATTATCGAAGTTCTCTCTTTCTGATTGCCACTTCATGTCTTTTAACATAGACCACTTGCCCCCTGCTCCTCAGGGTCCACCTGCACCTGATGTGACCTCTCTCCCTTTCAAGATGTCCATGTTCTCCCTCCAGCATTGACTTCGCTCTTCCACCATTTGTTTCCTCTGCTCCTGTTTCTTATTTCATTGCAATGTTTCTTTCTTCTTTAGCTCTGCCATCTTTCTGGTCAAACAGTAATGCATTTCACAATCCCTTTTGCATGTATGCAGTCATTGACTCTGTCCTTTAGACGTTCCTCTCTCTCTCTGCCATATCCCTCTCCATACAGGAATTTGCTTACTTCAGAGGCAAAATTGATAAAATCCTTCATGATTTCACTCCTCATCTTCATTTTATCTTTCTATACTCAACACCCCTTTCTGTATGTGTCCTGTCTGTTCTCTCCATCTCCATCTCGTCCATCTACCCCTGTATCCCAATCTCTTAACCATCCTCGCCCCTGCATTCTTTCCTTCAGTCCATTGCTGTCCTGTTTCTTTTCCCTCCCAGTGCAGTTAAGGTCTAATCTACTCTATCTTCAAAGCTAACCATCAACCCCGGCCTGCCTCTCTACCTACCCTACCTTTGAACTCATTGAACGTACAGTTTACAACAATTGCCTTGAGTTCTCTCCTTCATCTTCATTCTAGATTCATAGAATCATAGAACTGGAAGGGACCTCGAGAGGCCGTCTAGTCTAGTCCCCTGCACTTGTGGCAGGACTAATTATCTTCATCATTCTTGACAGGTGTTTGTCTAACCTGCTCTTAAAAATCTCCAACAATGGAGATTACAGAACCTCACTAGGCAATTTATTCTAGTGCTTAACCACCCTGACCGTTAGGAAGTTTTTCCTAATGTCCGACCTAAACTTCCCTTGCTGCAATTTAAATCCATTGCTTCTTGTCCTATCCTCAGAGGTTAAGAGAAACAATTTTTCTTCCTCCTCTTTATCACAACCTTTTTCATACTTGAAAACTACTATCATGTCCCCTCTCAGTCTTCTCTTTTCCAGACTAAACAAATCCAATTTTTTGAATCTTCCCTTGTTTTCTAGATCTTTAATAATTTTTGTCGCTCTTCTCTGGACTTTCTCCAATTTCTCCACATCCTTCCTGAAATGTGGCACCCAGAACTGGGTACAATACTCCAGTTGAGGCCTAAACAGAGCTGAGTAGAGCCGAAGAATTACTTCTCGTGTCTTGCTTACAACGCTCCTGCTAATACATTCCAGAATATTTGCTTTATTTGCAACAGCAGTACACTGTTGACTCATATTTAGTTTGTGGTCCACTAAGCTCCACCCCCCCCCCCGATCCCTTTCCACAGTACTCCTTCCGAGGCAGTCATTTCTCATTTTGTATGTGCGCAGCTGATTGTTCTTTCCTAAGTGGAGTACTTTGCATTTGTCCTTATTGAATTTCATCCTATTTACTTCAGACCATTTCTCCAGTTTGTCTAGATCATTTTGAATTTTAATTCTAGCCTTCCCAGCTTGGTATCATCCACAAAACTTAATGGCACTTATAATCATTGATGAAGATATTGAACAGAACCGATCCCTGCAGGACCCCACTCGCTGTGCCCTTCCAGCATGACTATGAACCACTGATGATTACTCCCTAGGAATGATTTTTCCAACCAGTTATGCACCCACCTTATAGTAGCTCCATCTCGGTCAGGGGTGGGCAAACTTTTTGGCCCGAGGGCCACATCTGGGTATGGAAATTGTATGGCGGGCCCTGAATGCGCACGAAATTGAGGGTTGGGGTGCGGGAAAGAGTGAGAGTTCTGTCTGGGGCTGCAGGCCCTGAGGTGGGGCCAGAAATGAGGAGTTCAGTGTGCAGGAGGGGGCTCTGAATGGGGTCAAGGGGTTGGGGTATGAGTGGGGGGCTGAGGGCTCCGGCTGGCAATGTGGGCTCTGGGATGCAGGCAGGTGGAATCTAGGGGTTCAGAGGGTGGGAGAGGGATCAGGGCTGGGGCAGGGGCAGGGGGTTGGGTCACGAGAGGAGATCGGGGCGCTAGCTCTGGGCGGCGTTTACCTCAAGCAGCTCCCAGAAGCAGTGGCATGTCTCCCCTCCGGCTCCTGTGCAGAGGCACGGTGCTGGCCAGGCGGCTCTGTGTGATGCCCCGGCTCTGCGAGGTTCCCAGCCAATGGGAGCTGCAGGGGCAGTGCTTGCAGTGGGGGCAGCATGTGGAGCCTCCTGGCTGCCTGTATGTGTAGGAGCTGGAGGGGGGACATGCTGCTGCTGCTTCTGGGAGCCACCCGGAGCGGGGCAAGCCCTGGATGCCGCTCTTCAGCAGAAGTCAAGGACCGGATTAAAATGTCTGAAGGGCCGAATGCGGCCCCTGGGCCATAGTTTGCCCACCCCTTACCTAGGTTTTATTTCTCTAGTTCGTTTATGAGACGGTCATGCAAGACAGAATCAAAAGCTTGACTAAAGTCAAGATCTACCACGTCTACTGCTTTCCCGCCCCCGCAACCCCCCTGCCCCGCATCCACAAGGCTTGTTACCCTGTCAAAAAAAAAAAGCTATCAGATTGGTTTGACACGATTTTTTTTTTTTGACAAATCCATGCTGACTTGTTACTTGTCATCTTATTATCTTCTAGATGTTTGCTAACGATTGCTTAATTATTTGCTCTATTATCTTTCCGGGTACAGAAGTTAAGCTGACTGGTCTGTAATTCCTCACATTGTCCTTATTTCCCTTTTTTTTAGATTGGCACTATATTTGCTCTTTTCCAGTCTTCTGGAATCTCACCTGTCTTCCATGACTTCTCAGAAATAATTGCTAATGGCTCAGATATCTCCTCAGTCAGCTTCTTGAGTATTCTAAGTATTTTATCAGGCCTGGTAACTTGAAGACATCTAATATGTCCTAGTCATTTTTAAATTCTTCCTATCTAGCTTCCACACTCTCCTCTAAACTACTAGCAATTCTAAAGATCTCTTCCTGGCCAAGTTTGAAGACTTCTATTCCATTGCTACCCTCTTCGATAATATCAAAAGCAGCAGAGGTCAATCATCCTGAGCACTCTCCCTGGAATTCTGCAAAACTGTCCTGTGATTATTCTCCTCAGGCTTCTCCTATCTCTGATAGTTCTCTTCCTTCTGTCCTCCACCACTGTCTCTGGAGTTACTTCTGAGCCCCTTCCTCTTTATTTTTTTATTTTACAGCTAGTTTTATCTCCTTCTGGCTCAGTGGTTCTCAAACTTTTGTACTGGTGACTCCTTTCACCCAATAAACCTTTGAGTACAACCCACATTATAAATTAAAAACACTTTTTTAATATTGAACACTATTATAAATGCTGGGGTGAAGTGGGGTTGGGGTGGAGACTGACAGCTCTCGACCCCCCATGTAATAACTTTGTGATGCCCTGAGGGGTCCCGACCCCTAGTTTGAGAACCCCTGTTCATCTAATCCTGCCCTACAGCATGCATCTCTGGTATCTGTCCTTGGATGCCGCACCATCAGTTTAAGTTTAACATGACTAGTACCAAGCTCCTTTTGTTTTCTTTTACACCTTCTCAGCTGCCCCATCTGTCTCTGTAGAAAACACCACCATCTTCCCTGTCACTCAAGACCTTAATTTGGGAGGTATTTTTTATTTCTCCTTCCTTACCTCACACACTTAGCTATATGCAAACACCATTGCTTCTTCGACCACAATATTTCTCTGACCTGTCCTTTGTTTTCTATCCCTTCAGCTAAATATCTCATTTGGGCCCTCGTGATTGCCTGACTTCATTTCTGCAGTGTTCTTCTTTCTGATCTTCCTGACACTCGCATCACCCTTCTTCAGTTCATACAAAAATTGCTGCTAACATAGCCTTCCTTGCCTGTTGTTTAGACCATGTCATCCCTCCACTGACTCCCCATCCACCTGAGGTTTGAAATGGTCACTGAAGTCTTTGCATAACTGCTCTGCCCTTGTCTCATTTCTCATCAGCCACCTTCTTTGCTGCCCCATCAATGCCAACTTCATTTGACAATTTATCAGCTTCTCATGCAAATGTATCTCTGCTGTCTCCTGTGCTTACATCTATGCACAAGGTTCTTCTAAAGACCAGCTGCAGTTATGATGCCTATGGGACACTAACTTACACTGACAAATATGAGATGTACAGAGGATTAATTGGTATACTTGTTTATTTACAGAAAACCTTTTAATTGTTATGCCGTGGCCCATTCCCACCTTGACCACTATACTAATTTTTACCGTTTTTTAATTTTTTTGTCTGTAGTGTGTGAGCTCCTTAGGGGGAAGTACCTAGCATATTGTGAGTGCTGTGTGAAACTATAACTAAGCCACAGGCCAGACTCGTGATTTTTTTTTTTGTGGGCACTGTGGAGGGGGAGGGTGGTAAGAAAGAGACACTTGGATGTGGGGAAAAACACTTCATAACAGTTGTGAAAAAGTAGCTCTATGTTCAGACTGCACGAAGCAGAGCAAAATTTTATGTAGCTTCCCTGGGGTAGTAGTGGTGCCATAACAATTTCTCAGAGGGGTAGCCATGTTAGTCTGGATCTGTAAAAACAACAAAGAGTCCTGTGGCACCTTATAAACTAACAGACGTATTGGAGCATGAGCTTTCGTGGGTGAATACCCACTTTGTCGGATCTGACGAAGTGGGTATTCATCCACAAAAGCTCATGCTCCAATACGTCTGTTAGTCTATAAGGTGCCACAGGACCCTTTGCTGCTCTAACAATTTCTACTATTCTCTCTTATAGTGGTCTTGGGGTTTACCCAAGAAAGCCCAAGTTTAAACTCAAGGAAAACTTGGATTTTGTGTTTTATTGTGAAGTTCTTTACCTTAATAAGGGAGAAAAACAGAATTTGCCATTGAATCAACAGCTTCCCTTTTTGACTCTGGTATTGACTGAATTGTTGACATAATTCTTTACTTCTAAACTGGCTGATCAGAACTATGGGAAGTGTATTTCCTCACAACATTATCAGAGAGAAAGCAAGATATCAGAGTCTTTCTTAATATATGCACTACAAGTAGGAAGGTTGGAAATGTACTCTTTTACTTACTCATTTTCATTGCATTAGGTTAGATTAAGATTTGTGTGAGAAGGGCTTGGGATCTTTCAGGCAATATAATGCCATGAGTGGGATAAATAGAGCACATCTTATTCTATAAACTTCTGGTTGTGACCTTGGCTTTACAGATTAAAAGAGTACGTTACTACAAAGGCTGGTGATGACAGACCGTGCAACGACTCTCACATGCAAGGTGTTTCAAAATAAAATGCTTGGAGCTAATCTCAAAGCAATTATTTTCATAGCCCTTTTGATAAAACTTGATTTCGCTCATATATCTCTGAATATTTGGATGATCTGTTACTTACTAGATGGACAAGAACAAGAAGCAGTGGTCTCAAGTTGCAATGGGAGAGGTCTAGGTTGGATATTAGGAAACACTAATTCAGTAGGAGGGTGGTGAAGCACTGGAATGGGTTACCTAGGGAGGTGGTGGAATCTCCATCCTTACGTTTTTAAGGCCTGGCTTGACAAAGCCCTGGCTGGGATGATTTAGTTGGTGTTGGTCCTGCTTTGAGCAGGGGGTTGGACTAGATGAGCTTGTGAGGTCCCTTCCAACCCTGATATTCTATGATTCTATGAATGTTGCCCTTAATTATCACACAGTGGTGAGATATTTTGCAGTTATACTTGTCTGTAATGTTAAAAATACTACAGCAGGTATATTTGTGTTCCACTGATTTTTCTTTTATAAATTAATTCACCAGTTTATAATTAAACACAGAATTGGTTCATCTTAACATTAAATACAGAAAACTAAACTAATGCAGTAATTAAAATTGCAAATTAAAATGCACATGCATCAGAAAATGAAAAAGCCAAAGTTCTTGTTGTAGTTCTTAGCTTGCTCACTGTGTACATACTGATTGTTAATGTATACATTTAACTGCCTAAATTGTAATAAAAAATACTACATACTTACACTGTGGCTGAATTACTTTTGATCTTCATTTCCTTGCTTTCTGTTTAGTATAGTACATGGACGTTACAGTTGATAAACAGTAACAACAAGAAACAGATCCCTTCCTTGAGCAGGAGTCAGTGTGAAAGCATAATGCTTATACGCACAGCACAATACAATACCCAACAAGTGGAACATGAAGCATAGTCATAGCTGCAATGCATTGTTGAATGATGGATTTGAAGCATTTGTGCAGTTGGTCTTAAGATTTCAGATTTAAGTAAATTATATATAGTTTCCCCTTTTGAGACAGAATGGGGAGTGATCCTTTTAAGTGTGGCACTGGAGTTGTATAACTGGTGTCTGGAACTCAGAAAATTTTATTTTCAACCACTTAATACATATGGTAAATAATGATCTATGGCATTTTAATTATCCTTTTTTGTGTGTCTGCGTCTCAACTTTTCACGGGCTTGAAAAATTATGCCCATTCGTCAGTAGTAAGTGGGACATTTTCCCTCATGAGTTTGGGGACCTACCCCATAAAATTCTTTGGAGTGTAAGTTTTGATTAAAATAAGTCTCTAGTCTTCCAAATGTAAAGTAGTGCAGTGATGTCTTCCAGAGTATGCAAACCACACAGCAGCAGTGCCTCCGCTGCTGCTCACTTCTTCTGCAGCAGAACAAAATTAATGACTATTTTCACTGCTATCTGGTAAGCTGGGGTAATAGTAATGGCAACAACAACAAACACCTTATGTAGCAACAAGGCTTAGAATCCAGGTCTACAGACTCCATCTCTCAGAGCTCTCTCTGGAAGACAATAAAAATAGCTGTGTAGATGTTTGGCTCTGATTGGGGTTCAGGCTGTGTAACCTAGCCTCTTCCCCAGGCTTCAGAGCCCAAGCTCCATCACAAGCCCAGACATCTACGTGGCTATTTTTAGTACCATAGCGGAACCGAATCTGTAATCATTGACTCAGAGATTTTCTATGTTGACATACCCAGTGAAACTGTCAGCAGTCAGTGCTCTGCTCATGCTTGAGAAAGCTATGAGCAGCAGCAGAGGTGAGCACTACATCTTGGAAGATGGGGACTCAAATGCAGGGGCGGCTCCAGGCCCCAGCACGCCAAGCACGTGCTTGGGATGGCAAGCCACAGGGGGTGCTCTGCCGCGCCGTGAAGGTGGTAGGCAGACTGCCTTCGGCGGCTTGCCTGCGGGGGGTCCGCTGGTCCCGTGGCTTTGGTGGACCTCCTGCAGGCGTGCCTGCGGAGGGTCTGCTGGTCCTGCGGCAGGTCTGTTGGTCCTGCAGCTTTGGTGAACCTCCCGCAGGCATGCCTGTGGGAGGTCCGCCGAAGCCGCAGGACCAGTGGACCCTGCGCAGGCAAACCGCCAGAGGCAGCCTGCATGCCATGCTTGGGGCAGCAAAATCACTAGAGCCGCCCCTGCTCAAATGGATGCTGAGAAATGAGTAGAATAGCAGACTCTCTTCCTAGTATCCAGAAAGTTTAGTCTCCCTTCCAACAGATGGGAGATGGTGCTTGAAACTTAGCCTCTGGCTAGTCGGTGTCTGATAATATAAAAGGTGATGCCTCCAAACAGGGTCCAGGGACAGTGGACCAGGGACCTTGCTAGAAATCCCAGTGCTGTTTCTTTTCTTAGACTGTAGGTAATATTGGGTGGCCTTGTCACCAGGGCATTCTGCTTCCTTTTGTTATGTATCGACCTCTGGCTAGTAAGTGTCGGGTAATTCCGCCCCCTCCTCCCCAAAGCCCTGCTGCATGCAGTTATACAAGGTATGCAAGTAACTTTTTAGTTCTGAATATCAAGGAGAGTTTTTAATGGTGGCTTTTCCCCCCCTAATTGTGACCATTTCTCCCTGGGGTCTAGCCCTACGTAAAGTTTGACGTTACGGCATTGGTGTTACAGCATTCAAACCATCTCTGAATTATCTGCATCAGAAATCATTACAGTGTTAAAAGTATTTTTTTAACCACTTCAGCCTTTGAATTATCTGAGGAGGCTTTCTTCAAACTTTAAAACACAATCTTTGGGCTGAGACCAGACATGGAAAGTCCTTATCTTCAAAGGAGAGTTTTGCTGGAAATTATGCAAACGAGAAAAGTTCGTCTTGCAACCATCACCACAAGTGTTGGAATAAAAACCTGTAATATGCTGTCCCCAACCTACCTTGTGTAAAAACATTGTGTCAACCTTTAGATTTTAAGCTTGGTGGTGGTTTTTCAGTGCGTGTGCTGTATCCTGAAATTGTCCACTTTGGTTTGCCCCTTATGAAAAGAGGGCAAGCTTATTTTAGTGGCTCATGGTATGGTAAAGAGTCAGCTGTCTTTCTAGTTTTATTCCTCCTTCTGAGGAGGTCTTCTCACTTATTGTAGCTACATTTGTATAATTAGCCAAAAGGGCAAAATACACTTTCAATTAAATGCATTCCAGTGGTTACTTTTTTGACTGACCTAATTATCTTTTGCAAGCTAACTTGAGTGCAACTGTGCATCACACATCTTTTCTTCTTTGAATTTCTTTCACTTGGAGAAGCTGGTGGAAAAGGCTATCATTCTTTCCAATCTCTGCTACCGGAAGCCAGTTTTTACAAAGCGTGCTGCCTTATGTCCTTTTCCTATTGATCTGAATTTTTATTCAAGCTACCAGTTCATGGACAGTGCTTGGAAAAGTTTAGTTGTACTGGTTCACCATGGGGAACAATTCTATATTGGCGGAGGAATGAAGACATTCTTTTAGTTCATCCAATCCATTTTTAATATCTGTGATTTTTATGAAGCAATTCCCTTCCATTGCATTTGATGTCATTGGATCAAATCTCCAGCCATCCTGGGAGTCTTCTAGAGAGACACTGAATTTTTGACACAAAAAAAAGCCAGAACTTCTTATGGATCCTTTTCAGGCTGTCTTTGTACATCATAATGGAGCAAAAAGGGCACAAATCTTAACTCCTTTGTTTTTGAAGACTGTCTTTAAATTTTTAAAGATTACAAGTAAGGGAAGAAGCAAACACAGTTTCTACAGACCATACCCTATGTAGCACTAGAGTTGGAGATTAATGCTTTATGGTATTTAGAAGCTGGGATTCCATGTTACTTTTCCTATGGTAGTTCCTAACTGCAGCTATTCTAAAGATAATAGCTGCTGAAATGAGGGGCAGGGGGCATGTGAGCTAATCTGGTATTCAGAATGTACTGATATTATGGGCTGGTGATTTGCTCAATGCTGTGTAGTAAGTTAAGAATCCCAGCTTTCCAATAATACTTGTTTCTGAGTTCTTGAAATTTTTAAAATTAACTGATCCTGTGGTCTAAATGGTATTTTTTGATAGTTGTCCAAGAAGGAATATTCCAAGTCCTGTACTGAGATGACTGTGTTAATTCCTTCCTTATTCATGAGCTGTAGAAGCTATTTTAATGCCATGGCCAATGACAGCAGCTTTTTTTTTCTTTACTGGAGTTGTTCTTCAGACTCCACCCATTATTTTAAATAGGGACTTCAGGAAAATGAGTATTTGCAAAAATAACTTCCTCCTCCTAAGGCAGTAAATGATCTGTAAGTCGAATTGGTATATTATTCCCCTCCCATGAATCCGGCAGAACCCTCTTTATGTAAATACGTACTTTAATTGCCTGCAGAGTCCTCAAGCACTACCATCTTACTTCTGGTTTAATTATTTTTTAGTTATAGGGCTAACATTTTGGACCCGTAAGCAAGGTAAATTTTCTTCACAGTATTCAGATAAATGCAAATTAGTAGTGTAACCCCCACACCCACCCACCCTATATCCCTGTTACAGGAAATGTGCAAACTTGTGACTTTTTCATTTCTTTTTGGAATGTTGTTTGCTTTCACTCAGATTTTGGTATTCATACAAGACTTTCACTGAGCTTGACTCCCTGCTTCATTATGCAGTGATATGGAACAATGCACATGGCTAAGGCAAGCAGGATTTTGTTCATGGTGTTGAATTTGTGATAACACGTTCATTTAGAGTCAAAGAATATCAAGGTTGGAAGGGACCTCAGGAGATCATCTAGTCCAACCCCCTGCTCAAAGCAGGACTATCCCCAGACAGATTTTTGCCCCAGATTGCTAAATGGCCCCCTCAAGGATTAAACTCACAACCTTGGGTTTAGCAGGCCAATGCTCAAACCATTGAGCTATCCCTCACCCCAAGCATTTGTCTTACCACATGCATATGCAAAATTACAACTTCACAGTAGGATCTCCATTTGAAGAAACTCATCTTTGCCTGTGAGGAAAAGAGCTGTTCTGAAATAATTGCAAAGGCAGTATAGAAAGAAAGACTTCCAAGTTGCCTTTGTGTACGTTTTCAAGACTGGATTTATTTATCTTTTAGGATGTATTGGTGAAGCTTCTAAAGAATTTGGTTTATAAATTGATTAGTAGGTGGGGGGAAATGCAGGATAGTTTCTAATGCTGGATATATAGTCTTGCTGTGGTCTCTGTATGTTCCTTGTACCACCAAGATCAAGTCAATGAAAATAGTTTTTTAAAAAAATCTAAAATGAGATTATGCCAAAATTGTATTGGAAATAGTAGAAAATGCAAACTGTATGTTTTGCCCATTAGAATGCTGCTGTCAAGGTTCCACGAAACTCCTTAGAACTGTTCCCTTGTCTTTTTTTTCCTGCTAGAAATGTGAAATGGCTTGTTCTTTTCACTCTTGTTCTTCTCACTGTTTTGAACTTCAAAGTCCACTCATAAATAGTCAGATTTTATTAAATGCAATTTCTCGTTGACAAACCAGTTTGAGCGAAGGACACCCTTTAAGCGATTACTTTGCAAATTGCTATAAGTGTCTATGGTGGATGGCAAGATCATTATTTTTTACAGCAGTACTGTGCAGGTCATGAGGTCTTGCAATGGCTGTGATGTTTTGTGTCCTCAAGTTCTAACTTTAGAAAATGTAAAGGGATGACAAATTTCTTTTGTTTGAGACAGCTACTCATCAGGCTATAGGGGAATGCATAGGAGGAGGGGCAGCTTTCTCTGTGGAATTTTCCTGAGGTCTCTAATTTGATGGTTATATCTTACTCTTTTCTCTCACCCTAATTTCACATTTTCATGAAGCTAAAAATAAATTAATAGGAACTAACTTGCAGATAACTGTTGAAGATATAATCTAATATTGTCCTAATAAAACTTCAAAATATTCTAATATTTAGGACTTGTGATTTCAGAGCTGCATTGGAATTCAAGGAGTCTGTGAAGCAGATTGTATTTACTGCTAATTATACAAAATGTGAATGAAATAATTTATATTATTTCAGCGACTGAGAAAACTGCTCTGAAAATAAGGTGTTCTTTCTTTGGTCTGAGAACTATTGAAAAAGAGAAAAAGCATTTCATTATTGATATTCAGATTGTAAGTCATTTGTGTATGAAAGTTATGTGGAGTATCCTTATTTATGATGAGTAGTTCTGTTTTCTAGTCAAATGCCTACTATTTTCAGATAGGTGTTTTTTAAGCACTTTAATTAAAACACTTTCAGTGGTGGTTAAAAGTATGGATTTTTCTCCCATCATAGGTCTATAATTGTAACTGTCAAATATCAGCCTGTTACTGATTTGCCAGTTCTGTTAGATTTCAAGATATGTAATGGCTATGTATGTTGTTCATAGCTGCCGTGAGGGTACCTTTCTAATCCTGTGAAAACAAAGTAATAAATGAGTCATAGAATCTACTGACTGCAAAGATGACATTGTAATTGTAATCATATGACATGGATGGATTCATAAATGGTTTGTAAACAAACTTTTTCAAGATTGTCAGTTTCATACTGCCTCGTTGATAATATATTAATAATTCAAGTGTTGGTTCATGCACTCTAAATTACACTTAAATTATGTTGAAAATTTGCAAATACAATATAAGGAGTAGGGGAGCACTTCATGAAGTAGTAGGTGTGGGATCATTGCATTAATGTTACGTTTAGTCGCTAAAGAACAACACAATATAAGATGTTCATTCTCCTCGATGACTGAGAATAACTTTGTAGTGCTGTATAATGAAAAGGCTGCTGCTTCCCTTCCTAGCAGAAGTGTTGAGTTGTGTGAGCATGCAGAGCAGATGTACATGTTCAGTATAGAAAGGAGAAGTATGGTCACCTAGTGGGTATGTCCACACTGCAATAAAACATCTGTGGCAGTCCTATGTTAGCTAACCCAGGCTTGTGGGGCTATAAAATTGCAATATAGATGTTTGGGCTCAGGAGAGGCTCTCAGAACCCAGGCTCCTGCCTGAGCTGGAATGTCTACACTGCAACTTTAGGGCTCAGCCTGTTCAGCTATGATCAGCTGACATGGGCCAGCCATGGATATCTTATTGCAGTATAGACATACTCCAGTGACTCTTCCAGACTTGGGTTTGTCTTCTGAGGTATTGCCTCAGGATGCGAAAGTCCTTTTGGTAAAGACTCTAGCACACAGGAGACCCTGTGCTCAAATAATAAGAACCCTATAATAGTAAGAGAATAACTTGTAAATAAGCTCATGAAAATTCTTTGCTAATCTACAGACACAACAGAGTTACAATAAACACATAGTGATATTTCTTGATAATAACTTCTGATAAAAAAAATTTCATATTTACATATTAAAAGTTACTTTCTAACCTCCTGAAATAACTGACCACATGTAATGCTGCCACTCTGAAACCTGTTAGATGTAATGTGGTATACTGTTTTGGGTGGGAGTGATAGGACAGTTAATATTTATTTGTCATTGCAATGTGTTTAAATGTCGTAGTAAACTGGGCGGGGGGAATCGGTGGGGCAGGGTGGAGTGTCGTCTGAGGCCAGGTCCACACTAGAAACTCTTGCTGATCTGATGTTAAGAGTGCTTTTTTTAACAATGTTTTTATACTGGCGAAAGCTCTAGTGTAAATGCAGTTATATCAGGGTTTTTTTGTTGTTGTGGTTTTTTTTTTGTTTTGTTTTGGTTTTTTTTGGTCCAGGAAACCAGTATAAGCTGTACCAGCTGAAGAACATTTTTTGCTGGTAGAAATTGCATCTACCCTACATGGGTTGTCTGCCATTATAGCTATACTGGCAAACCTTTTGTAGTGTAGCCTGGACCCAAGAAAGGGTCCAGAAGCTAGTAACCTCTTAGTTCTGATCTCCGCTTTGATAGCCACAGTATGGCCTAGGGCAAGCCAGTGTAACCTTTGTTATATAGAAACTTGGGCTAATATTTCATACCTTTGTGATACAGGTAGGTATCAGGAGGTTTAATTAATGCATATTTGTAGAGTGCTTTAAAAACACAAAGCACTATGTAAGTTCAAGGTAAGGGGTGGATTGGATCATGAACTGTGATTTGCTTTCACCATTTCAGGCCTTTACTTTGAGCACTGAAATCTTAAATCCTCGCACTGTGAATACTATACTCATACGCTTAAATAGTTAAACTGAGGTGCTCCTTTCCCCTGTAGTGCTTTCCGCATAAACATGTGTGGGTTTTTTAGGGACTGATTCATGGGATTGGTCTTAGAGTAAGTATTGCCCCCCCCCCGTCCTGACTCCCCCCCCAAAACAAGTTAATGGAGAAAATCTTTATAATGGAATTGTCAAGGAGAGGCTCTGTGAAAGATGGATATGAATTTTTTTAATTGGTCTCTATTTTTGCATGGTAACAACAACTTTTGAAATACTTAAGGTTTGAGTGAAAATTGACTGGTGGTATTCAGTGAAAAACATGTAGCAAATTATTCTTCTGTCTTAATGCTCCATTCTGAAGGTTTGCACACTTTGTTGTTTTGTTCATTGCCTAGCAGAGCTCCTGTGTGTGTAGACAAGTATCCTGCTAGTGCAGTATTCTGTTCTCATGCAGTAATTATGGGCTCATGTATGGGGATGATGCACACCTAACCCAGGGTTGCTACTAGTTGCACAGTTGATCATTGGAGAATACTTTTTACTTCAAGGAACACCTCTAGGTACATAATCTTAATGGCTTTATTTCTGCAACCTAATATTCATAACGCAAGGAGAGAAACTGGCTACTACTGTTGCTGTAACCAAGGATCTAAATTGTAGATACCTAAAATCAGTACATCAGCCTCCTATTCCTGTTTAGAGCAGTGAGGGAAATCCATGCTCACCTGTGGAAGAACTTTACTAATGCTAACTTTCTTTTATTAAAAGGAGAATATATGAAAAATTAGAGCAGCAGTAGAGGCAGAGATGGTAATATCTTGTGGAATGGATTGTCGTGCCTTACGGTGGGTTGGAGAATACACTTGTGTGGCACAGACGCTACATGATTCTACAATGTAAAATTTTGCTTGTAAGAGATTTTTGATAACCACAGTAATATTTTACTTGTCTTTTTTTATAATGGCAGTGCATCAAGGTAAAGGATGGGCTAGTAGATTTTTTTCTTTGGACCTGAGCTGGTAAATGTTACATAAATTATTAAACCACTGATAACCCGTAGTATTGCTTTTAAAAATGATTCATATGAAACATATTGCTCATACTTTAAAAGTTAATTTTGTGTCAAATGTAGGTCAAGCAAAGGTTGTTTTTCTTTAACTGATCATATGGGAGCTTACATTGAACACTTGTCTGGAGTGTTGGAGTGGTATTGGTAGGGGCTCTCCACGCATGCTTGGCCCATTGCTGGGTTGGTTGGAATTCTGTTTCAAGGCTTGGGCATGTTTCCTGCTCCAGAAGACGGAAGTAAAAGATTTCCCTGCACCCCCATTGCACAACACTCCTAAAAGAGTGTTGGCTTTCATCCACCCAAAAGCAGATATACAAAAAAATCACCATAATGGTGGCAATCAGGCTTCATCGTGTTTGTCCCATTTTTCACAGACTCCTCCCCAAGCAGTGATGGTGGCACTGAAACTGTCTCTGCAGACTTGGCTAGACATTTCATCAGTTAAATCTCTGTGTGAATTTGGAAGTTTTCTTTAGAACCATAAGGGCTTCAATTTGTAAACTTAGATTCTGCAGAACTTCATGTCAGTCAACCAGAAAAAATTCATACCCATCCTGAGCAAGTAGAATTTTCAAGCCCTGCATGTCAGTACTGTCCGCATCGTGGCTGCCTGCGCTTGTGTAGATAAATAGCTGTGCCATCATTCCTGAATCCCTGGAGCTGCAAATACAGTATGAAGACTGCCTCATCTGTGGTCATTCCCATTTGCTCTCCTGAATTTAGTCACACTTCTCCATGCTTTGAAGCAGGCCACTGCATCAAGGTCACAGAACAATAGTTGATTTAAAGGGGATGCACTTGGGTGGACTTGATGCTAAGCTTTGTAAAAGATTATTTATATTTTCAACTTTAGCATCAGTAGAAATGTCCCCAAAGACTTCATAACACTTCCAGTAGAAACTGCCTTTTATTAAATGAATAAAAATTTCTTGCAATATTTGCAGTCCAGACTTTACAACACCTTGTTAATATAGGGCAAAGTGACACTGACAAAAAATAAAATGAGTTCATTTTTCATTAGCTACTTTGAAAGTGCCAAAAAAAAAGCATAAGCGGTTAAATCATTTAAAAAATTCTTCCAGGTCTAATACCAAAGTTACTAGCACCTTAAGTTAAGGAAATCTGTTAAAGTATTACTTTAACCTAACCATGTCCCCTTGAAAATAACGAAGCCAGATCACTGAAGTTGTAACCATGGTTGCTGTTAACAAACATTTAAGCTGTCATTTGTATAGCCTAGTTGGAACAGAGTACTTACTAGATATGTCATCTGTAGAGTTTAAGTAGGATTTTAGTATCCGGTCATAGATCTTCAAACTCATGTTTGCAGATTGTCCAGTTTTTTGCAGTCAGAGTTCAGATGTTCATGTTGTTAGAGGGTATCATTCATTTGGTTTCTTAACTGACACTGTTGAATTTTAATGTTCCCCTCTAATCTGATGTCATATTAGTTTTTAGGATAGAAAAACTTGAAATGGGTTTGATGTTGCTGTGCAAAATGAGATGAGTACATATCACTTCTTCAAGTAGAATCACTTTCAAACGGGAAATTATGTACAGGACAAAACCAGATTCTGAATTCAACATTTGGATATAAATGCAAAAGAGAGAATGCAGGGAGCATGAGGGAGATCCTGGTAGGTTTTATTGATATTTATGGATTTTTCCAGGTTTTAAAATATTTGTTACTTCTGAATTATTTACATTATAGTTGAAAGTGGTTTTGATTCTAGAAATATTAGGTTCTAATTTAAATCTAAATGAAGATTTCACCTATTCTACAAATTTTAAAGAAGTGATGAGAATGTCACAGTTATATCATCTGTTCGCAAACAGTTACAATGTTAATACAGTCAATGTCTAGCAGGAAAAAGGAGTGAGTGGTGTCACAGGGGACTAGAGAGGTCACATCCCTAATAGGTGGAATCAACTATTATTGAATGTTGAAGAGGGAGTTTGTGTGTGTGTGTGTGTGTGTGTGTGTGAGGGGGGGTTGTTAGGTTCCTGAGTTTACTAGAATTTGGAAACTTCTAGAATATGGGTAGGGCACCTGATCCCGTAGTTTACATAAAGCTTCTTTCTTTTCAGTCTTCAATATTGAATTCACAAGGTGCCTGTTTCTCTTTCTAAATGTGGTGAACGTGAAAGCTGCGACTAGGTGATTAGTGTTCAGGGGTTACCAAACATCCAGACAAGAATTTTCCTTGCTCAACATGTCTGAAGTTTAAAGACCATTGTAGGAAATATGTAATTGAATAGATTGAAAAAGCAAAACCAGGTAACTTTCTTAAAGAAAAATTAACATTGCCAAGTTTAAGTAGCAAGGTCGTAAGAAAAGTTCATTGCTGAAAGTGCAGAAAATCTATTTTTCCAGTTTCTTTAAGATTTAATGTCAAAGTGTCATTCAAAGTCTATTGAAGTACAATTGGATCACTGTTAAATATGATAATTCAATGACATGTAGCTATGAGGATCATGAAGTTCCTGTTCTAGGCCTTCCAGAAGCGCTTGAACATCGCCTTCATTCACTAGTAGTCTCTGTTCGTCTTTGATGCACACACAATTGCCCAGATCATCTGGTAATTATACCACAAAAAATCAACTGAAGTCAAAGACTTTTCTTCTTGACTGGTGAGCTGCCTTTCTCATACATGACCATAATTATCATCTTAAAATGTTGCCTTTCCCACTTCATCTCCTTATGGATGTCCAGCTGCTAGTTTAAACTCAGTGTGGCCAAAACAAAGTGCTTAATCTTTCCTTCCCAGCTGTCCACCTCCCTCATGTCTTAGTTGCTATGGTCAATAACTACCATCTTCTCTATTGCTCAGGCCCATAAACCTGTGTTGTCTTCTGACTCTGTCCTCTCTCTAGATATACCTATCCAGGCAGTGTCAGAATCTTACTGCTACTTCAGGCGCAATATTTCAGTCATCCGGCCTTCCACATTTTGAAAACTGTTTTATCCAGGCTCTTATCAGCTCATGTCTCAAATACTGCAACTTTCTCCTCTCTGACAAATGCAATCTCTGTCCCAGTTATTTCCATTCCAAACACTGCTGAAAAGCAAATTTGAAAAGACCAGAACTTCTGATGAACCCAAATCAGCCAGCTGTAATTGAGACATTGATCCCTGTTTACATTGCAACAGCGATACCAACCTGCATTGCTTATTTGTCAGATTTTCCTAACCAGCACTTTCACTCTGACTCATGTCTCCACTTCTTCATGTAGAAAAGCCACCTGTAAAAAAATCTGCAAAGTCAGTGGTGTTCTTCAGATCTCACCTCTGTCAGTTTGCCTACAAAACACTTGACCGTGTATGAGCAGTTGGTGTGCTGTGACAATTGCATGTCATCTCAGTCTTAGGCCATTTTGCCCATTTGTGTTTTTATGATCTTATGCTTGGATCTGTTAGGTTTGGATGGGGCCTAGAACATTAGGGGCTAGGGCCTGAAGATGCTACTGCAATCGAAATAATTAATACTTGAACAGGATGTTAACAAATGAAGGTGGCAACTTTCTTGTCAGCGTAGTACGAAATAAACAATTTAAAGAAATGATTCATTGGTCTGTCCTGGCTTTGGAATCTTTGCCACTAGTGTGACCTCTTCTATAACATAGAACTTCCCCAAAATCATTCCTAGAACAGACATTTTAGAAAAACATCCAATCTTGATTTAAAAATTGTCAGTGATGGAGAATGCGCAATGGCCCTTGGTAAATTGTTTTAGTGGTTAATATCTCTCCTTGTTAAAAATGTGTGCTGTATTTCCAGTCTGAATTTGTCTGGCTTCAACTTCCAGCCATTGGATCATGTTATACCTTTCTCTGCTACATTGAAGAGCCCATTAGTAAATACAGTACTTATTCCCCATATAGGTCCTTACAGATTGTAATCATGTCGCCCCTTAACTGCTCTTTGTTAAGCTAGATTGAGCTCCTTGAATTTATCAGCATAAGGCATGTTTTCTAGTCCTTTAATCACTCTCATGGTTCTTCTCCAAATCCTCTCCTGCTTGTATTGTGGGCACCAGAACTGGACATAATATTCCAGCAGAGTTTGCATCAGTGCCAAATACAGAGGTAAAATAACCTCTCCTACCCAAAATACCCTGTGTATACATCCCAGGCTTGCATTAGCTCTTTTAGCCACAGCATCATATACAGAGCTCAAGTTCAACCAATTATCCACTACAACCCCCAAATCTTTTTCAGAATCACTGCTCCCCATCCTGTAAGTATGGCCTGCATTCTTTGTTCCTAGATGTATACATTTACAGTTAGACATACAAAAATGGATATTGTTTGTTTGTGTCCAGTTTTACCAATCAGTCTAGATAGCCTCTGAATGAGTGACCTCTCCTCTTCAATATTTGCCACTCCCTTAATTTTTGTGTCATCTGCAAACTTTGTCAGTGATTTTGTTTTCTTCCAGATCATTGATAAAAATGTTGAATAGCGTAGGTCCCTGCGAGTATACTGGAAACAAACCTGCTTGATGATGATTCCCTGTTACAGTTTCATTTTGAGATTTATCAGTGACCTAGTTTTTAATCCATTTAATGTGTGCCAGTTTAATTTTATATCAGTCTAGTTTTTTAATCAAAATGTCATGCAGTATCAAGTCAAGTATATTACATCAACACTATTACCTTATCAACCAAATGTTGATTTGTGTTAATTATATTACCTTCCTTTAACTCTTTATTAATCGAGTCCATCACCCATTCCCTTATCTTTCCTGGGATGATGTCAGACTGAAGCCTATAGTTACCTGGGTCATTTTGTTTACTCCTTTTAAAAAAAATTGGCACTGTGTCTTGGGTGTGCACTGAACGGACCTAACTTGTAGGTCCCCTACTTGATTCTGCAAGTGGGGCTAATACAATTAAAAAAATTAGTCAGAACAAAAAGAAAAATTGCTTGACATTAGTGCAACATGTTGGTTGAAAATGAAGAAAAATGAGTGTGTGATAACTAACAAGCATCTGTACAAGAAAATTGTGTTCCTATTTGAATTCTGAGGTATGACTGTGTCAAAGTTAGAATCAGGACTCACAATTTGTCAGACCACTCTGTTTATTAGCGCAGCCGCTCCGCCAATAACATTCAGAATATGGAGTGGCCACGCAAGGCCTAAACAGTCCTTATTTATACAGATAAAAGAGCGGGAATTAGACAAAGGGACAAAGAAGGCAAAAACAGTAAAATTCACCTGGGGCACAGCGTGCATATCCTACTTCCTTACTGTTATCGATTTAAGGCTAATACTTCACCAATTGTCCTTAAACGGTGCAATTGTTCTATGTTAATGTCTGTATTCCCTGACATCTGGATTGCAAAATTCCAACAATTTTGCTTAAAGGTACAGACAACATTTCTTTAATCCTTTCTATTCTTACAATATAATTCATTCTACTTTCACAATCCCGCCTTTTGGTCAGGCATACGCCATGGACCAACCATTACTAGGTTCCACAAATTAAAACTAATCCTTATCTCTTTGATCATCAGTGATATTCAAAATCATCATATTAGCACTCTGTTTTGGGGCAGTCATCTGGGTGACACAATTCTGGATACAACAGGAGATTAACTGAAAGCACACAAAACTCACTAAGATTCCAAACAGGATGGTTAGGGCTCCCTGAAACAACCAGCTTCTTATGCCAGAGAAATTGAACAGGTTACTTAGCCACTTCCATAAAGAACTCGGCTCTTCATGGGGAAGATATGCAATTTGTTCTAAGTGGCTAGCGCGATCTATTACCTCATTGGTATCGTCAGGTATAAACACACAACATTCTTTCCCAATGAGAGCACAGGTCCCTCCTTTGGCCGCCAGCACTGTGTCTAATGCTTGACGGTTTTGGAGGGCCACCTGTCGGATCACCCCTGTTTCTTTGGCCAGGGTTTTTAAACTTTCTCCTGTTTCATTTGCCATTATTTCAACCACTGCTTGTAACCTTAGGAGTCTTTTTGCATGGTGTATTACTCCCCCAAGTGGGATAAAGGAAGTGCCAATGGCCTCTTCCCAAGTTAAGGGGCTTATGTTATGTATATACCATTGGACATCTGGTAAGTCCCTTCTTCTTCGCCTGAAATTACGGAGGCGTTCTTGTGGGAGGGACTCTAGTACACGGAATTGTGGGAAGAGTCGGGCGGGATAACAGACACCTGACCAGTTAGCTGGTAACCCAGTATAAGCTTTGGTTTCACAAACCCAATGATGGCCTATTAAGGCGGGGAAGGGTCGATTGCATCCATTTGTTACATAGGTATCTGCAAATGAGGAGTAATATCCTCCAAAGGACACAGGGTAATCCTCCTTACGAGGAGTGGTAGTGTTTGTATGTCATTGGAAGATTGTATTATTTTTACTAAGATTACTGTAGGGGGAACATGTGATTGATTTTTCTGTTTGATCCCAGGTTGAGAAAAAATTCATATTCCCATACCCAGCCCGCCACTCTTTAGTTTTGTTTGAATAATCGCATACACCATTTGCCACAATATGCTGAAGGCAACGGCTTTTTCCCAGATCCAGCCCTGTCCCATTACACACCCAACACCAATGACCTTTCCCCCCCCACACACTTATCCATTTAGATACATTTATTCCCACTGCTTCCCAAGTGTCATTGCTGTTCCGTGTTTTGTGAAATGGACGAGGTCCTCCAGTGAGGTCTGGGGAATTCAGTGGGATAGCCAGGACAGGAACACTAGCTTGAAAATGGGCTGGGATGTGGCTGCAGACCCAGCATTTAGAAATATTAAGGGTCTGAGCTATCCACACTTGCTGTTGGATAAAAGAATTGTCATTGTGGGCTCCCCAGATCTTAAGATACCAGCAGCCGAGGAACAGGCGCCACCAGAGGTGCATGTTGGAGGCAAGGCCCTTCTGGTTCTGACAACCTAACTGAGGGAACCACAGTCGCGGTTTTATGTCACCAGGCACAGGCGCTAGCTCATCTACTGCTGCTGCTTGGGCCTTGCTTTAGGTCGTCGTCTGTTTCTGGCAACCCTTATGAGAGCGTAGATTGTAAGGTATTGTAGGATGTTCCTCTACGTCGTCTTCTGGAGTCAAAACTGACTCTGCGCAGTCCTGAGGTGTTGATTGGTTCACTGGGGAGGTGTCTTCTTACACTGTGAAGCATGTATCCACGCTGCGATGCCAGATAGCTTAACAGCTGTCTGGTAGTAAGCAGTACCTGATGAGGACCCTTCCACCGAGGTTCCAAGGCATGTTTTCGATGGTGGTGCCATACGTAGACCTAGTCACCTGGCTCAAGGTTGTGGCAGGCGTCAGAGGTGGGTTCCGTCGGCCAGGCAGCTCGAACCTGTGAATGGAAGTGACTTACAGCTTGCATTAATCCCTTGCAATATTGAAGGAGTGTACTGTAAGTCAAGTTCAAGTCTGGGACTGGAGTAATGGTAGCCACAGTTCGCATAGGGCATCCCATAACGATTTCAAAAGGATTCAGTTTATGCCTTTGGGATGGAGTGGATCGCATTTCCATAAGGGCTAGTGGTAAAGCTGCTGGCCAGTTTAACCCTGTGGAGTCACAAATCTTAGCAAGCTTATTCTTAAGTACACCATTTCGCCTTTCCAGAGCACCTGCACTTTGTGGGTGGTAGGGACAGTGCAGCAGGTGTGTGACATGTAATTATGATCCAGGTGCTAGACAATTTGTCCGGTAAAATGCGTACCCCGGTCACTGGACAGAGTGGCAGGAATTCCCTTGGCAGGCATAATGTGGTTTAACAAACATTTAGCAACAGACAGTGAGTCAGCCTTGCGACAAGGAAAGGCTTCAATCCAACCAGAAAATAAACATACCATAACCAAAATAAATTCAAATCGTTGATACTTAAGCATTTGTACAAAATCAAGTTGCCAATGCAAGAAGGGTGCTTGGGGCAAGCCCCAGAATCCCTGAGCCACTTTTACAGGTTTACCAATATTGTGGCTTTGGCAAGTGGTACAGGCGGCACAGTGCGGGCTGCAAAAGAGCTGAAATGGGGAGTCCACCATCCCACCTTAGTTAGAGCAGAGACCATCCCCTCCTTTCCGACATGCGAAACACCGTGTAGCAGGGCGGCCAGCGATGGGTAGAATTAAAAGGGGGCCACAAAGGCACCAGTGGGCGAACGCCAAAGGGAATCAGGATGTAGAGAGCAACCCTGGGCAACCCAGGAGTCCTTTTCGGTTTCTGGGGCAGAGTCCTGGAGCAGGATGAGGTCAGTGAGGGACGGCGGTGGTATAGAAACAGAGAGGGAAGCTAGAAATGCATCTGGGGAAGGTTCTATGGCAGCAGCATGTTTAGCAGACGCATCAGCAAATGCGTTACCCTTAGCAACATCATTGTCTGCCATCGAGTGGCTAGGGCACTTAACAATAGCCAGGGCAGAGGGAAGTGTAACTGCATACAGGAGAGCAGTGATATAGGGGCCGTTCTTAATAGGGGTACTGGCAGAGGTAAGGAAACCCCGAGCTTGCCAGAGGGTGCCAAAGTCATGTAAAACCCCAAAAGCATAGCGGGAGTCAGTGTAAATGGTGGCTGAGCGTCCCTCCGCCGAAAAGCAGGCACGAGTGCTGAGGTTACAGAAGGTAAAGGCGCAGCTTCTAGGGTTTCAGAGAGTGACACTACAGCGTATCCTGCAAGGAGACGACCTTGGCTGTCTCAAACAGGAACCATCAGTAAACAAACCAAGGTCAGAGTTAGGGAGAGGGACATCAGAAAGGTCAGAGCGTGGGACGGTGATAGCAGAGACAGTTGCAAGGCAGTCGTGAAGATCACCGTCATTAGACAAAGGAAGGAGAGTGGCAGGATTTAACTGAGAACAGCGCTTTATAGTGATACATGAGGCCGACAGCAGTAGAAGTTCATACCTGGTAAGGCGAGCGGAGGAGAAGTGGCTTGTATTGCGTTGTAACAGCAGAGTTTCTACAGAGTGAGGGACCATGAGAGTGAGGGGGAGCGAAGGACAAGGGATTCAGACATTTTCGACTAGGCGTGCTGTGGCAGCCACAGCACGCAGGCAGGGGGGCAGGCCTTGGGCCACAGGGTCCACAGTGGCAGAGAAATAAGCTACTGGGCGGTTCTTGCCTCCGTGCACCTGACTGAGAACTCCAAGTGCACATCCAAATTGTTCATGGCAGAAAAGGATAAAAGGCTTAGAATAGTCTGGCAGCCCTAAAGCGGGGGCAGAAGCCAAACCTTGTTTGAGGAAAACAAAGGCAGAGTCTGCTTCAGGTGGCCATGGCATGGGATTAGGCACAGAGAGTCGAGTGAGTTCTTGGAGAGGTTTTGCAAGGGAGGCATATTGGGGAATCCATTGCCGGCAAAATCCAGCCATGCCCAAAAATTTTCGGACCTGGTGTGGAGTGCAGGGTCGGGGAAAGCTAAGGATAGCCTGGATGCGGGAGAAAGCGTACGGGAACCCTGGGAGAGATGAAAACCAAGGTATATGACAGAGGTTTGACAGAGCTGTAATTTAGAGCAAGAAGCCTTGTGACCTTTGTTTGCTGGGGCAGTAAGGAACACTAAAGAATCAGTTTCTGAGGCAGATAACGAGGGGGAACAGAGGAGCAGATCATCTACATATTGGACTAGAGTGGACCTGGATGGGAAAACAAGATCAGCTAGGTCTCAGGCTAATGCCTGGGAGAAGTAAGATGGACTTTCCGTATACCCCTGAGGGAGTGTGGTCCATGTATATTGCTGTCACCTGTAGGAAAAGGCGGAGAGGTACTGGGAGTCAGGGTGAACCGGAACAGAGAAGAAAGCAGAACACAAATCAACAACAGTAAAATGAGTTGCAGCTGGTGGGATAGAAGCCAGGATGGTTGCTGGGTTTGGGACAACAGGAAAAGTGGGTATGATAATACGATTAATGGCTCGAAGGTCCTGAACAAATCGCCATGATTTGCCATCAGCTTTTCGAACAGGGAGGTTAGGAGTGTTACAGGGACTGGAACAGGGAACAATAATGCCTTGCTCCTGCAGGGCAGTTATGACTGGAACAATGCCAGCCTCTGCCTCAGGGTGTAAAGGGTACTGGGATAGACGAGGCAGGGGTTTGGAAGAGTCAACAGTAATGCAGACAGGATCAGTATTTAAGCAGCCCACCTCAGAGGGAAGGGTTGACCACAGAGAGGATGGGACCTGCGAAATTAGGTGTTCAAGGGACGGGACCAGTGGGCAACAAGGGAGCGGAGTAGAAAGGGACGTTTCAGACAGCAGGTAGGCTACAGAATCACTCAGGGAAGACTGAGGAATTTGTAAATAGACCCCATCTGAGGAACAGTATATGGTGCAGCCAAGCTTACATAACAGATCCTGACCCAAAAGGTTTACTGGAGTGGAATCAGAGAGAAGGAAGGCATGATCCGCAGAAAGGGGACCAACCTGGACCGGTAGAAGTTTTGAAAGGGGATAAGGGGTTGGGACTCCCGTAATGCCCACAGCGGACACGGTTTTTCAGGCAGGTCAGTAGTACGAACTGCAGAGTGCGAAGCTCCCGTATCAACAAGGAAAGGGAGAGACAGATCATTGATAGTTAACACACACTCACCCGTGGGAGTGAGAGGTAGTAAAGGGGCTAAAATTTCCCAGGTTCCCCGGTGTCCTGTCGTTGTGGGGCAAAGTAAGGCTGGGGGCTGACTGGCTGTGCTGGCAGGGGGGTTAACTGGTTGTTCACAGAGTTACCAGGCCGGCTTGGACACTCATTCTTCCAGTGTCCCGGCTGTTTACAGTAATTACAAACACCCCATAACCCGAAAATCCAGTTCCCTGTCCCCTCCCACAACCACGTCCCCTTCCCTGGTATTTTCCCCTCCCGTCCTGGTACTGTTTGCCCTACCCTGAATAATGCTGTATTTGCAAGGCCATTAAGTGCTGAGCTGATTGTTCTTCCTTTCCTTTTAAAGTACGCTGGCAGTGCTCTGCCACTGTTTGCAATTTGTCCATGGTTTCGGTCTCCCATCCAACACTTATTCGTTTTAGCAGATTGCCAGTAGCAGGCAGGAGGCCATTAACAAATGCACTAGCCAGGGCACCCTGTCCATTTGTATCTGATTGCTGTATACCAGAATGTTGCAGAAAAATGTCAGTTAGCTGGGTGCGATAGTCGCCCGGGTTTTCTCCCTGTCGTTGCTTACAGCCATTTATGGCCATCAGTTGGTTTTAGGAGTCCATACCCGAGGGATGGCTTCAAATAGATTTTTAGCTCGTTCCTTACACTTTTTTCGGTATCCAGCATTAGGACCAGTGTCTGGTAAAGTAGAGTGGTGGTCAGCTGCGAGCCAATCTGCTGCTGTGAGCCATTTTTCATGCTCACTAGGGGCTGTTACAAGTAGCTTGCACAGCTGCAGGAGGTCTGCCTCAGAGGGTTTATAGGTGTCACACACTAACAAAATTCCTCTGCAAATTTGGTAGGATTTTCTCGGGGCTTTGGAAAGCCTTTTACAATTGAAAGGAGCTCAGTGTGAGTCCAGGGTTTATAGCTCCAAGTGGGACCCCCGTCCTGGCCCCCAGTATGCAGGATTCGGAGGGGAGCCTGAACATTTTTAAGGCCCAAGCGTGAGCTTTTACGAGGCAGAGCGAGTTCAGAGGAATGGGCCTCGGCAGTACCAGATGATCTGGACGGGTCTGAACTAGAGATTTCTGGGAATTGTTCCTGAGCTGGGAAATCTGGTGACTGTTGTTCCTGAGCTGGGGGCGTGGGTGGCCGTCTATTGATTCAACGCAAGGCTGCCAGGCCAATTAATGCGTCTTCTTCATCCTCGTCCCCGGAATCTAGCAAGGGGTTTTCTTCATCTTTTCCCACCCAGAGACAGGAGTATGAAGGGTGGGGGTCTGCTTGGAGAACAGGGTAAAGGGGAGCGCTTGGTCTAGGGGTGGGAGAGGAGGTTTCCAATAAAGCTTTTAACTTATCATTTGAATCTTTGAGAGAGGCATTTCGATTCTGTCCATCTACGATTTGCCTCTTCCCACCATTGCATAAAACAATCGACCTCTCCTTTTGCCAATTTAGTTTTAGATTAGCCGAGTTTGTCTTTTAAGACATCGACTCGATCCTTGTCCCAAGATCCTAACAGTGGCCACTGAGTTTTGGGATCTGCCTGAGTTAGCCTAGACCATTTTTCCAGAAACTTACAGGAGTCCAGACCCTTCCTAAAATACATAAAATGAGCCGGAGTTCCTTTAGGGAACTGCCCCGGCTTAGACGTCTGGTTACCCATACAGGAGGACTTCACACACCAATCACACAAGAAGGAAATTAGGGTTTGTCACAGCGATGCCCAGTGCAACACACAAAAGGAGCCCACAGGCTACTGCCTCAGTCGCCCTTGCTTTCACACTAAGGGTTTTACCCAAGGTGCGATACGGCTGCGATTGTGCAGATTTCACTCACTTAGACTGCGGGGACAGGAACCCTTTGGTCGGCCGATCCCCGGATGGAGACGGCACCCAGACTCAAACATTCCACAGGGAGGACGGATAGACACAGAGACAGGACAGTCCTCAGTCCGGACAAAACACAGAAATAATTACCTGACCAGATTTCTGATGTCAGATCCCGGGATCCATACCAGAACTGTAACTATCTCATGCTCTAGGCACTTCTTCTATTCATTAAAAGAACAACTGATCAAATAGCAAATCCAGCAGCTAATCCACCAGCAGTTCTCAGCAAAACTCCCACCTTCCATAGATGAAGACGACCAAGCTTTCTAGCTTACACAGAGCTCTTCTTCCAGTTACGTGCTTTGTTCAGGGGCAATACCTTTTGTAAGCTAGTAGAACAAGAATAACAACAGCATCCCGTCATTTTAAGAGAAAACTGTTACTGTGGGGCAAATGGGAAGGAAAAATATCAGTTTTTGCTTATCTTATCTGTATGCTTCTTGCATTAGCAAATGCAGAAGGAATCTTAATCTGTCCATAGAAAAGGCTGAAATCCAGTAGAAATGCAGATTGAGGGCTGCAGGCAAAACTTGTCAGCTGCAATTTTGATGGTGCTTGGGTTAGGATGTAGGCAAAAGTTGGAGGCCTACTGCAGAAGAAACAATCTTCTAACAATCACAACATTTGTGTTAGACCTTGTGATGACCATAAAGTAAATATTTTGTACGATTGAGCATAAGTAGCTAAGGCTAGTAATAATTTACGTTAAATAAATAAGACATGCTTTTCAAGATAAATACAAGATCTGAATGTGTATCACATCTTATTCTTGATATTTGAGGAGTTGAAAATCAGGTCGTTAATCGTCCAAAGGATCATTGCTACATACATTTAGGGTTCATATGTAGATGATGAGAAGTCTTGTTTGACATTTTGCTTTTGTGGAGCTGTAAACCTGATTTAGCACAATTCAAGATATAAGTAAAGATAAGGAAACAGACTTAATTCATCCATGTAATCCTTTACATACCTGTTAAAATCATGGCTTTCATATTCCCTTTTAGAGAGACCAGGTCGGTGAGATAATATATTTTATTGCACCAATGTCTGTTGGTGAGAGAGACAAGCTTTTGAGCTCCACAGAGCTCTTCTCAGGTCTGGGAAAGGTACTTAGAACAATGTTTCTCAAATGCGGCCACCAGGGACTTCTCGTGCAGCCATAAAGCCTGGTGATGGGGTGCAGGGGACAGCACATTAGCCCCTCTCCCTCCCTCCCCTGTTACTCCTGGATGTGCTGCCCTGCACTGCCTCTGGAGACAGATGGGGCCCATTCTGCCCCCCCCTCCCTCCCTCATCGCCCCAGGACACTGCTACATTCCTTGCCCCACATCCATCTCTTCCATGGTTCCAGTACACTGCTGCCTTCCTGGCCTCACATCCATCCCCCCATCACCCTGGGCCCCCACTGCTTCCCCCAACCCCTTATCTATCCCACCATCATCTCTGGCCCCAACTGCTTTCTTTTTCGACCCCCATTCTGCCCCCGCCCCCAATCTAGGGCTGGGTCCTGGGGCTTACTAGCTGTCTGAAAGGCTGTGAAAAGAGATACTTGTATGTTGGTTAATATTTTTCACAGCCTCCCAGATAGCTACTAAGTTTGCTGTGAAAAGTGATATTAACAAATATACACACATCACTTTTCACAGTATTATTTTTATTGAGGCTGACAAAAAAAAAAACACCCCACATATATAAATTGCAAAGATTTGGATGTGTATCGGTGCATATTTAATTGTTTTTCTTAAAGTTAATAAAGTATTTTAAGGAAAAGTGTGAGTGTGGCCACCAGCGAGATTTGGTGGCCACACTGAGGCCACCAAAAAATGTGTTGTGATGCACTAAATCAAGGGTTCTCACATCTTAAATACAAGGTAGAACAATTGTTAGCACAGTGGTCCCCAACACGGTGCCTGTGAGCGCCATGGCGCCCGCCGGGGCATCTGTCTGCACCTGCATACTGGCTGGCAGACAAGCATCTGCCGAAATGCTGCCAAAAAGTGGCAATGTCAAGAGGCGTCACCGCCGAAATATCGCTGATTTTCAGCGGCGACACCTCTTGATGTTGCTGCTTCTCGGTGGCATTTCAGGGGATGCTTATCCGCCGGCCACAGTCCTTGGTGGCTTGTCATCCAGTGCCCGCCAGATGAAAAAGGTTGGGGACCACTGGTTAGCATAAGCAGTTAACACGTATTTCAAAGAGACCATTCAAGGTGAATTGGCCTGTTAACACTCCTCCAGTCATAGGAGGCAAAGGGGGGTGGACAGCAGCAGTAGATAAGGCTACATTTTAGTCATGATTTTTTTAGTAAAAGTCGGGGCCCGAGCAGCATACAAAAATTCACAGCCCGTTATCTATCCATGACTTATACGATATACCCCTGACTAAATCTTGGGGGTGGGGCAGCCCAGGGGTGCCATGGGTGCTTGGGGGGGTGGCCTGGGGGCACAGCGGGTGCTCTGGGGGGAGCAGCCTGCGACCCCGTGGGGGGGTGTGTGTTGGAGAGGCTGGCTAGCTCCCTGCCTGGCTCCGCACAGCTCCCCAGAAGCAGCGCATATCTCTTCCTCAGTACCTAGGCGAAGGGATGGTCAGGGAGCTCTGCGTGCTGCTTCTGCCCCAAGTGCTGGCACCAAAGCTCCCATTGACTGAGAACCACAGCCAATGGGAGTTGCGGGGGCAGTGCCTGCGGGTGGGGCACTGCACAGAGGTGTCTGGCCGCTCCTCTGCCTAGTAGCTGAGGAAGGGACATGTCACTGCTTCTGGGGAGCCCCCCGAGGTAAGCACTGCCCTGAGCCCTCATCCCCTCCTGCGCCTCAGCCCCCCCCACACCCAAACACCTGCTGCTGCTGGAGGAGGAGAGCATGGTGGCCCGAGACTTCCCCAGCAGCGGCCAGGACGGCTGGCCCAGGAGCTGCTCAGGCAGTCCCCAGACCAGCTGCACCGGCCGCTGCAGAAGTCACAGTTGTCCCTGAAAGTCACAGAATCCATGACAAACTTGCAGCTTTAATTACAGATTGTTATAATAAGCCATTAATCCAGTCTCTTTTTTTCAGTCCATGATTTTTAGTGTCTGGCAAAGTTATGAATTTAAGCTCCCAGGCTTGTCTTTAGAAGGTGTTGTGCAAGTTTCCTTTGAGGATGAGGACTGAGAGGTCAGATGTAGGGTGATCATTTTGTGAAAAGTTTTAATCCACAGGTGACAGTGTATTTTTTGTCCTATTGTTTGCCTCTTGAGAGCGTGAGGACTGTCTAGTTGCACTCACATAGTTGTTAGGGCATTTAGTGCACTGAATGAGGTACACTACAGATCGTGATAGGCATGTGTAGGGCCCGTGGATCTTGAAACGTGCGTTATGGGAAGTGTTGATCATTATAGCAGTGGAGATTTGTGTCTGCAGCTTTTGCATCTGTTGTCCTGGAAGGCTCTGGTGCTGTGGCCTGCTTTGTGCATTCTGTGGCCTTCTTTGTGCAGGAGCTCAGACTAAATGATCATATTGGTCCCTTCTGACCCTAAAGTCTATGAGTCTATGTCCACTGACTTAGCAAATGAAATGGATTACCTGTGGTAACTGTGAGTAATTCCAAATCCTTGTCAGTGCTCTTCCAAAGTACATCCAATGGCTTTTAAAAAATCCTATTATAAGATTTCATTTGAAGGTGGTGCGCACAGAAGGAGCTGCCATCTCGTCATCAAGACTGATCTCTCCAAAGTTGTGGTGGCAAACAAAACTCATCAGCTTCTTATGTTTTCTGTTAGCACTACCTGTAAATAACAAATATTGTGAGATTTAGCAAAGCCAGAAAAGATCCTTGGAGAGATCTTTAAAGATACTGAGCATGCCATTACATGAACTTAATGTAATAGAATTCGTACAAATTGATTTAATGTAAAAATCTCACTACAGATGTTGTTTTAAGTGTAAGGGTGGCATCATTCGAAGACGGTTAGGTTGCCTGGGTGTAGCTGAGGGCATCATTTGGCCTGCAAGCACCTCTTGTAGTGGTGATGATGAGAGAGATTAAAAGAACCCAGCTTGACTGTCGGGGCACGTCTACCTGCAGCTGGCCCATGACCCTCGTACCTCGCAGGATCCTAGCCTGAACCTGGAAGTCTACAGTACACCTCTATCCCGATATAACGCTGTCCTCGGGAGCCAGAAAATCTTATCACATTATAGGTGAAAGTGCGTTATATCAAACTTGCTTTGAACCGCTGGAGTGCACAGTCCTGCCCCCCCCCAGCGTGCTGCTTTTCCGCGTTATATCCAAATTCATGTTGTATCGGGATAGAAGAGTACTATTAAACAGCCCTGCAGCCCTAGTCAGTTGGCATGGGTCCGGCCGCAAGTGTCTAATTGCAGTGTAGACATACCCTCAGAGTCCAGAGTGAATTTGTGTGGTTGGCAAATAGGTTTCGTCTACATCGGAAAGTTGTATCTGCGTAGCTACGTTGGTCAGGGGTGTGAAAAAATCCCACCCCCACAAGCGACGTAGCTGCATCTATACTGGGGGTTGTGTTGATGGCGTTTCCAGCAGTGTTGCTTAGTTGTTCAGTGAGGCGGTGTTCCTACACCAATGAAAAACACCTTTTGTCGGTGCATACCGTGTGTACCTTTCAGGGCTGTGCCAGCATAGCTGTGCTGGGAGAGTCTCCATGGTGCAGATGTACTCTTAGGAAATGCAGCTTATTTGCAAACAGAGCAGACTTTATACAAAAGTAAATGAGGCAGTTAACAAGGAACCACACTGAGCTTCTTTATTTTTTTTTTCGTGAAGTCATTTTCTGAGGGACAGAACCACAAAGTGCTTGAAAGACTGATTCCTGCTCCATGTCTTACTGCCATGGTTGCAGTCAGCAGAGGCAGTTGTGCTGGAGTTCATCCATTCCTTTTGTAGAGAAGGAGCCGCTTGCAGAGCGTTTTTCCATTAGAGGCCCTCAACTTTGCAATCTATTCTCTCCCACCTCCCTGGTATGAAAACCCAAATTTCATATTGTAGGGACCATTAGCAGTTACCCAGGCTCTTGAGGGGAGAGGGGCACAATAGAAGCTGTTTTTGGGGAGAGGGAGAGTGCTGATGGGATTGTTTTTTATTGAGATGGGGGGTAGTGGTGGCTTGGAGATATTTAACAGCTGTTGGCTTTCGTTTTGCTGATTTGTATTTTTAAATGTTGACAGAGGCACCTAGAGCTGAGGCAAGGCACTTTTGTGTATATTGTTATAAACTGTAATAAATAATACATAAGCAAAGTACTGTAGAGCATTTCTGACTTGCCATCTGGAAGTGGTAAGAATCTCTCTTCCAAGCAGTTGACGGTGAAGTCTTACCCAGCTAAGCACCTCACAGGCATGTGTTATGAACACTTAGAGAAGATCTTAGAGGTTTCTCACCTTTAAAACTTCCTTTTTATTGGCAGTCTGTCTGGCCATGATATTGGGAACTTTGCTCATTGTTCACAGATTGCTAAATGACTTTTTAATCAGGTCAGAACTTCCACAATAATTCAGTCTCTTTCCTGTGTCCTCCAGCGTGTTTAATCTGTCCATGTAGGTGGGGATGTCTCTCCTCATTCCTTCCAGTCCCATAGAATAAAGATAAACTTATTGCTCAGTGGGAACAGGGCTTTGAATAACTGAATAAGACTGTAGACACTAGAAGGCAGATTTTATTCTTGTGGGGTTCCCCAGCTTGCTTTTCAAGGCTTTGTGTCATTGGGAGTGACGTTGTATGAAGAAAGAGAATGTAGTGTTAGGAGTAAAGAGGTTTGTGGCTCATTCCACAAGAGCAACCTCTACCTTTTCAGCAGAGAGAGAGATGGGTTTCCTTGCAGCTTCATGGTACTACAGTTGATGTGGGCAGCCTCTGTGGATGCTGACGTCAAAAGCCAAGTCTATGCTGCAGGATGTCCTTTATAAGGTACCTTTCTGGTTCCTGGTCTCGAGTGAAATTCCAGAGGTTGCAGTTCCTAGAGTCTGGGTCTGCTGGAGTTCTTATCTGGAAACCTAAATTTCTTCCAAGTCCCCTCTATGCCATCCCAGACTGAGTGGGATCACCCAGCCAGCTCCTCTCATGGGAGGCAGTGATTCCCCAAGAGCTGTTCATTTAATTTCCTGTCAACAGCCACTGATTAGAGGACTCACGCGCAGCCTGGACAAATACAGAAAGACTTTAAAAATATTAACAGATACCATTGTCATGAAACGGGATGTGCAGTTTGAATGCAGTTGATGAGGAAGATACATTTTTTCATTCATCGTATCTAGTTTGTAGTTTTCTAATAACCTTATTTGTAAAGGGTATTTGTGTTTGCAAATCAAGCTAAAGATGACTTGAATACCAGAAAAATCTTACTAACACATTTTAGCTAGTAATACAACAGCCACGTACTGCAGACTTTCTGCTTTTGATCAGTCTGCAAAACTAGGTACTGGAGATGGCAAATATCAGCAAAGTTTACAATAGATCAGTGTTGGCAGTTCAGTCTCCTGTTCTAATTTCTCACCTGAATCTCCAACAGACTCCAGAACCTATAATGAAAATTTAAGGTTTTGGCAGGTTGTCCTACACAAGAAGTTGGAATCTTTAGTTGTTTCTTTATATCCCAATTCATGCTCTCCCATATAGGTATAGAAGGCCATTCTACACCTCTTCTGGACTACAGTCTGTGTTCTGTGATCCATGCCCTTACTGAATGGAGGACTAGCTCTCCCAAAGATCCTTTTAAATGCCTAAACTTTTGGTAGGGAGATGCTATTAGCAGTAGGTTCCTGGAAACTTATTGAAAGAGCTTTGTTGTCTCTGCAACTTCGTTATTTTTAAAATGAGGTGTACTTTTTTCAGCCTTGGATCTAAATCAAAATTTTGATCTGTGAACAAAATTCTAGTGGTATACTTAATTTTGCTTTGTAATCAATATGCATTCTTCCCTTAGCTTCCTAGGGAAGAAGTATAGCTTAAAAACCTCTTCATAATTTTTTAATTATAATGAGCCAGTATGAATAGAACAGACTTTATGAAATGTACACTTGTGGGCCACAGGGTAGCCATTTTTATAGTGCAAACTGTTAACAGTTCAGCCGTTTATCCACTGAGGTATTTCTGTCATCTGAAAAAGCAGTAGAGTCTCTTTCCTGAGAGTTTTAACTTAATTCCAGACTCCTTTCTTCTAGTAAGTTGACACTACTTGCCTGAATTGCAGAGCTCCATAGCTGCCTTTTCTGGGCAGATTAAAAAACTGTTCCTTAGACTGCTGCATATTACGTTCTTTCTGTCTGTACTGTATGCTGTTAATCCTGCCATGGAGGTGTTTAAAACTAACGAGTTTGTGGAAAGCTTATCCTTTTACCCTTCTTGGAAAGCAGATTACTGTACATACAGTAGCTGTGGAAGGGTACAGTAACTAGCTAGTGTTTGTCTGTTAGTCTATAAGGTGCCACAGGACTCTTTGCTGCTTTTACAGATCCAGACTAACACGGCTACCCCTCTGATACTTAGCTAGTATTGTTGATCCCTTGAGTGACCATGCTTATTTCCCCTCTTATGCTAGAGCCAGAAATATGAATAAATGAAATGCTTTCTGAATTCAGCATTGCTCTTACTTGCTCTCTTTTGCAGATTCTTCCCGCACTTACCCTTGGACGCATTACCTTGACTGTCTTTTAAATGGTTCCACTAGGCTCACTGTAGTTTAAATAATTATTGTACATTTTACAGTATAGATGAAGTAGCTTACGTATCCAAAGATAAACCCTGACGAATATCAATGCCCTAAAAACTGCTTTTCAAAGCGTTTTGTTATTAACAGAGCATATTTTATTGAATTGACTTCGTAACCATTGTCTTTATCCCTTTTTCTCACCCAAGAGCTCCAGACGAGAGTGGAAGCCTCTGGAGGATCGCAGATGCACAGATATACCATGGCTGTTGCTATTCATCCTCTTTTGTGTTGGAATGGTGAGTAAAATAAGAAAGATTCTAAATGTTACTTAGCCACAGATATTTTTCACTCATTGTGAAGAAATCAGATTTTGAGATTAGAAATTTGGTAACATCAGTCAATGTCTAGTGTATTTTAGCATGGCAGGTATCAGTTATGGAACAAGAACTTGCTTGATTTTGATACATTTTTGTAAAGCAGTGTCACGATGCACAAATCTAGTACTTTCACAGGGTCTCATAATTTGCGTATAGATTCTGTTTTGCCATGGAATTGTGAGCATTAGACTCTAAGCTACTTTTAAAGCAAGTTTCTAGTCCTCATGGTTGTGAAGATGTCACGCTACACTTAGCCTTAAAAAAAAAAAAAAAAAAAAAAAGGCCATCATCCTAAACCTGTATTAAAAATAGCTTTGAGCATAAGGAACTGTTACCTTAATCTCAATAGGTTGTTAGTTCTGAAACATAAAAATGGCAATATGAACCTCAAAATTGTTGATATCCCTGTTGATAACTTTAGCAGAGCCATCCAATTAATACGCTTCTTCCACAATCTATACCTTCTTCCCAAGCTACCCCAGGTGTCAAAGCCTCACTGTGTTTTACCTAGATGCCAAAACACTTGGCTTCCTTCTGACAAAGGCTATGATGCAGTTAAATGTCAAATTACAAAAAAATGATTGCAGCATAGTGAAAATTCAGTATCTTGTTTTTTGCCTTTTTTGTGTGGAATTAGGGAGGGTTGCTTACATTATTCTAGTCCAACCTGCCACCAGTTAGAGAATAACTATATCTTTTTCACATTCCTGGTTTGTGAGATGATGCTCTGTGCCTATGCATCTCAAACTCTTACTGGCTTTATTTTACAACCATGGTGCCCTGCAAGCTCATCACTAACTTGTTTTTCACTTAACACCCCTTCGGTATTTTTGCTATCCATTGACAAGTTTGATTTTTAAATGACTGTTTAATACAGAAATTCCTAGTTCTGTATATTTATTTGGGGTATTAGATGATACAAATTAGGTACACATAGTTGCATATGCCCATCTTCGAAAATTAGGTCCCAGACTGTTACATTTCACTCTTTGCTGTTACCTGGTCTGTTGTTGGCCGTGTCCTGCTGATATAACTCCATACACACCTGCAACTGTGAAATTTTCCTTTTGTATGGTGTACTCTCCTACAGCCTTCTTGTCACACCAATATGGTGTGCGGAGCAATTGTCATATCATCACTGCCTTGGGGAGTTGCAAATAAGTTCAGGTGGTTACATCCACTTTCCCTCACTTTGTGGCTAGATGGGAGTAGAATCCTAAAGGAGATGGAGGAGGATCCTGAAACTTCTCTCCTGTAATGTAGAGTGTCAGTGTGGAAAACATTAAGAATCTATGCATTATCCTACATAAAATTCTATTGCTTAAAAGGAATTAGAGCTTTTCATAGAATCATAGAATATCAGGGTTGGAAGGGACCTCAGGAGGTCATCTACTCCAGCCCCCTGCTCAAAGCAGGACCAGTTTCCAACTAAATCATCCCAGTCAGGGCTTTGTCAAGCCTGACCTTAAAAACCTCTAAGGAAGGAGATTCCACCACCTCCCTAGGTAACCCATTCCAGTGCTTCACCACTCTCTGAGTGAAAATGTTTTTCCTAATATCCAACCTAAACCTCCCCCACTGTAACTTGAGACCATTACTCCTTGTTCTGTCATCGGGTACCACTGGGAACAATCGAGATCCATTGTCTTTGGAACCCCCTTTCAGGTAGCTGAAAGCAGCTATCAATTCCCCCCTGCAGGATAAACAATCCCAGTTCCCTCAGCCTCTCCTCATAAGTCATGTGCTGCAGCCCACTAATCATTTTTGTTGCCCTCTGTTGGACTCTTTCCAATTTTTCCACATCCTCCTTGTAGTGTGGGGCCCAAAACTGGACACACTGCTCCAAATGAGGCCTCACCAGTGTCCAATAGAGGGGAATGATCACATCCCTCGATCTGCTGGCAATGCCCCTATTCGTACAGCCCAAAATGCCATTAGCCTTCTTGGCAACAAGGGCACACTGTTGACTCATATCCAGCTTCTTATCCACTGTAACTCCTAGGTCCTTTTCTGCAGAACTGCTTCCTAGCCACTCGGTCCCTAGTCTGTAGCAGTGCATGGGATTCTTCCGTCCTCAGTGCAGGACTCTGCACTTGTCCTTGTTGAACCTCATCAGGTTTCTTTTGGCCCAGTCCTCTAATTTGTCTAGGTCCCTCTGTATCCTGTCCCTACCCTCCAGCGTCTCTACCACTCCTCCCAGTTAGTGTCATCTGCAGACTTGCTGAGAGTGGTGATGGATTGATGAAATTGACAATAAGAGCTGCATATCAGTTTATTACTGGTGATAACCTTTTACTCCTTCTTTGCTTTGACTTGTCCAATGTTAAGTTTATAAATAAGCTAATTTACTATGAGACAGTGACCTGCTCTTCATTTGGAATTTCTCTGTATTCAGCTTGTCTCCTTTGGTATTGCACTGCGCTGTCTTGCTGTCTAAGGCTTTAAAGTGTCAACATTTGACTCCTCCACACCCTCCTTCCAATGCCTTTTCCTTCTCAGTTGATTCTCTTGTGTCCACTTGTAACTCCAGACTCTCTTCTGCACTTTTCCTTTGCCTCCCCAGACTAATTAATTCTCTCACCAGTCTCAAACCTTGGCTTACCCCTCTTGTCTTCTTCCTCTGGCATCACTGGACACTTGGCGAGACAGCATAAGAACTATTTTTCTCTGCCCAGGATCTTGCTAGCCTAATTAGTTGTAAAGAGATAATTGATGCTTTCAGGCATGACCTCTTTACAGTGGCCTCTCTTTATTTCCTCCCAACTCCCAAACTTTCTCTTTAGTATCCAATTTAAGCTCTTTGAAAGTCCGTCTATAGCCTAGTGAGACCTGGATCTCTCTTCTCTAAGGCCCTTTTTCCCGCTTTGCTCCACCATGCTGCTCCTAGCTGCTCCTTTTGTATGCTTCCACTGTTATTTGTGTTTCTTTTTCTTCCATTTGTCCTCTATATCTGAAATGTCTTGCCTGGTCTGCCCTGCCTCCCCTTCTGCTTAAAACTCCAAATAGGCCTTCTTTCCCTCAGAAGTGTTAACAAGATGTTTGAAAAATCTTACAAGCAAAAATACCCAAACTATGTGGAAATTAACGAGATGTATCCCAAACTTCACTAGTCATGCTGCATGTGTTGCTCTCCTTCCCTGCCCCCTCCCCTTTACAAGTGTGTGCTATCTGCCTAGATTGTGAGCAGTTCCCCTCAGGAACTTTGTTTTATGCCTGTCTTGTAAAAGCACCTAGCACATTGAGCCTGTTCAGCTAATAAATAATTTTTATCACATCTGAATCATATTTTAAATTAGTGTTTGCATTTAAATTTACAACTGTCTGTTGTTCCCCACAGTGGTTCTTTCTCAATTGACTTAGACTTTTCCCTTTTAAATGGAAGGAATTTCAAAGAAGGATGCAAAAAATTGGACTCCTCTGCTCTGAAAAAATGAATGACAACTAACTCTTTCCTCACGACTAGCTCCAAGGAGAGCATTGTTAAATTGTGTTTCCGACACAGTTGCCATTGAAACCTTTTATCTATTTTTTCCCCAGGGTTTTATTTGTGGCTTTTCAATAGCTACTGGAGCAGCTGCGAGATTGATTTCAGGATATGACAGTTATGGAAATATCTGTGGACAGAAGAATGTAAAGGTGGATGGAATAGTCAATAGTGGTTTAGATCTCACACAAAAGAAGTGAGTATATGCCTTTTTCAAACTAGTGTATGATTGAACCAGAGTCTGTTCTCAGTTGGAAGTAGATTACAATAAATATTCTGACTCTTTTAGTTAATGTGTTTAATTTTTCCTATCTAGTCCTTGCCTGCATTTCTCTTGCTTAAAACCTTCTCTAACAACCAGTAGCCTGCATTTGTGAATGTGCATTGTGGAATTTGTAATATGTATACAAACAAAGTAATTTGGAGTATTGCTGCTTTCTTGGCATCTTATTGTATAGTTTGATTGTTGTGTTCAGCCGTTTGGTACAATGGGGCTTTTCATACTGACCAACATTTTCAAGTGTTCCAGGGTTGAATGAGGAAAGCCAAGAAACCCCTCTGAATAATTCACAGAGGACTTTAGAAAGCAAAATATCCCTTTAGCTTGTATATCATCACTACTGCACTGTATTGAGACTATAACTAATGAAGTTTGAAATAGGACTGCCACAAAGGATAATGAAAAACTAAAAGACCTTATTAACTTCTGGAATAGTCTTGATTCACATGTCTTTAGACTAACAAACCCCTCAGTACATGCAGATCGTTTTGTAAGGACGCTTGACTGAAGGTTTGATTATTTGGAGATAGTATTGAAGTTTTCTTGGCATCTTCATTTGGAAGAGTAATTTAATGTGAAAAGTTAAGACGACTATCACTTTTTCGGAAGTAATCTGAGTTGGTTACATAAAATCCAGTGACAGTTAAACAATTTATTGATTTAAATCTGTAAAAGTTGTAGGCCTAGTTTTGATGCTTGGGTATCAAGTGGCATTTGTCCCTTGGAAACCAAAACATAAATACTTGCCTTTTATTTAATGGAATAAATCTTTCAGATTGTTCTGTGGGGTAAAAATTGCATGTTTTATTTAGAGAATTGAGCAGTACGTAGTATTGAATTTAATATTGTTGTAAACTCTTTAAAACTGATTTGATCCTTTCTGATGTTACTTTTAAACGTTCAAAGGAATGAGCAGCATCTTGGACTGAAAGATCTAAAGAGTGGGCTTACAATCCAGGCCAGGTGATAATTCATAGTTCATAAATTTTCTAATTAGCCTCCAGTTTCTTTTTGTAACGCTGGTAATTATCCTATAAAATCACCTGATGTTTGAGTTGGCAATCTGCTACTCATTTCACAAGCAGCTTGTCCTATTTCAAAAAGTAGATGAGCAGGGTGTGTGACTGCATTGGACCACTTTCTCACTAATCAATTAATCATTGGATTTTTTATATTCAAGAACGTTGTGTCCTCAAATCTAATTTCTATCAGCTGTCACATGGAAGAGTACTTTATTGTATTATCCTTTCACATAATACAGAGAGACATCTAATGACTCTGAAAGGCAGCAAATTAAAAATGATAGAAGGAAATACCTTTTTTTTACCTACACAGTCTCTCACGATGTATGGAACTCATTGCCACAAGATATCACCTGAGGTCAAGAGTTCAGCAGAGTTCAGAAAAAGGATTACTCTTGTACGGCTAACAAGAACATCTGATTATGTCATAGTTAAGAAAAATTAGATGGCATAAATCATCATTTCTTTTAGAGCACAAGACCACTACTACCTGCCTGGGGAGAAGAAATTTTCCTTGTGGCCAGATTATTCTTGCACAGTTGTCTGAAGCATGTGGCACAATCCAGCACACTAAACTACATAGAGCTGTAGTCTGATCTAGTATGGCAATTCCTATATATTAGCAAGTGATTTTTTTCCCCCTTGTTTTTCACTGTCTTGAAATTGTTTCAAAAAGGGTTCCATCGGATCAGCATCTGTTTCTGTCAGACTGAGTTCTTGTAGTGTCAGAGGTACAATACATGGGATTACTTCCTACGGTCATCTACATTTTATAGTAATGCTTTTTACAGTCTGGAGAAAATAAGCTTTTTTTTCTTAGCCTCTCTATCATGAACTAAGTCTTAAAGAAAGAGTTTCTTGCTCTAAACTTCCAGGGGATCCCTGAAGATATTTCCATTTGCCACCTCTTGTAGAGTAATTTTATCTTTAGCCTCCAATCAGAAGCAGACGTGTTACATTATTTGTAAACTAGCATGATCTCTTCCTGCTGAATCATAGCAACATGTAGGGAATGTAATGAGGAAGTGAAATTGACACTATTTGAGGAAACTTGAGCTAAAATTTGGGGGTGGGGGTCCTCTGAGTGATTTGCTGAATACACCTCAGATTCTGAAAGAGTATCCTCAGTTTTGTAGCTTTCTCACAGCCACATCTTTGCACCAAAATTGACTGTCTTTTCTTTATTACAAAAAGAACACAGCATAGTTTCAATATGCTGTACGCTGGGAGACATACCCCATGGAGTGTAGTGAAGACCTTACAGCCTGTTCCAGACCAGCCTGCCTACTCTTGAAGAGGTTGCTCTTCTTTTAGAGCTTTGTCAGGATTATAGGATTAAAATTATCTTGATGTGCTAGAGTAATTGGCACACAAAATTATGAACACGTTGACAAGGTACAAGTTGTTCAGATGCCAGTCCTAACTGGTCTTTAACCTGCACGATCTTGCTGCTTGGGCAGAATGAAGATACTATAGTACAGATGTGGGCAAACTACAGCCTGTGGAACTGTCCTGCCTGGCCCCTGAGCTCCCGGCCGGGGAGTCTTGTCCCCGGCCCCTCACTTGCTGTTCCCTCTCCCCCAGCCACACCGCCCCCGTGCTCTGGCCTGCCACTCCCACGGGCAGTGTGGGGAGTGCAGCTGGCTCTGGCCGGGTGTCACCGCTGCAAGCTCCTGCTGCTGGTAAGGTGGCAGAGAGCGGGCGGGTTGGGTAAGGGAGTGGGTGGTTGTGGGGGGCAGTCAGGGAGGAGGGGGCAGTTGGATGGGGCGGAGGTTCTGTGGGGGCGATGAGGGAATGGGGAACAGGGAGGGTTGGGAGTGGGAGTCCCAGGTGGCTTGTCGGGGGTGGGGATGTGGATAGGGGTCAGGAGAGCAATCGGGACAGGGAGTGGGTGGGTTGAATAAGGGGGTGGAATCCTGGGGGGGGGGAGCGTTAGGGGCAGGAGGGTCCCGGGAGGGGGTGTCAGGGATGAGGAGCAGAGGGTGATTGGATAGGGAGTGGGAGTCCCGGGAGGCTGTCTAGGGGCCGGGGGTGTGGATAGGGGTTTGGGCAGTCAGGACAGAGAGCAGGGGGGTTGGATAGGGGGCGGTCAGGGGACAAGGAGCAGGAGGGGTTGAATGGGTCAGGGGTTCTGAGGTGGGAGGTCAGGGGGTGGGAAGTGGGAGGGGATAGAGGGGGCGGGGAACTGGCTGTTTCGGGAGGCACAGCATTCCCTGCCAAGCCCTCCATACAGTTGCGCAACCCCGATGTGGCCCTTGGGCCAAAAAGTTTGCCCACCCCTGTTATAGTATTTATCCTTCACAAAAACTACAAGAAGAAATACCCTGCTTCAGAGAATTGTCAGCCAGTGACTTTCAAATGCTAGCAAATTCTCTTGATCCCCCAGAAGCAAAGACTTTAATTAATGGGCTCTTTACTCAGTGCATGCAGGTAGCAAATGGAAAATTTGCAGCATACATGGAGAGAAAATATGTGAACTAAATTCTAAATGACCCACCCAGAACTTGTATGAATTGGGTGAACATTTTAATTCATCTCTCCATTATTGCAATTAGATGCTTGTCGATTGCAGTGAACAGTGGTTCTGTACAGTGCTCATTTAAACGTCTAGAGGTGTCTTGAGGGATGACAGAAAATCAATGAAATCTACAAATGTAGGAACATACAAGATGCTCCAAGCCAGGATAGACTTGTATATTGTGCTAGCTTGCTGCACAGTTAAAGGTTAACTGTTTGTGGTTTTAAAATAGAAAAACACAGGATACTTGGAAAACAAAACAATATCTTTGCCTCTTCTCACTTTTATATTTAACTTTTGCTAACTGTGACTGAACAGGCATGGATGGGGTAATCAGGCATTTGCCCAGTAAGCCTGTTGGTCATGTGAGGGGACTGTTGATTCTTTCTCCATTTTTTCCTTGTGTGACTTCATCTTAATTTAAAACCATATAGTTTAGCTCCTGTGTAGCTCGGAATTTTTTCTTTTTTACTCCCCCCCCTTTTTTTTAAAGTAGGCCCTAAAATTCCCTTCCTCCCCTGCAAAAATCAATGTTACCATGATGTAAACTTAAAAGCAATAATAGTCAAGATGGAAAAAACTACCACTTTTGTGTTTTTGTATACATTTAAGCTTGTTAAATGTATGCCACAGGATATACCACAGGATATGTGCTTTGGCAGTTAACTTCGCTGTGAACCTGAACTTTCATATTCTGATTTCTGAACATTTAAACCTGTAGCTTTGATATTGCAATTTATCTTTGAATGAAATTTGAGAAAAATTAAAGATGTAGGCATGGGCAAAACTGATGAAGAGTTTAAAATTCCAGATAGTTACTGGGGTTGGCCAAAAACTGGGCATGTCCACCATTACATCAGTTTAATCAAGTATTTTTGTCTCTAAGTAATTCTCCTCCCTCTTTTCATATTTCAGAAGTTATTTTTTTCTATTGGTTCTCAAAAAATGTTTTGGATTATGAAAACACTTTACTAAGATCTTGTAATTTCATTAATCCTGTACATTGGCTGTCTTAAAGCATAGGTACAGTGGTACCAACGAAAAATGTACACATCTAGTATGTATAGGTTTATTATGGTACAATTAATTATTTTCCTATTCCTGCAGTGTAATCTTGAAGTGAGTTGAACTAGCCCAAGTAAAATAAGTGACCTTTGTTTGTGGGCTGACTTAACTACTGTACTTTGGATTACTTGTATCCTTCATGTTTGGAACTATAATTTCACAGTTCTTTAGGCAGAACTGAAATGGGTTCTGTAGTGACTTACCATGGTTCTTCATAGATTTCCTCTGACATCTTTCACTGAGCCTTTCCCACTCTGTAGCCAAACCTCACCTCAGAAAGGGAAAAGCCATGAAGAAAACAAAGCTCAAACCAGCTTTGTGCTCAGTCAACTAGCTGTCATAAATGATTATTTAAATAATTAGAAGAGGTGAGTGAACTCTCCTGATCTGCATTGGGAATAGTCAGTTGGATTGAGGTAATCTTTTACAGGGCAATGTTAATGAGCTCACTGACCTGATTCTACTTAGCCATTAAAAATAGCAGACCTTTCTTCCCAACTCCCTCTAGCTCAAGGCCTCCATGGTATGAAGCGTTACAAGAGCAGAACAGTGTTCTTAATAGGAGGATCTCTTTTGATGGCTCAGTGTAAAGAGGAAGAACTCTATCAGGAGCTAGTCAAAGCTGTGACATGTTAAAGGGTTAAGTTGATTGGTCAAGTTCTCAGACTCAGGTTCTCAGAACTGACACCTTTCTTCATCTCAGCCAGGATTGCTCCTGGCTACCGGAAAACTGTGATCACAGGAAACAGAGTAGGGTCTCCAGAGGATTTTTTAGACTAGAAGATAAAGAGTTCTTTTAAAAGGGGCTTGAAATCTTTCCCCATTACATTAAGGGCAACGGTAATATCCATAATATCAGCACGTAGAACCCTCTCATTCACCCTACTCCTTGTTTCATCCAAGAGATTCTTCATGAGTACAGACAGGAATTCTAAGCAGCTCAGATCCATTAAATTAACTCTGGCTTTCCTGTACAAGAGCCTGTGAAATTCTATTTTCTGGTCTGGATCCCTATTCTGCAACAGCCTAGCCTGCCAACAATATGTATCAGAGTTCTGGGATATGCCTCCAGAAACAATGTATTCGTTCCCTCTTGATGTTTAACTATTTGATTGCATCACCCAAAAAAGCACTCAAACAACTGAATAAAATCATCCCTAACCAGTCTCATCCAGGAGCACAAAGTGACTTCCAATATTTTGTCACAATTGCAACTTCCAGTAGTAAGAGAATCGCCACTCGTTTTACTCTGCTAAGACCAGAAAAGTTTTATGAAACACCAGTCAGAGAGGCAACCCTTGAATAAATTGCTCTTCTGGACATGAATCATGTCAATTCATGAACTGGAGTCCCTCTTGGAGGAAGACTGAAGAAGTATTTTGCTTCAGGTAGGTTGAAGAGCCCCCCAGTTTCAGGAACCCAAGAAGTGACAGTTTTGGACAGCATAGTGAACTTACGTTGCTTTTCTAATTCCTGAGTCAACATTTCTACCTTAAAGGCCTGATCCTGTGAAGTGCTGAGTATGACTCACCGAAGTCAGTAGGAACTGAAGGGTGTTCATCACCTCACGAGACGCACTCCGTAACTCTCAAAAAGTATGATTTAAGGTTGCAGACATCACCATAGTTTCCAGTTTCATTCTGAAGCTGTATTGAAAACTTCGCCTGTCAAACGTACTCTAAACCAAGGAGTACTTTAGTGTTTAGGTTATATGTATCTGTTTAATGATATGTTAACAGAATGCTCCTGTGAGGAACGCAGATGACATCATAGAGCTATGCTATACCTGTAAATTACAGGACCAAGCTCAAAATTACGGGATTTTCCTCATAAAATAATCTGTGTAATTTTCCCCTTTCACTGAAACTGTACCTCTCTACTAATAGCAAGAACTCAAATAAACAAAGAGAGTGGACTGTCTCTCCTAACTTGCTCTTGCCAAAGGATTCCCGATTCATTTGTGCTGCTATTGTGTTATTATTCATGGTATAGTATCTGAGTGAAAGCTATTCCTCTCTGGGGGTAAGACTAGGATTACCACCTGTCTTGTATATTTTATTTTTCTAGTATTTTTTAATATTAGTATTAAATTTTAGCTACTCAAAGTGTTTTAAATAGTGACGATTGTGCTTTTGTTGAGAGAAATGGGGAATCAGAGGCTTAATACACGTGTGTTACTACGTGTAGTTACCTTTGAAAACAGCTGCCAGATAGAATGTGAAGTTCAGTTTCCAGTTGTGTGATAGCCCCTAATGTTTGTACAGTATTGGATGGATATAGTATATAGGGGAAACAGAAATGAAAAAATGATCCAAGGAGTAGAGGATAATACCTAGGGAGACGGAAAGCACTACAGTTTCCCTGGGAAAAAGAACATTCAGGGAGAACATGAGTAGTTTATAATACATTCAAGTTAATATAAATGATGACAGGGATTGATTCCATTTCAGAAGGTAGGGCATGAAATTAAAACTGAGAAATTGAGGCTAAATAGTAATAACGTTTGTACATTGAAAATAGAAACGACTACCCAGAGTGAGGCACCATCACTGCGTATAGTCAAAGTAATGTGAGAAAAGCCAGGAACAGTAGAGAGCCTATGTACAAAGGGTCAGATTATATGACACAAGTGATGTTTTCTGTTCCCACTATCTGACACTGTGAATTAGACGTAGCCTGTTCTGATCATTTAACAATAAACGTACACTTGGACATCTTTGCATTTCCCATAGAAGTCTTTTATTAGTAATGTAGTTTGAGGTATTACCTTAAGGAGTGGGGTGTAAAACTTACTGAGGATCTAACCATTTTCAGTTCCTCTTCACAGTTAGCAAGAAAGTGCTTTTTGTCCTTAACAGAAACAAACCAAAAAAAAAAAACCCCAAGGAATCAAACCCTGTAAAACTGTTTAAATGGTCTGTAATGGTATTTTTGCTAGTACAATGGGCTGAAAAGCATTTCAACAGTTGGATCAACTGAAAAATATTTTTGTTAGTGTACTTCATCATGTACCTGTTGCAAAATCATTTGTAACTGTCTCCAAGTGTACTCTGAGATGAAACAGGCTTTCTGAGATCAGAAGAGATTTTTCATCAATGTGTTTAATAGAAATAGTACATGTTCTTAACATTTTGAGCTCCTGAGTTAGGTTCTGAGATAAGAGATATATAGGAAGGAGATGTTTGCTAGGGAGTTGATAAACAATGCACATTTCACAACTTTGGGTGTTTTTTAAATCATGATGGAGTTCATGGAAAGGACTTTCACAGTAGATAGTTACCTGAAATAGCTCAACAATTTTTATGCTTCTAAATAAATACCAAAATGATCTATTCAATATTATGGACTAGTGGTGTGAAAAATGAATTTAAAACAAAAAACTTGAGTTATTTGAGTTACATACGTTTTTCTGCTAGAAACAAATTTAAGTTTGTCTTTACAATATAAATAATTCAACCACTTGTTTGTTTTTTTCCTATTGTAGGTATGTGTTCTTTTTGGATCCATGCAACGTAGATCTGGTACATCGGAAGATCAAATCCATTGCCCTGTGTGTAGCAGCTTGCCCAAGGAAAGAGCTAAAGACTTTGGCTGATGTTCAGAAATTTGCGGAAACTAACGGTATGAGGAAAGCACATCCCTTTTTTTCTCTGGAGCCAAATGTATTTGTTTAGTATTCATAGATATAAGAAAGATAAAGATGCCTTAGACGTAGCAGAACTAAAAATGAATTGACAAAACGTAAAGGGAAATACCAAGGGGACTAGTCTCTAGTCTTTTTATAAAACTAAAACCTAACGGTAGCCATTTGTCCTGCCCTGTTATCTACATGAATCTCCTTTTTAAAATTCATTTTCTTAAAGAAGGAAAAAAAGGCAAGACCTAACCAGAACTTGACCAAAGGGGTTTTACATTTTATGGACCTGTGCCCCTACATTCTGGAAGCTGCCTCAAGCTACTGCTCCAGGTAGCCTTCCTACACTGCTGAGTCATTCTAGCAAGTATTGGATTGGTGGGATCAGTACTGCTATTGAACTGCACTGGAGCACGGTGTCTGCCGGGGAGTGGGTGGTAATCCTGTTTTCATTCAGTACTGCAGTGCAATTCCCTATTTTTCAACATTCTTATTGTATTTTGTGTGAGGTAAGCATAAGGGAAACTGTGCGGTTGAATGAAACTGACTCAATTCCTCCTCCCCCAAAATGTGCTGCTTTGTTATCCATGGTGACATCAATATCACCACCTTAAGGCATGCTGGAATAATTATAACAGAGTTAAGCAGTAGTGTAGACAAGCCCTCGGATAGGTGTCCAACTTTGGGACTTTGAAATGTGAGGAAGCCAAATGTAAATATTTGGCAAAAATCCCTTCAAATTGTTCTGTCATTCAGCTGTCATTACTATGGTTAGTGGGTTTTCTCCTTAGGCTTGATCTTTTTGCACCTCATGGCAAAACACTTCTGCTCATTAGCTGATAGTGACAGTGTTACTGTTTTGAGCACAGAGCAGAAAATTGTTTGCCTGGAGCCTTATTTTGGTGAAGGCAAGGAGGTGCTGACTTCCATTGACTCTTCAGTTTCAAGTATCTGAAAGTGGCTTTATTTTATCGTATTAATTTTGGTTACCTCTTATTTTTGTCTTATCTGATGTACAGTGGCCTTCTAGTAGAACTAAACTGAAGGATTCAGTCGGAGAATTTCTTCATCAGAGCCTCTTGAAATATTTAAACGTGGCCACTTAAGCGTAGTATCTTTCTCTTGTCCGTGCGTGACTAGTGTTATTTTTCAGTGTAAGTTTAACTTGTGCCGGGAAATCAAAATTCCTTTATTATCCTATGATAACTACAGTATATTCAGCATGACTGACTTTGTCGAACTGAACCAAAGGCTACACGCTTTGCTAAAATTTACTGCATCTTGTGCTAAAGGTGATCCAGGCTAGCCAAAACTCCTTGGCACTTGCTGTTTAAAAGACAAGAGCTTGTCTTGTGAAATGTTTTCAAATTGGCATTACATGGAATTGCCTTGGTTCTTGTAAACTTAGACCAGGGTATCTGAAGTCTAGCACTTAATGCAGGGAAGTGTCAGCCAAAAGTACTCAAGGGCTCTGATCCCTATTTTCTAATCCATATTCACTCAGTGTGACCTTGGGCCAGTCATTTTAGGTCTGAGGTAAACGAATTAGAATGTTAATGCAGAATTTCAAAATAAAGTAGATGCTGAATCTAAACTGAGCTTTCATGTTATAAATAAATTAGCTCCCCACTCCTCCCCCAAAAAAGTATGAAACCAGAGTACAAGATCACTGATGAACACCTATGCAAGATTGTGAAAATATAGTTATGGCTTAGAAAGCATGTCATCCCCTGCTGGTGCTTCTGTTTAAAACTATATCAACTGTTTAGGATCGAAAGTTGATGTGGTTAAACTGGTACTTGCTGGAAGTTTACTGCCTGCATTCTAAATGTTATGATAGTGCTGGTTACAGCTCCATAGTTAAGGTTGAGTTGAGTCTGGGTTAAAGTAGATTCAACCTTTTTCTTAAGTACGAAGAATAGTGTGTCCATGCCAAAATTATGGCATCCACTGCATACAGGATATTTCTGAGAATTTGAAAGTAAATCCATTAACTAACCTGAGTTGAAATTTAATTTGGAATGGAGCCTTTAAGAAATTTAGTGTTTTGTTTGGTGTCAGACCTTGTAATGTCTCAGATGATCTTCATAATGGAATAACACATTCTTCAAACTTTCTGCATTGTTTGGTCTCCATTGAAATCATGTGCACAGGCTACATCTTAAAATTGGATTGTAATTAAGCTAAATTAATGACTGTTATATTTAGTTAGGATTGTATAATATTCCCAGAAAAGAACTAAATTAAGGTGGAGGAAGGTTGGAAATACATATCTGTACATTAAGATAAAAACATTACAGGGATATCGTAACTATCCCAAAACCAACTCTCACTTTCTTGGGTTTCTAACTTTTCAGGTTAAATTTAAAATCCAAACACACTAATATGTGAAAATGCAGTTAAAGGACCTAAACAACCTTAACTCTGCCCTGTAGTGACTCCATGCAGTAATCGTACAGTTACTGTGGATGCACATAGTGCTTGTTGGCCAGATTGAATTAAAATAACTTTTTAAAACAATGAGATTTTTTTTCATTTTCTTTCGCATCATGTCCCACTGCTCACAAAAAACTGCCTTTATATATGCATATGCTATGAAATCTGGGGTCAAAATTTCTGAAAGTAGGAACCTAAAATTAGCCATATCCATCTAAAGTGCTGAGTGTGTGACATCTAGCATTACCCTTGCTGGGAACTGCTGGCTGTTCAGCACTTAAAATTAGGCCACTAATGACTAAATGTGGATTTAAGAGCCTAGAATTAAGCTTCTATTTTTAAACATCTTGGCCTGGATCTCACTTTTAGAGGTCTGTAGCCAGGCCAATCCAGCAGAGGCCCAGGTGGATGCCATGCCTGGGGCAGTTACTGAAGTATAAGACTGAAGGAAAAAAGTCTACTGCAGAGGCTGACACGAATTAAAATAGTAAAGGAAATCAAGCTGATTAGGTCACGTTCAGGCATCTTTTTGAGTTGAGGGTGAGGGTATTGCAGATTTGAGCATAAGCCAAGGGTTACCCCACACTGTTTGTATTACACCAGTAGGTTGAAAATTGAACTGAAATGAGAAAACACACTGAATTAGTCTTCTTATCCAAGTTGGGTTCAAAAGGCCTAAACTGCTGACTTTCTGGAGTTTTCTTTGGGATGGGTTTGAAAGTAAAATGCACATAGGTATTGTGAAGAAATGGGAAGGAACTGTAGGTAGGGGAAACTATTGCATCAGTGGTTTCTGGTCTGAGCAATAATGGCCCTGCTTTGAAGCACATCACTGGTACCTGCCTTAAAAGCAGATTTTGTACGCGTTGGAAGTAATGTGGCGTGAACTGTATATTTTCTCCATATTTTTGTGGAAATATGCAATGGTTAAAAAATGTTGGTTTTCACTCCTGAAAACTGTTAAGGAAATCACAGCCAAGGAATTATTATTGAAGCTCCTGGTTGTGCTGTTAGGTTTCCTAGTTAAAGGCACGTTGCCAAGGAGAAACAGATTTTACACCACTTGGTTTCTGCCAGACCCCATATAGCCTAAAGCCATTATTTGAATATAAGTACAATTTTGAATGGCTGTAATAGAGACAACTGATGTTTTGGTTTGATTGTTTATGGTTGAGTAGTACTGCATGGAGGTCTTGGGGGCACTCCTCCACAGTAGACTAAAACTGTCTGTAACTGTCAGCACTATCTGGTACACTTACATTGAAAACAGAAACAAGTCTTTAAACAAAAAAAATCACAAAACATGTTTGCGTCCCGCTCCTGGGAGTGGGAGTATAACCAGTGAACCTTTCTCCCAGGATTGTGCTTGCATCAATGACTCTGTATTGCAAATAAAATAAGCCAAAAAGCCGCACTCGTTTTTAAGCTCCATTAGAAATCTGTGGGAGTGAGGGAGATGGGAGGAGAGAGAATTGCTGTGTACCAAAGGGAAAGAAAATCAGTAATATTTGCTTTCAAGATTCTATCTGCTGATAAAGAATGGTGAACAGAGAAGAAAAAAGGGCTCGGGCAGCATTCTTCCTTTTTTTAAATAAAGGATTGCAGCTGACCATGAAAATACATCTTTACGGCTTCTCTGACTCACTGTAGGATAGATAAATATTTCTTAATCTCATTCTTGAATCCAGTTAGTTGCTGTGGCAACCATGATTGGATATCTCTGCTATTCCTCCTTTGCAGTCTTATAGATATTTATATATCTGGAGACCTTTATAAAGATGTAAATAATGTCTCGTTCCTTGGAACTCTCTTGTAGGCTCTAGAGAATACTCCCTTCTTTAGTCTGAATCCCAGAATTATTTAATAGAGAGCTTTAATTTCTCCCTTCCTCTGATGCTTCCTCTTTACTGGCGCCTACTATATGTTCCTGTGAGACAATTAGGAGCTCAAGAAACTCTGAATATCCAACTGCCTATTCTTCCTCCCTTTAAAAGTGTATGGAATGTTTCTGAAAGATGCCAAGTGGCAGTGCTGGTGAATGAAGTCCACTGTATCTGTAAAAAGCGACAGAGTCCTGTGGCACCTTGTAGACTAACAGAAGTATTAGAGCATATGCTTTCGTGAGTGAATACCCGCTTCGTCAGACGCAACTGACATATCTGTAGCGCATAGTAAGCAGTACAGTCTGTTGTCTTCCGTCTTGTCTGTTGCTTCACTCACTACCAGCTGGAACTACCTGTAGTGAGAAGATAGTTCAGTGGCTGTGGCTATTTGATAGTTAACCTCTTCGCTGTTGCCAGTAAGGAGTATCATTTGTGATGGTGAGGTCTGTGGTGGTCTCATGTGTGCACCGTTCCTCAGTTCACATAGGCCCCTGAATTAATGTTAGGAGAGAACTCCTTTTGATCACCACTGACCTGGACCAGATTCAAACCAGTGACCTGGAAGTGAAAGTCTCTGTATCTTATTACTGGACTCCTCCCTCATCTGGCCCAGCACCTCTTGATCCCATGACAGAGCATTAAAACCTGTAGTTTCTCTTTCTAGAAGTGAGTGGAAAGTCAAACTGCTTTCCTGCCTCCTCTTAAAAACACACACACACAACCAGAAATCTCTGGCATAGGAGGTCTAAATTATGTATGTTCTTAGTGAATACATTCTTGGTAGATTTGTTCCCTCTAGCAATTTAGCATTTGACTGAGTATTATTGCAAACTGTCAGGTCCAGCAGACACAGAATGAAGAAGAGCTGGTCAGTCTCAATATGTTTCTTTTTCTAATGTCCTTAAACTTTGTGCACTTGCAAGGGCTCAAGAAGGTGTCTTTGTGAGAACAGCACTTGTGCTCTTCCCCCATAGGAATAATTTGTCCTACTCACAAATCACATGAGGATCTTCTCCTTGTTCTACAAACCTGTCTCCTTTATACAAAGAGTGGTTGGCAGTGGAACATATCTTACCATGTGAAATAAGCGCTCATGCAAGTTTCTGATTTGATGGATTCTGGGGCAAATTCCAAAGCCACAGTTTACTGCAGAACTATGCTCTAGTATCTGAGTTTTCATTTTTTTTAAAGTAATGTTACTAGCACTTGTATAGCTAGAGCAGGGAACTGATCCCATTTTTCTTAATTTGCTGTTGACTCTGAAACCTAATGGCAATGCAAATGGCATCCTGGTTAACTGTTTTCTGCTGATCATTTTAGTAGACACATTGGTTAGGTTTAGCTGTGCACATAAATATGGGGCAAATGTGTGAATATGAAAGGTGGTAGCTGTACATAACTGCTGGGACGATCAAATGAATTAAACCCTGCCCAGAATTTACAAGAGCCTCCAGGCCTACCCGTCTGGGTACCAAAGCCCAGGTTGCCACTATCCAGCTGTTAATGCCTTCAGCTTCCCTCCACCAAGCTGTGCAGTGCAGACCTGTCAAGAATCATCCATCTTGAGATGTGCACTCTTGCAGTTGCAAGATCTGTTGTGGTTTTTGGTGAGAGACAAACTTCCCCACAAAATAGCCTGTAACTCAAGGAAATGGGCACTGAGCTGCCGTCCGGAGACAATAACATGTTTTTCCCACTTTGCCTTCTGACTTACTGTTACTATTTCTGCATGCTTAGTAACCATTGTTAACCAAGGTCTCATACACTTGTCTTACAGGCAACTGTCATTCATTTGTTTTCAGATGAGTGACTCAGAAGGCGTACAGTCTCACTTCAGAGAGAGCTAGGAATAGAATCCCCGCTCTCTAATATGACAATATAAATCTTTTCCTCTTTCCCGCCTACCGTTCAGAAGAACTAGGCCAGTAACTCAGGCTACCAGTGTGGTTCTGTCTCCCTGCTAGAGAAGGAACCATATACGGAAGATCATGAATCGGCTATTTCCTCCATGCTCATGGTTTATGGCCCTTTACTGTTGAATTAGAGGCTTGGAGGTTTAGTTCTAGAGGCCTCAGTTTCAGCGCTTGCAGACAATGCAAACAGGGATATCCTTACATTCCACTAGTCTGTCCAGACTACCACTAAACAGTATTGTTTCCAGAGCTAGCAACAATGCAGAAATACTGATATACCCAACATGTTGCTATCATCTCACAGATAGTTGTATAACTCATCAACAAAGTATATTGTGTCCTCCAAGCGGATAGCAGCATGATTTTCCCTACAGGATTTACTCCTATAACTGACAGTGGTGGTTATACATCCCCCCCCCCCCCCCAAAAAAAAAAATTGGAAGATGTTTGAATTTTGTAGAAAAATAAATGTCCCAAGGAGTACAATACTGAAACGCCATTCACTAAAGGAATCTTCATTTCTTAAATCACTGCAGTCTGTTGTGGAATATTCAGTCTGTTGCAGTATCATAGAATGCAGAGGGCCATGTCACATAATTTAGGTGCAGCTTCCTCCAAAGTTTACAAGGTCGTCAATATTTTGCATTCTCCACTGGAAAGAAGCTTTTCGGCACAATGTGTTCGCCTTGTCCTCAAGCTTTTCCAGCATCTTTATGAAATTCATGTTAATTGTGGCAGCATTTTTAAGAGTACTGGAGTTAATAACTGCTTAGTACCTGAATGATCAATCTTAAACAAAACAGAAGGCAGGATTTCAAAGGAAATAATGTTTGCTTTCCAATCAGAGTCCAGAGCCGGTGTTCTCAGTTTTTCTGGGTGTGGGCCACAGTAAAAAGGAAAGCTTATCTCATGGGTCACTTCCCCTCCTGATTATGGTCACGTCATAGCTCTCTGGGTGACTCGACCATGTGGTTTATGCAGAAAAGTAATGTTAGGAAAGGAGCTAAAAATAAATGCTACGTCTTCAGAATATAATTTAGTAGCAAGGAACAAGACAGCACTATGACCAGTAGTCCTGTGGACCACTAGCAAGAACCCAGGACCACTGCATAAGAGAGTATTTCATAAGGCTCAGAACAAGTAGAGCTCTTGAGTCCATCCTCTGCAAGATGCAGTTTATTGGCACTTTCCTGATTACATCTCCAAATATAGCACACCCTCATGTGTAGGAAATAATGGATTATGCTGCTTCATGCCTTTGATTATTTTCAGGTTGGATATTTGGATTCCAGTAAGAATGTCCCTAAACCAGTTAGAATTAATGATGTTCTGATCAATGTGTTGTTCCAAGTAAGGCTGATCTAGAGAGCTTTATCTCTTGCAGACTTAGAAGCTCAACGGTAGCTAAATCCCCAAATGTTCAGAAAACTGCCACCAGACCAGTGTAGCTCATATAATCTGTACTAAACCAGGATAGCTCCTTTGCGACTGGGAGAGGAAGGCAGAAAGAATCCTCTCCTTTCTTTCTTCTCCAGCAAGCCACGAAGTGCACAGCTACTATTGGAACCCTCTGGCTTGTGGTTCCGTCTGTGTTTCCATCTTGAAAGGACAAGTGTTTGGCTCCACCTCCACTCCTCATTAGCCCAAAATGTTCAGGCGCAGGGATGTGGGACAGAGGCCCTGCAGACAAGAGTTTATATGCAAGGGGTTCAGCCCACAATGGCTGTGCTCACTAAATCTGCTGTCACCCCCTTCCGCTGTGAGATCTAGGCCATTGACGGCAGGGTGCTCTGCAACCAAAGGGAAGGGGACATGGTTTGGTCCTTTAGATATGAGAACGTGGGGTTGGGCCCTCTGTTACCTTATAGATAATTGCTGAAAATGAGCAACAGTGGGAAACAAATTATTAGACCTCTGTGCATGGATAACTACAATCATAAATCAATAAATGAGTCTCCATACTCGCTTCCCCGACTCGCATGTCCTGACTTTAGCATCCTTTAAAAGGTTCCTGATATCCAAACTGAAATAATGTTTCTCCTTGTATTCACAAGGTGTGCTGGGCATGTTGATGGATCCTTTTCCTACGGCTAGCCCTCTTTGCATGTTTACGACTGTTCTGCTCACATTTAAATTCAGAATTTTATATTTTAGTACAGGTGTTCAGATTAGATAGGCTTTATCGTAGTGCAAAGCTTTCATCCAGAGAGCTCCAAGTGCATTACAAATAAGTTTTGCAACACCTCTTTGAGGTAGGCGGGTGTATTATAGCCACTTTGCAGATAGGTAAGCTGAGTCATAGTGCTTCATCATTACTCCTGGGGCAATTCTGCACCTCTGCAAATGCTCAGAATTTATGTCCCCCACAGATTTCTTTGCTTCCCTGCAGAAAAATGACTTTCTGGTAGGAAAGCAAAGGAAGCCACAAAAGGGGTCATGCAACCCTCCCTAGCAGTATATTTCAGGTGACTATAGCAGCCACTAAATAGGTAAATCACTGTGGGGCAAGGGGCAGGACTGGAGAAGATCCAGCTAGTGGCTCCTACCCTGAGCTGGACTCAACTGCTAGTCCGGGCTGGGCTGGGGAGGATGGGACTTCCTCTTCCCTGCAAGGCATCTGAGACTGAGTCAGACCCACCCCCAGATTTCTTTCTCTGGGGAAGCTCTGCAAACTCCCTTCTCCCTTTCACTCCTGCTTCCTGCACCCATTGCCTCCTCAGCTTGCAGGAGGGAGGGTGTTCCTGGGGAGCTGCTCCCCCATCCCTCAACCACTGTGCATCCAGACCCCCATATCCAGACCCTCCCACCGAGCCTCACCCTCGCTGATGAGCCCCACTACCCAGCATCTGGACCCCCACTGAGATCCCACACCAGATCCCCCAGCCAAGCTCTGTCCCCCCCCCACACACACTCAGATCCCTCTCCCTGCTGAGCTCAACCACCTTCCATGGACCCCTGCAGAGTCCCATTACTGTTGCACTTAGAAACCCCCCAACAAGCCCCAGTGCATCCAGATCTCCCTACCCCTGCACTTGGATCCCCACTGAGCCACCCACACCCAGATTGCCTGCACAGAAACCTTCTCAACCCAAAGCTGGATTCCCCACACACTAAGCCCCTCCACACTTGATCCTGCTGGGCTAAGACTGTCTGCCCACACCTGGCATGGAGAGGCAGGGCCCTGAGGTGTTTCTGGGCCAGCCCCAGTCCTTGCACTATGTCAGGATTGAGTGCAGCCTCACTGCTAAGTACATGTCCCGGGGGGAGCTCCACAGTGATCTCCCACCTCGGTGCAGCCAGTGGCCTGTGCGCCCTAATGCCAGGCTGGGGCCTCCACATTTATTTGACAAATAAAATTGGCAGAATTTTAAAATATTGTGTGCAGAATTTTTTATTTTTTGGTGCAGAATGCCCTCCGGAGTAATTATCTAAATGGCAGGACTGGAACTAGAACTCAGGAGTCCTGATTCTTGATTGCCTATTTCAGCCACCTGACTTTCTTTAATGATCTGCTAAATAGAGATGTTAGTCTCTTCCTGAAAAATCTAAACCATGCAGTTGAGGCTCTTGAGACTGCATGGGATACTTGGCACTGGTACTCCCAGGCTGTGCCCCTTCTCTGTACAAATGGAGGACTTCTTTCTGCAGGGGTAGTAAATGGGAGGAGATGCTGCTATGTGGTGCAGTACCATTAAGCCCAGTTGATGCTGGCTCAGCAGTTTTAAAAACTGTGCTTAAGCATGGTTTGAACTTGATTGTAGCCAGCCTGGTCTCCACTATGGTTTAACTGGCCAGTGTGTGGAGAGGGCTTCGGCTTTGTTAGAGCTGCTGTGCAATCCATAGAGGTTTGACAATATAAACACAAGAGCACTCCTCTGTACAGGTCTTCAGCTAACTCACTCTTTTACCTCAATAGTTCTTCCTCTCTTTGCTCTCTGTAAAGCACGTGGATTGTAGTTTAAAAAGAAAACTGGATAATTTCTTTTCATCGTGGATATGTTTGGCAGAATTTGATTTTTATTTGTGTATAATTTTGGTGATAATATTTGTATATAGCAATTTTTTCCCAATATTTAGCAATTTTAAATTTTCACAGTTGTGGGAAACTAAGGAAATGGGGGGATCAGACAATAATTATTTACCGACAGTAGGTGATTCAAAAAGTTAAAGCCTTCTATCCATTAAAACACAAATTGTCACCATCACGTCAAAATATACAAAGTAAATATTCTTAAATCAAGCTGAGTTCTCAGGCAGCATTTTCTCACTTTGCCCATCTGTAAGTTTTGACTGCTATCGATGGAAATATTTTTTTCAGTTTGTGGGTGTACGGTGAAACTAACGTTTACCAATAAAAATCTGTTCCTTCAATACCTAATCATGGATGTTGTGCCTCTGCAATTTTGATGCATTAAGAATGATTAAGAAACAGTCGGGGGGAGGGAATTATTTCAAGGAGTCTAGTGATTTGTGTTCCTTCCTTCCTTTAAAGGTAGACTGTGAATGTAGACTGTGAATTTAGCCTTTCTCTCTTGGATGATCAAAGGTGGTAGGAGGATGACCCAGCCATGGATGTAAGGGGCCCATCTAATACAACATACAATGGGCTTGATTCAACATTCCATTACAAAATATTTTCTCTAATAGTCTCTTGTAACTCTGAAGTCAATGGAGTTTGTCATGTGAAACTAAAGTAATGGAGTGAAAAATCAGGACTATTATCCATTTTAAGATGATTTGCTGGACTGGAACAGGGAATATTAGATTTTTGATCTTGTAACATTTTTTTTCTTTCAACAGGATCAAATTTATGTAGCTATGAACTACTGTCATCTAAGTACACTACAGATTCACAGGCCTCTAAGCTTTGTCCTAAGCTCCCGGTTCCAGAGAGGTAAGTTTATGGTTTCTTGTCTAACAGTTCATTTGTCTGAAAAAGATTTCATAAAAATCTCACAAAGAATAGTTTAGGTCACTGTATAACATACCTGTGTTTGTTTTTAGCATGTTAACTCTGTTGGTACAAAGGTCATCTTTAAAGAGACTCTGTCAACATAACACTAAAAAAACAACAACAAAAAACACCCAAACCCTACTGTTACTAGTGCTATTAAAACTGGAATATTAAAAATGCTATTTGATGTTATATATTCAGTGTTGTGCTGTATGCTGCAAAGCAGTTTGTTTGCCACCCTGAGGACTGGCTGCATTTTAGCAGTGTTGTCTGTACACAACGTATGAAGGGCTTCGGAATGAAAGGTGATATATACATATAAAATATTACGTTTGTCATTTATGGTGTTTGCTTCTTGCACTTTACTCAGCCAGTTAAACTCAATGAGTCTGTTTCATTTGCTGGTTCTCTGTTGCATCTAAGTTTCCAGGACTGGGTTGCTTAAATGGCAGAAAGAAGAAAAAAGACCCAAATACCTGAAGGCACTCCTATTCATGTATTACCACATTTTGTAAATAAATCGCTCTCGTTTTAACGCTTAAAATTTCAATGAAGAGCTGCCTTGACTGTTCTTGGTAAAGTCTATGGTAGTGATTGTAACAAAGAGGATGCTGCTGGTATTGGGAGCCTAGCTGTATGTTGGAAGATTAGCGTGCTGCCCAGAAGTACAGGGGCAGTCAGCACTTCAGCGGTACAGCAAATTTTGGAATTGTTCAGCAATGCAATTATTTTAGGGCTCAGTCCTGCAAACACTTCTGTGAGTGGTCCCACTGTCTTTAATGAGAGTTCTACAGCGGTGTTTGCGGCTTTGGGCTTCTATGTTTTAGCTGAAATTGAAGGGGCTTGACAATGCAAACAGTTGTGATTAGGCATATTTCCTACTTCATAAACAACCTCAGTCTGATTAGATCTGTTCAGGGGCAGGCTGTACATTCTCTGCATAGACATGAGTGTTGGCAAAGGGAAAACAGAGAGAAGTCCTGGAGAGGATATGTTGTATCCATTTTAGGACCTGTAGTTTTAAATGTCTTTTGTTTACCTCGGTAACTTATCCAAGTTTTTAAATTGACTGTGATAAGCAGCAGCTCAAATGCTGACAATAACATACTTTCTCTGAATCTTTTTTTTTTTCTGCAGCTCTATCGCCTGTGCATCAGATCTAGGCATAGCTGCTGTGCTACCTAACTAAAATAAATAAAAATTTCAGTGTTTTGCATACTCAAATGGCTTGTCAGTTTTAATTTTTGCCAGAATTGTATGTACTTTTCTTCCTAAACATTCCCATGTCATTCAGTCGGATTGAATTTTGCTTAATAAGCAAGCATGCAGATAGACTGGAGTGTCATGTCACTTTATAATACAGTACAAATTCCTGGTTTAAACCCCCAAAGAAAATGAAAGGAAATACCCAATAGTTTGCCTTTAACTCACATAATTGTGTTTTAGATATTGTGCTAGTGCAGTTATTGAAGTGAACAAGCACATTTTGGAGAAGAAATGAAATGGTCTGAAGGATGGAAAAATAAAATAAACTGCAGGAAGAAGGATATTGAGGAAAACTCCCAAATGTTCCCTTCCTGGAAGCAGATCCTCAGCTAGTGTAAATTATATCACTCTATTTAAGTCAATGGAATAGCTGTGGCAACTTACATCAGCTGAGAACTGTCCCCTGAAGTTTCCCAGTTGATCAATTCGGAGGAAAAGTGTTCCTCATGCCCTGCAGAGGAACCTAAAGATCTTGGGGGACTATGACATTTTACCTTTGGCACTCTCTGTCCTTACTGGCTTTGGCTTCCTCCCAGCACTGCCAAAGATAACCATGCCCTCCAGCTGTGCCTCCTGGAACCTCTTCTCTGGGCTGGAGAGCAGTTTCATTGTATGAAGGTGGTTTTGGAGCAGGGAAACTAGCCAGTTTTCCCCTTCCTTCCTGCCTCTGCCTGTTCCAACTCTGCACAGCCCTGGCAGAGGAGCTTCCATTGAGATTGGAGAGAAAAGGAGAGCATACCACAGCAGCAGAATGCTACATTCTGTTGGCACAGGCTCCCCTACATAAGTTGACATATATCAGTTATGGGGACCTAAATATCTCACATCCACCCTTGTTTTGAGGCCCACCTGATAGAGAACTACTCTGTTCTTAACTCTGCATTCATTTCCTTGTCCATATCCAGTTAAACTGGGCCTTTAATATAATTTGAATGCAACTGTCATATTTGTGCTTTTAAAAATTTATTTATCATCATCCCTACTAGGCGGATTCTGCTGATCTTGATCACAATGATTAAGCAGCAGATTATTCTTATCTTATAATTTCATTTACGTATGTAATGTCCCAAGGTGTAATCAAGGGGCCTTATAAATAGCAGAGGTCACTATGACTAGATTTATTATTTCATTTTTTGTTAAACGAGACACATCACATGCTCAGGGAGTCAGAACCACTGAAACAGAAGCAGGTCTCGTGCTGGATTCTCAAGAGTTTGATTTATTCAAGAAAGTTTGTAATAACCACTGACCTTATTTTTTTATTAATTGTAACAGTTGGTATTTAACTGTTACACATAAAAACAGGTAACTTAATATGTACAGTATAATTGCTACAAGCAAGAGGGATATTAGCAGTTTAATACAGGAATGTTGTGAGATAAAGGTAAAAAGTATATACTTCTCCTTCAGGTCATATTGCGTCACATGACTTTTTTCAGAATGTCTGTTTTCTCATCAAGATGTAAAAAATGGATTTTTTTTGCACGTTTCAAGATTAAAAGCTGAGCTTTGTCAGAATGATAGCTCTAATTTTCAGTATAAGCCTGTTAAACTTTGTAAGCTTTCTTAAAAATTGGAGTATGGCACGAATTAAAAGTTAAATGCAAAGCCCTCTAATTTAAAGTTTTTCAAATTTCATTGCATGCATTCTGTGCAGACCTGCAAGATGCTAACACACACCAAACTAGCTCCATCTTATAAAAAAAAAGCTAAGGGAATATATAGGCTGCTCTCTAGATAGGAAGGCCATTACTGTGGGTTTAATTTGATTTTCAACAGTTCTGACTAACCGTGTAACTATTCTGCTTAACTGCTGGCTTTACCACTCACTAAAAGCAGAGTATCAGTATAAGCATCTGCAAACACATTTATTTAGTCAAGCACAGTTGACTTAAAATCTTATTATTTAGCACTGTCTGTCAGTTTCACAAAAGCATGGGAATCTGTTAATTATCTAATCATGAGGGTGATCATAAAACCCTCCCAATTCTGCACTGAATAATTCGACAATTGTTTTTTTAGTATGTTATCTCCCTCCTCGCTTCTACCTCACCAAAATAATAATGCATGGAGGGGATATTCTTAACGCAGATGATTCCTCTAACCCTACACACTCGAAGTGAAGATTAGAATTTTGGTAGAACTCACAATTTAAAAAGAGGTATCTGGTACAGAAAATCTCTGGCTTCAAAATCACTTCTAAAATAGGAGACTCCCAAAGGGATAGTGTACACGGTTGCTTCATTATACTGAAATCTTGAAAATAAGTCAGTAGGAACTGATGGAGAGAAAGGAAAGAATCTGGAGGTTAAAAGAAAACTCTTCAATTTAATGTAAAAATGTATTGTATTCATTGGATTCAATTACAAGCAAGAGTATATTGCTAATAAAAGTGTCTTAAATGTAATGGAAAAGAATAATTAAATAAAATAGACAACCTTGATAGTCTGACACAGTTTAGGGAACAAGAAGATGTAACTCCCCAGCAGGCAGCATTGGGAAAATAAAGTTTCACGTTTGTGCTCTCCTGTATTATCTGCTGGTGAACTGCATCCCCGTGTCTGTTTACTGGAGTGAGCAGTATAATGTAAAATGTCAGTACCCCTTTAGAGGAGCTCCAATACCATTCAGGGTAAAAGGAATAATTAAACAATTACAGGCCTCTTCATTGCATTTGTTATAAAACATTTAAATATTTAGCTGAGGTAATGTAAGTAGTCACTGTAATTTTCCTCTCCTATGACCAGAATAAGCATAAGAGAGGGACAGAATAAGGTATCTTTATCATGGCTGTTTGGCAACAGTTGTAAATGGTGACATGTTTTAGACTAATGTATATATATATTTGCAACTATAGTACAATCATTCTTGGATTACTTTTTTGCTACAAAAGTGGGTCAGTATTTCATTTTGAAGTCAGTGAAAGGCATTGTTTGAGCTGGTGTACCACCTGACACTTGAATGACAGATGTTTAAGCTGAAATAAGAAAATACTTTTTTGAGAGGCAGAGGGTAATATCCTATTGGAATATGCATGCTGCCTTCTTTACAGAAATACTTGTAAAATTGCATCACTCCTCATTGTGACCATTGTCATTATAGCAGCACCTCTGCATTAAACTCACAGCTCCTTGTTATGGTGTTATGAGGGTGGAGAGTACTGCATCAATTCACCTTTCATTTGTGTGTTGATGTGGCATTTATATTACGTAGGAGTAATTTTTTTTCTGATTTTTTTTTTCTTGTGTCACCAGTGCACCTATTCCATTCTTCCATCGCTGTGCTCCTGTGAACATTTCCTGCTATGCCAAGTTTGCAGAGGCCCTGATCACCTTTGTCAGTGACAGTAGTGTCTTACACAGGCTGATTAGTGGAGTTATGACCAGCAAAGAGATTATAATGGGACTTTGCTTGTTATCACTAGGTAATTGTTTTTCTCATTATTAGCTGTTTCATAGTACTGCGGTAGGAGACTTTTAACATCCTCTAGCCACAATATGAACATATACCATAATAAGCCCTCAGGAAACTGTTCAAATGCTTTTTACTCAGTAGCCAAATAACTGTTTCAAAAGAAGTATACATGCACATTCAGTTTTTATTTAAGATGGGGGGAGAGGGGTTGGACATTCTTCAGTGCTCTTGCCACAGCTGTTTAAGTCAGCCAGAGGCAGCTCTACTTTCTAATGCTCATCTGGCCCTAAATATGAGAGCGATCTATGGCATTATACTCTCATAAACCTGGGGCATAGGCTTCTTTTGGTGTGTATGGCTTAGCTATTTGGGCTGGGATTTTCAAAGGAGCAAAAGGAAGTTAGGTGCAATTGGATTTGGCTCCTTTGAAACTCCTAACCTTGGTTTTTATGAATGCAAATATGTTACTAAAAGTTGGGAAATTCCCAATTCTGGGCCTTAGGTTTCTTATTGGTCATTGATATCACACCAAAGTGAAGTGTTTGTTTTAAACAACCCTATAAATGAAGGTAAAATTGTGTGCATCCAAATTTATTACATTTCTGATCAGCTGACTTCATTGGATTCTTCGTGTGAGGCCCTTAACCTCTTAAAAAAACCAACCCCTGTTGTTACAGCCATCTGTCAAAAGAGCATGTTGTTAAAGAAAAAGAAATGATTGCTGACTACAGGGTGCCACAAAGTCTATAGCAGCACAACTCTGCTATAGCCAATCTGTCTCTGTAGTAGAGAGAGCTAGATCTTGACTGGGGAAAAAAATAAAATGCAAAATCACTTCTTGGAACCAGCTGCAAAGAAACCCACAGAACTCTTTCTTCCATTGCACTCTATGGTGATAATAATGGACCTGCAATAATTTGACCTAAAAGTAAAAAGAAAATTAAGAATTTGCAAACTTGTAGCTCTGTTAGTAGGGCCCTACCACATTCAGGTCCATTTTGATCAATTTCACAGTTATAGGATTTTTTAAATCGTGAATTTCATGATTTCAGCTATTTAAATATGAAATTTCACAGTGTTGTAATTGTAGGGCCTGACCCAAAAAGTAGTTTGAGGTGGGGGAGGTCTCAAGGTTATTGTAATGGGGAGGGGATGCAGTACTTCTACCCCTACTTCTGCACTGCTGCTGTCGATGGTGCTGTCTTCAGAGCCGGGCAGCTGGAGAGCGGTGACTGCTGGTCAGGAGCCCAGTTCTGTAGGCAGAGCAGCCACTAGCCGCAGTGCAGAAGTTAAGGATGGCAGGGTATGGTGTTACCATCCTTACTTCTGCCCTGTTGCCTGCAGAGCTGGGCCCTCGGTCAGCAGCCTCCATTCTCCAGCCACCCAACTCTGAAGGCAGCATCGCAGAAGTACGGGTGGCAATACTGCGACCCCCGTAAAATAACCTTGCAACCTCCCTGCAACTCCCTTTTGAGTCAAGGCCCCCAATTTGAGAAACCCTGGTCTCCACCATGAAATCTGTATAGTATAGGATAAAAGCACACAAAAGACCAGATTTCCTGGTCCATGGTGCAATTTTCATGGCTGTGAATTTGGTAGGGCTCTGTCTATTAGCAACACTATTACTGCCAGGTTTTACTTTACATATTTATTGCAAAATTTTATATAAAATTAATGTAGTCCTTTAGGTTAAAGGGGGATAAAAATGTGATTGCTTTCAGATCACTTTTTATGCTCCTTTAATTAAAAATATCAGAATGTTAGGTTGTTTAGTTCACAAAGAAGACCCCAATGCCTTTCACTTCAATATGTAGCTAGTACACACACAATACATGTTAGTGAGTGACAATTCAAGGAGGATTTTTAGCATGCTGTGCCTATTTGTTGGTGGGACTAATACAATACCCATGCTGGCTCCATGTGAGGGAGGTAGCTTCCCAAATTATAGGTGCACTCTGAAAACAGGTGCAGAAATACTTATGCACCAGTCCAAACAAATGAACTTTGAAGTGGCATGTTGCATATGGTGCCATAATGCCAAGTGCACAAAAACAGGGATTTGAGAGATCAGAAATGGGAAAATAATAAAGATTGGAGGAGGAAATGTGAAAATTGCAAGTAAAAAATTATTGCAGAATCAATAAAATTTATTAAAGTGCCCAATGTGAATAATAAAGATAAAGCACAAAGCAGTAATTTTTTTCCTTGTAACAAACATGACATCTTAAATTACATACATCACAATATCTGCACTTGTTTAGCATGTATGTTTGCATGCGAGTTCTCCTCTGCTGCTCAGAGTTGTGCAGTGTTTTCCCAGCTCATGATATTAAACTCACACTTGTGTCATGTCCTCTTGTTTGTTCTGTCACTGTCTGAATACGTCTGTGTGGTTATGTTTAATATGTAGTGTACTATGTAAATGCACATATGCTCCTTTTATTTAGGAGAAACAGGAATTGTAGAGGCTACCTGGCGTTCCTTGTGTATTTGTGTAATAATTTTGAAAGCCATGGGGGCGGGGGGCGGTGGGAATTCCTTTTATAAAGGATTCTACTAATATGCAGTTATCTTTAGTGTAATGAGTTCAATTGAACTTCTCCCCCTTACTCGCGAAAAACACCACCTTTATAGCATGTTTCTGTCTGAAATAATTGCTCTGCTTATTATATTTCTCTCTTCTGCAGTGCTGTCCATGATTTTGATGGTGATAATCAGGTACATTTCAAGAGTACTGGTTTGGATCTTAACAATTCTTGTCGTTTTGGGATCACTTGGTAAGTCTTGTTCATTTCCTTTTTTTTGAGAGCCAAGTTCTGATCTCTCTCCCCGAGTCTCAAGGTTCATCAGCATCCTACTCAGAGCCATGTCGTCTTTTCTGCTTTGCATTGACCTGTCTCCGGGTTCCATGGGGAAACTGCTATTTTTCTGGCTATGGAGGACTGGATTAGATAGAGTCATTGCTGCTCCTTATCCAGCCAGACAATTGCTGCACCTCCTGCTTGGTGAATGAGTACACACACCGCCATGACAACCTGGAGAATGACACCAGGAATCTATCCAGAATCCTTACACTGAAGTGTAGATCCCTGTGGGCAGAGCAGCCCCATTAACATTTAGGAGAGATCCTTAGGGGGTTCCTGAGCTCTGCTCAATACATTTAAGCAGAGGGGAACATGGATGGTTTTCCATCACTTTTCCTCCTCCTTGCGTACCTCCTCCAATCTTGAGGACTACTGGGGGAGCAGGGGGCTAGTTAGGCCCCCCAGAGCACGTAACAGTAGCCTGAAGCTGTGGGATGAATTAGACACGCTGGCTTTAAGATTCCAGAGATTCCTCTACATAATGTGAATTCCCAGCTGTCCCATTCAGTCTGCTTTCTGGCAGCTTTGATCTACCCCATTAACTTTAAATTTTGTGGAACTGAAGTTTTATGTTGTTGATCTTTAATAATGCAGCCAAAATATTGGGTGTGGGGGGGGAGGCTAAATTCGGTGATAGCCATGATTTAAGGTCCCATGACCTGCCAGAGTTAGAAAAATTTCAGTGGGCCAAGATCACTTACCTTTTCTGAACCGTCCCACTGACATCTTATTACATGCTGAAAAACTGCACCAAGAGTGAAGCCCTTAAAAGTTGTGTTTTGTGAGACACGCCGCTTTGTTTACATCAGTTCATTGTTTCTGAAAGCTCTAGGTGGTCGGTGGCAAATCTGGAATGTCCTGAGACCTATCTTTTGAAATATATAGAATCAGTCAGTTAAGATTTTGGCACTTTAGATAGGCACACTGCTGCGGAGTCTCAGGCCTTGAGGGAAGGAGAGGAGCACTGGAGAGAGAAAAGAAATATCAAAAGAGAAAGGTTAATTCATTGGAGGTATGGAATCCCAGATCAAAGGGATGGTTCTGTCTTGGAAAAATGGCTAGAGCTGGAGAGTGAAATCCTGGCCCTATTAAAATCAGTGGGAATTTTGCCACTCCCATTGACTTTGGTAGGGCTGGGATTTCCCCCAGGGAGTTTAATGGGAGACGCTTCCCTCTCGTCTCCTTAGACTTTTTTTTTATTTTTCATTTTCCCATCTCAAATGAGGTGAGCTGGCTCTTCCCTATCACTCCTGCACTTTCCGTGCCTGCATCAGCTCTTCTGGAGGCAGGAACACCTATCTGTGATTTATTTGAGGTGCTGTTTCTAGTATCATGGATTTTCTTCCCTCCCCCCCCTTGGTTGTTTTCTTTCCTCTTTCCTGGTGGCACTTCTCTCTGAAGTGTTTACCCTTTCACTTATTCACTTTTCTTTGCTCTTCTTGTTTCTCTACATCCTCTCTGGGGCTCCCTCACTCAGTTCTTCCATTTTAATTTTCCATACACCTCCCACCACATCATCATCTGTTCCTTACACCCTTCCAGTCCTCACTGCTCCCATATGACAGGCAATAATCTGTCCTTAGTATGCCTCCCCTGACTAGCAGCTTCACCCTGTTCTTTCTAAAACACATGAAATGAGGGGTGCTGATCCAAGGGGCTGCATGATTTTCAGATGGACCTAGCAGGGGAGGAGCAGTGCAAGGAGAGCACCTGCTTAAGCCACAGCACTCCCCCTTCAAAATCCTTCCTTTCAGAGTAGCATCAGCCCACTTGGATATTTTCTATCAGTTTAGACTGTGCTGTGTTTGACTGATTCCATTCTTTGTGTGTCTGTTCTGTAGAGGGAAATGTAGTATTTGTCCTGTCTTTAATTCAAAACATAGGAGGCACAGGAGTACTGTGGTGGCTGTATGCTAAGCAAACAAAGTTTATCAATGAAACTCTTACTGCTGATCAGCTTCAAGTAGCCAAAGACAATCTTCAGGCCCTCTTGGTCTATGCCATTTCAGCTACTGTCTTCACGGTAAGTGTTTTGTCACTGACAAAATTGTATTCTCTTTTTCTGTCATTCTTGCCATGTTCTTTGGCTTGTCAATGCAGGTTTTGTAATATGTGCATAAAAGATTGAAAGTGCTTTAGAAACAATATCCCGCTCTGTTTGTTGCTGCACTTTCTACTATTAGGCACTGTGCTGGTGGACACACACTCTCCCTTTAAAAGAACAGGAGTACTTTTGGCACCTTAGAGACTAACAAATTTATTTGAGTATAAGCTTTTGTGGGCTACAACCCACTTCTTCGGATGCATAGAATGGAACATATAGTGAGGAGATATATATACACACATAGAGAGAGCATGAAAAGATGGGAGCTGTCTTACCAACTCTTACCAATTAAGTAAGAGGGGAAAAAAAAACTTTTGAAGGGATAATCAAGATAGCCCAGTACAGACAGTTTGATAAGAAGTGTGAGAATACTTACGTGGGGAGATAAATTCAATGTTTGTAATGGGTCAGCCATTCCCAGTATCTGTTCAAGCCTAAGTTGATTGTATCTAGTTTGCATATCAATTCGAGTTCAGCAGTTTCTCGCTGGAGTCTGTTTTTTAAGCTTTTCTGTTGCAAAATTGCCACCCTCAGGTCTGTTATTGAATGACCAGACAGGTTAAAGTGTTCCTGCTGGTTTCTGAATGTTATGATTCCTGATGTCAGATTTGTGTCCATTTATTCTTTTGCATAGAGACAGTCTGGTTTGGCCAGTGTACATGGCAGAGGGCTATTGCTGGCACGTAATGGCGTATATCACATTGGTAGATGTGCAGGTGAATGAGCCCCTGATGGCATGGCTGATGTGATTAGGTCCTTAGATGATGTCACTTGAATAGATATGTGGACAGAGTTGGCATCAGGCTTTGTTGCAAGGATAGGTTTCTGGGTCATTGTTTTTGTTCAGTGATGTGTGGTTGCTGGTGAGTATTTGCTTCAGGTTGGGGGGGTTATCTGTAAGCAAGGACAGGTCTGTCTCCCAAGATCTGTGAGAGTGAGGGATCATCTTTCAGGATAGGTTGTAGATCTTTGATGATGTGCTGGAGACGTTTTAGTTGGGGGCTGAAGATGACAGCTAGTGGTGTTCTGTTATTTTCTTTGTTGGGCCTGTCTTGTAGGAGGTGACTTTTGGGTACTCGTCTGGCTCTGTCAGTCTGTTCTTTCACTTCAGCAGGTGGGTATTGTAGTTTTAAGAATGATTGACAGAGCTCTTGTAGGTACTTGTCTCTGTCTGAGGGATTGGAGCAAATGCGGCTGTATCTTAAAAGCTTGGCTGTAGACAATGGATCGTGTAGTGTGTCCTGGATGGAAGCTGGAGGCATGTAGGTAAGTATAGCAGTCAGTAGGTTTCTGGTATAGGGTGGTATTTATGTGACCATCGCTTATTAGCACAGTAGTGTCCAGGAAATGGACAGCTTGTGTGGACTGATCTAGGCTGAGGTTGATGGTGGGATGGAAATTATTGAAATCATGGTGGAATTCCTCAGGAGCTTCTTTTCCATGAGTCCAGCTGATGAAGATGTCATCAATGTAGCGCAAGTAGAGTAGGGGCGTTAGGGGATGAGAGCTAAGGAAACTTTGTTCTAAGTCAGCCATAAAAATGTTGGCATACTGTGGGGCCATGCGGGTACCCATAGCAGTGCTGCTGACTTGAAAGGTATATATTACCCCCAAATGTGAACTAGTTGTGGGTTAGGAAAAAGTCACAAAGTTCAGCCACCAGGTTTGCTGTGACATTATCGTGGATACTGTTCCTTATAGCTTGTAGTCCATCTTTGTGTGGAATATTGATATAGAGAGCTTCTACATCCGTAGTGGTCAGGATGATGTTTTCTGCAAGATCACCAATGGATTGTAGTTTCCTCAGGAAGTCAGTGGTGTCTCGAAGATAGCTGGGAATGCTGGTAGCTTAGGACCTGAGGAGAGAGTCCACACTCTTCCCTGATGTCAGAAGAATAGATTGTAGGACTTGAACCCACAGCTGGCCTGGGCCATGCTCAGAAGTCTTCCATGCACAGAGCAACTTCAGGATTGGACCCTTAATCTGTATGTTCACTTGCACTTGGATCCTGTTTGTCAGATAAATCAAACATGCAATGCTGAGATGATACCTCATAATTTCATTTTAGTTAGTAATACTTAATACAGGTATGCACTGTAATTATACCTTTTTATAAACTTATCTGACAAGTTCTCCAGGTTCTGTTTCAAAATATGGGGCAAATTCTGCCCTCAGCTACACTTGTGCAATCCAATTGCTTTTACTTGGTTGCACAATGCAGTTGAGTGATAGAATTTGGTCTATAGTCTTGTCAGTCTTAGTGTCAGTTCAAAAAAGTATTTAAAAGGTAGCAGGAGTCACTAAAAGTTGTTTGCATTGATAAATCAATCTCGAAATATTTGATGTTAGATTAAGTCATGTAAACTTGCAGGGCTTCCACAAACTGTTGGAAGTATGATTAGTTTGCTCTACTTGAAGATCCTGTGTTGTTTACTGCACCTAATGGTCTGCTTTTCATCACCTAAAATGTCAGTTGGAAACTTCTCTCCTCAGGTTATCTTGTTCTTGATAATGTTAATTATGCGCAAGCGAGTAGCTCTCACCATTGCCTTGTTCCACGTGGCTGGCAAAGTTTTCATTCACCTGCCACTGCTAGTCTTCCAGCCCTTTTGGACTTTCTTTGCTCTCATCCTGTTTTGGAGCTACTGGATCATGGTCCTGTTTTTCCTTGGCACTACAGGTATGTGGGCACATGTCTTCTTTTAAGTAAACACTAGTACTTTCTTATACAGACTTTAGATATAGTTAAAATTTGAAAATAACTGCTGTGCTCTGGTTATAGCCCTTTGACTTTGAATACTTTGAATGAGCACAGCGAGTACTTTAGTACTGTGTTATTGTGCACATCTGTATTGATCATCAGGTGTGAGGTTACCCATTGTTTGGTTCCCTGGAAGTGGCTTTCTACCATTATTTTGCCCGTTTGATGTGAGGAAGAGCAGCCGCAGGGCTGCTGTAACATATGCAAGCACAAGTCTCCAAGGGACTGTCATGCTAGCTGTGACCTGTTTGAACACTGTGTTCTGGCTATGGCATATTCCATATACAGCGGGGGGGCCCTAGGAAAGGAAGGTGGAGAGTTTATGATGCCAGCTTTATGCCACTCAGATTTCCCCATGCCAGAGGAATACTTAGCTATCCTGTTAGGGTAGCTTTCAGACTGGATAGTGTCTCATTTTTGGCTGTCTCATTGATTTGCAGAGTTACAGAAATTAAATGCAAAAAAATCATGTCAATACATCAGTAAAGACATACATTTAAAAAAAAAAAGTAAGGAAATGTACAATTTCAAAGGAACCCATCAATCTGGTTTTATCTTCAAAAATTAAACTCAGCACATCTTTTGAAATAATGTCCTTCAATTTAAACCATTATTTAAAATATTCAGAAGTGTTATTTCTGTTCCTTTCTGTGTTTAGAGAGTATTTTGGCTGGACCTGAGAGAAACACCACCAGCCATGCTCAGGTCTGCCCCTGGTCCTTCTTCCCCTTCTCTGTGCACACAACCAGCCACCTGCTGCTTGCAATCTATTCATTTTCAGCTCTGCTGCAGCTGTTACTAGTAAACAGTCCCCAGCAGGGCCTGGTGCAACATCAGCAACCTGATAAAGTGCTGTCAAATACACAAACTAAACAAACAGAATAATAGAGGAAAAGTATTCTGTCTTTGCGTTATGATGATGTTAGGGGTTACTTATAACAGTCACATGCAGATAAATGTACTTTTCAAGTTAATGGTGTCCTCCTGCAGAAATATTAATATAGCCACTTGCCATAATATTCAACATATATGCAATCTCTTTAACAAAAATAAAAGGATTAGAAAATACTAGAGACATGCAATGTGAATGTGCTAATATTATTGTAGGAGCCATAACTCTGGATTTCTTGACTTTTTAAATCTCTCTTATTACAGTAACATTACATTAACAGTTTTTTTTATTTAATTTTCTTCCTTTTCATTGTAGAGCAAAGGGTTAAAAAAAACAGTTATGCTCCTCTAAGGACTTAAGGCAGCACAAGCAATTTAGCCACTACTTAAATTGATAAATGCACATTTCTAAAGGACGCATGCATGCACAGAGCATCGCTCAAAACGCAAATGCACGGTAGCCAATTTTCTGTTGTTTGTGACAGTCTTAGGACTGGTCTACACCAGACAGATCCACCCAGCTACCTTGCTTGGGGGTGTGAAAAATCCACATGCCTGAGTGACATAATTAAACCAACCTAAGTCCCTGTGTAGACAGTGCTTTCATCGACCTAGCTACTTTCTCTCAGGGAGGTGAATTTACTACGGAAATCACTGTAGGAAGTATCTACACTGAAGTGCTATAGCTGTGCTGCTGTAGCATTTTATGTGTAGACATCGCCTTAGCAGGGGACATGCTCCACGGTAATGCGGACTTTACACATCCAGTTTCAAGATAAAGGCCTAGAAGTTCACCTGAGCCCCATAGATGTTGCTGGGGCTCAGTAGAGGTACAAGGGTTTGCCTGACTAGAGGAGTTTCTAGGATTGGGGCCTAAAAGTTTCACTGATTTTAGTTAGTTCTGTACAAAACAGTGGCAATAACTTTTCAAAATGGGAAATGTGTATTTCTCAGAAAGTTATGTGCATGTTAGGGAAGAGGGTTTAATGGAACTTGACATCTGAAATGGTGTGTTCCCTACTTCACAAATGCTCTAATACAATATAGTAATTTTAACACTTTTTAGATCATATAACTATTTCAGCCTAACTATGGAAAAATATTTGGGATTTTTGGGCTCTGTCTTTAACAAGGGACAGAACTAATGAAATTTGTTCTTGGTTTTGTTTGTTTTACTGCTATAAGTTTAATTTGAATTATGAGATGAGATGTTTGTTATCCAGGGAACAATGAATCACAATATTTTTCTTGTGCCTGAAAATGGTTGAGGTCCCAATTCTGCATTTTGAGCTGTTCGGGTCGCATAGCATGCACCTTCATGGACCCAATTGCATCAGCAGGGCCAGAGTTTGGGCTTTAATAATAAAAAGCTTTGCTCAGTTTTAATTGTTGGTAACCTCAGCCCTGGTCCTGCATATGCCTAATTTTATTTACTGTGAGTTGTCCCATTGATGTCAATGGAACAAAGTGGTTTGTATTAAAGTTAAGCAAATATTGATGTCTTTGCAGAAACAAGGCCATACATACTATATATCAGTATTTCTCAAACTACTGAAAGCCAAAATGTATAACATTTCTAAAAATGAATCAGAAGAAACTTGTTTTTCCAAATAGTAATTCACTAGAACAAAATTATTTTGGTAGTGGTGTTTGACTTCCAAGATTCGTTCAAATCTGAAACCATTCACATAAGAGATCTAGTGCAAACCTAAGTGAAAACACTAATGGCTTTCAAATTAGATCTGTTTTATGCACCTGTTATGTCCATTCTCTGTATTTTTCTGAACCTCTTCTTCTGTTCACATCATTTTGATGGGTGAGATGGACCTCCACAGTGAGTGCTAATGATTTTTGAAATAGAGCATCCATCGCCTGAGGAAATCCTGACACAATGTCAGTGAGCTTATGTGAAAATGCTACTTAGATCAGAGAAGTCTATTGGGTTTTAAAATATGTATAAAATTATCTGGGAAAAATCTTCTCTTCTCAAACGCTGCTAATATTCTAGCAAATAGATTCTGTTATTCAAATATAGACAAAACACATGTATTAACACTTACACCATCAAGAAATAGGTTGTTTGATCCTAACTAAAAAAAAAAATACAAATTATGATCTTTAAATAAATTTCCTGAATTTTTGCAAACTATGGATCTGAAGGGAGGGTGGCCGAAAATTCAGAATGACTCAGGTTTCCTTCCATTACATTTTGGCAAAAGAAATCATTCTGCTTCATCTTTTTTTCCAAATTTCCACATAGCTAACAATTTTTATTTTTTTTTTAAGTTGGATGTTGAGTGTGCTCTGGAGAATTTTAAAATCCTTTCTCTGCATAATTATTAACAGTAATTAATATTTTTGCTGGCTGAATCAGCAATATTATCTCCATTATCAACTGTTCAGCTACACTGATGTTAACACTTTATTAGGAGACAGAGCTGTCACTCTTGAAATGATTGAGAGTTATTAGCTGAATTACAAACGATTCTTTCTTTCTAAGTTGATATTGGCGATCTGCCTTCTTTCTCTGATTTGTTCCTAGGTAGCCCTGTCCTAAACGAACAAGGGTTTGTGGAATTCCAGGTTTTGGGCCCTCTACGATACATGTGGTGGTACCATGTGGTAGGGCTGATCTGGATCAGTGAATTTATTCTAGCATGTCAACAGATGACTGTAGCTGGGGCTGTTGTGACATACTATTTTACAAGGTGAGAACTTTTCAGACAGCTTTTTCTGAAGTGACCTAGTGACTGAATCATCAAAAATAACTGGGGCCAGAGCTTGTGGTGAAATGAGCAGGTGTGTTCTGCCTGGAAGCTGAAAAGCAAAAGCAAACTTCTAAAATAAATAGTGTGCTTAGCTGGTTATGTGCAATTTGAAGATGTTAAGCACCACAGTTTTGTTTGCTCCTAAGTCCCATATACACTATGAAGACCTAGGTGATTCATTTTTTTAAAAAAAAAGTAATAAGCACTTTGACATTTCTCTCTTTTCAATAATAAAGCCAATAAACTCCATTTAAATTAAAAAATGATTGGCACTAATTTACTGGGATTACTTAACTGAAAAATACAGTTCTTTAATTCTTTTCACCCACTCATTTGTCTGTTTCCTAAGATTACAGAAAGTCCCTTTAGAGCCATCATTTTCATATGAATTCAGATTATATACTAATGTTCAAGTGAAGCAAAATATATGGATTAAATCTCCATGTACCATCACTGTGCATGAGTCCTAATTTGCAAATCATGCTGTACTCGTATCAGCTAATGCACGTGTATCTCAAGTACAAGAGAGGGATGCATCACATGTTCTTAGGATAATAACTCCTAATTGGTAGTACTGCAGTGTTAAAAAATAATGAGAATTAAAAATAAATAAATCTGAGCGCTTTTAATTACTTTTTTTAAAGTCTCTAGGTGCACGGAGATTATGTTTTTAAGCTTTTTTCTACCATAATAAGGACTAGAAACTTTTATTTATTTTTAAATGGAAGCTGAGGTTCTCAATCACAGAGCTAGGAGATAAGGCTTTAAGAAAAACTGTCACAAATCTTGCAATAATTTTGTAAGAATGAGCAATACTGAAGTGGTATCGAGTGTTTGCTAACATACAACTGTTGGCAACATTTTTGATTAAGGAAAGAAATGATGCTATTGTACTTATTCACCTCTTCTTTTTTTAAAAGTATATCTTTCTAAAGTGAAATTTCTCAAAGTGTAACTGTGATATTTTATAGTTCACTATATATTTGTTTAAAGAAAGAAATCTCTGCGCTCAACAGGCTGAAAATTTAAGTTACACTTCCCGTTCAAAATGGTCTCAAAGTAGTTTACAAATAATAAAAATACAGCACCTCTGGAAAAATGCAGCTACCTCTGCAGCAGAGGGCATCAGCTGTGATGCACAGCAAGAGTGGTTGGAGTAAGGGAGGAAAATGTCAACCCATGACAAAGCCCTTATGCCTTATTAAAATTGCCATAGGGTCATCAGTGTCCATGCAGAGCAGAGGAGCACCTTGGTTTAAATGTTCTCTCATATGAAAGATACCTTACATTGATTTATTTTCATTGATATTCCTGCTGTGCTGTTTTTACAAATGTACAGTTTTAAAAAATTGTACATAACTAAGAAATACACAGTAGGTAGGAATAGTCTTGCCACAGCATGTTGGTGGGCTAGATGATTTAAGAGATCTTTTGCATCTCCAACATCTGTGAGTTTAACAACTGTATTTTACCTGAAGGTAAATGAATTTGCTCTTACCTGCTCCCTATCCATCATCCCTTAATGGGAATTTTGAGTTATTAAATGTCCATTTCCCTCTACTACTTTGCTTTCTTGCACATTAAAGTGTGGTTATAGTCTGAAAAGTAACTGTGAAAATGGAATACTTGGGTTCCACGTTGTTAATGATTTCTAGATCAATGTACATAATTTGCATATAGAAAGATTTTTGTTAAACTGCCAGCCCTGCATTCTCACCTAGGGCTCTTAAAGCCAAGACGGGCTCTTTGCATTTCATGCAGTGCTACCAGTCATAAGTAGGCTTGCCAGAATTCGAGGGTTTTTATTATTTTGATGGATAATATCAATCTTCATTTCAAGCATTTCAGTCATCTTTATTTATTTAAATTTTCACAGTTGAGAGGAATGAAGGGGAAAGGTCAGAATTATTTAATGACAGTAGATAATGAGAATCAGAAAGTTAAAGCTTTTATAACTGTTAAAACACAAGTTGTCAACATCCTCTTGTCAAAATATACAAAGCAAACATCCTTAAATCAAACTCAAGCAGCATGTTTCTTACTCTGCCATTATGTGTATATTTGTGTGTGCTTGTGGTGAAATTGACATTTATCAATACCTACTGGTAAAAATGTAATGTTTCCAAGCCTAATCATAAGGTTCTGCTGGCCAGATTAGGCCCTCAGTTACACTTGTACAAGCCAATTGCCTTCTTCCATTTGCACAGGTATAATTGGTTGGAACTAGGTAGACTGTTTTTGCAAGAAGAAATAGAATCCAGCTCACTGAAAACTGACATCAGAATGCTAATAGGAGCCAAAAGTTGTAAAAACATTTTTTCCTCACTGAAGTCAGCATGAATCAGTACATGCACAGAGCAGGTCTGTGGAATTAGAAGGTGCCACGTTTTTATATTTTTCAAGTGAAACCACCCTTTAGAATAGGTTTCCCTAACTTCAGGGGAGGCGTTATATTATTGGATGCAATTATTTATTACTGGCAGTTCAATAACATTAATCCTGTGATACTTTTATCACTGAGTTGATTTTTTTAATACTTATCTAGCACTCTTTCACTAAATGCTGAATGGAGCTGCTGTAGAGAGGGAAATAGTGATGCTTTGCTTTAGAGGAGACACATACGAATGATAAGAATACATTTCTTAAAAGCTGTGTCAGAAGACTGAATGTGCATTCAGCTCTTATAAATAAATCCCTATTTCCCCTTACAAATACATCCTTATAAATACTTCGTTACAGCACTGTATTTTGTTTTAATACTTGATTCCCTGGCTGTGTGGATATGTATATTCAGAAATACAAATGGTCTGAAAACAGCTTTTCTGTAATGAATGTATATGCTTTTTCCAATATATAAAATAGGGAAAATCCTAAAATAAATGTGGGGAGAGGAGGGAAAGACTTTAAAATGTTTGAATTAGACATTTATAAAAGTGTAGAGCTTAAAAAAATTGATTGGTTAGGTATAACTGTAATTCAGACAAGTGTCCCCTCACAGCTCAGCCAATGACTCATCCTTTTCCTGCTATTACATTAAAGCTAATACTGTTATGGACCCTGCTTCTCAATGAATCAGCAATGTCCACTGAAGACCACCAAATTGCTTTTCACCTGTGAACTCAGTCAGTCAGAATTTGCCTGTAGCTGGTTTTTCTCACCTGAAATCCATATTGATAATACTGCTTTATTTTATCTCTCTGATGATTTTCCACAGGGAGAAAAGGAATCTGCCATTTACTCCTATTCTAGCATCAGTAAATCGTCTTGTCTGTTACCACCTAGGAACAGTGGCAAAAGGTTCTTTCATTATCACATTAGTGAAGATTCCACGAATGATCCTAATGTATATTCATTCCCAACTCAAAGGAAAAGTAAGGGAAACCTACTTCTTACTAAAATACTGGGTTCCAAATGCTTGAAATTTGATCCTAAGTTTTGACCAAAAAAGTAAGTGTGTGTGTTCATGATTTCAGAATATTCAGCCCTTAAAGTATAGCCCATGCATTTGAATGTAATGGTCATTCATGTTCTTTGTCCTCGGGTTTTTTTTTTTAAATGTACTTGGTTTTTTTCCCCCTGTTGCCGTGCTAGGAAAATGCCTGTGCTCGATGTATGCTGAAAGCTTGCATCTGCTGTCTTTGGTGTCTAGAAAAGTGCCTGACTTACTTAAATCAGGTAAGATTTTATATATTTTGACTTTTATATAAAGGCTGACAATGTATGTGATTGAGGAAGGCTAGTCTGAAACCAGAAGATGGAGTAATTTTTTCCTTAAGTTGACACATGTTAAATTGTACTTTGGAACTTGATTGAACCTATGTACTTCAGTCATGTCCCCATTACTGAAATTAAAGTACACTGTGATCTCACTGAGGCTCATTATATTAGTCCTCATTTACAGTGCCTGTGTGAAAAATTGTCCCAATTTCTCTTTCTGGAAAAGACATTTTGTCCTTTAAAAATGACTAATCGTGTCTAAGCAATATAGCATTAGAGTTTAATGGTTGAATACAAGCCTCCCAGTACCCACTTTCCCCAGGTACATTTAAGTTTGAAAGTGTATATATGGTAACAGAGTGTGGAGCTTTTCTCCTTTTTAATATTTAAGCATCACATATTTGAGAAAATGTATTTAGAATCGTAGACTTTAAGGTCAGATGGGACCATTATGATCATCTAGTCTGACCTCCTGCACAACTCAGGCCACAGAATCTCATGCACTCACTCCTGTAATAAACCCCTAACCTATGTCTGAGCTATTGAAGTCCTCAAATCATGGTTTAAAGACTTCAGGGTACAGAGAATCCTCCAGCAAGTGCCCTGTAGGATTCTCTGTACCTTGAAGTCTTTATTTCTTTTAAGTCACTCTCTTCCTTTAAGGCTGTGTCTACACAGCAGATGGGAGGTGCATTCCCATCTCGAGTAGACTAGTTCTGCTTGAGCTAACATGCTAAAAATAGCAGGGTAGTTACGGCAGGTCGGGCTAGTGCTAGAGTCTAACCATGTCTGAGATCCTAAGTATGTACTCTGGTGGCTAGCCCAAGGTGCCACCTAAGCTGCCATGCTGCTATTTTTAGCGTGCTAGCTTGAACAGAGCTGTCACGGGTACATGGACCTGAGCTGGGAATTATACCTCCCAGCTTCAGTGTAACATTATCTAGAGAAGGAGAATGACTGTGAATCGTGATGGGTTGTTTTGTCATATCTGTTTCCTCGTGGGAGAGCTGTGCTGTAGTCTGTTAATATAGATCTCTCTTTTACTATTGTTCAATTTGTTTCTCAAATTTGAGACATTTTGTATAATGGAGCTCCTCCATCTTTGATTTCACAAACCTACATGATTGTGAACCCAGATACCTTTGTGAGCGAGCGAGCTCACCCCTTGGGTCAGATTAAAGTTGTACAGAATTTGTACTTTTTGTAGAACCACAAGATAGGTTTTTGGAAGCTGCCTTATTCGAAGCTTGGTTTTCAGAGTGATGAACTACCAGACAAAACTTTACAGTATATTGTAAAGTTCTAGCCTGGGCATAGTGCTGGCCTGCCCTCAGCAGGCCTTGTTTTTGAATTGTCTTGATGAAGATCATTAGTAAAGTGTGTAATTATTGGAAATTGTCTTTGTTACCCTTGATTTACCTATTCAGTAATGCTGGACAGAACTAGAAATGCTTTCTTTTTCAACATCTAGAAAGCAACTTCTCTGAAACACATGACCCTCAAACTATTGTATGTCCTGAGAGAGAGATATTTTTGTCCAGCTGCTTACCATAGTAGTAATGTCGTTGCTCACCTCCTACTCTTGCAGAGAGATTCCAGATTATTTTTCTATTAGTATTTTAGTGTGAAACTGATATATATGTGGCAAGAATAAGCAAGGCAGGTGGAAAATGGTTATTCCCTCTGATATTGTTCTCTGTCTATCGATTCAACCACTGCCCTGGGGGGAAATGATTTAGCAGCTTCAAGGTGAGCAGTGACTGTCTCAAGATCCAGCACAAACCCTTTTTTGTGTATGAAATCGGCAGTGGGCACTGATGGGATTTTTCATTACATAGTTCCTTTCCTCCCTAATTCTGGGATGGAGCTGATTGTCTTAAAAGTGAGTGTCATGTCTTCATTATTTCTTGATTAGATTTGTACCTTTAAAGATCTCTTACTAAATCAAGTGTCTCGTGACATTGTGCTTTCTGTTGTGGAAGGGGATGGAAGGAGAAAGTCTTGTTGCCATAACAGATGATGAATGTTGAAGGAAAGGGGACAGTGTGTCTGTGACTAATGCTTCATTTTGCTTTTCCCCAGAATGCATATACAGCCACAGCTATCAACAGCACCAACTTCTGCACCTCAGCAAAGGATGCCTTTGTCATTCTAGTGGAGAATGCTCTGCGAGTGGCTGCCATAAACACAGTGGGAGACTTCATGCTATTCCTGGGAAAGGTATGCCGAAGGGGTGTACTGTTACAGACCTGGAACAAGTCTGCTTGCTCTCAAAAGCCTTCATTGTGCTTGCACTCCAGCTACAGTGTGCCTCTGAGCGTGTGTTTTCCCACTGCCTACTGCTGTCACCCATCCCATCCTGCTGCTTCCAATCAGGAACATGGTTTAGAGCAGGGGTCTCAAACTCAAATGACCACAAGGACCACAGGAGGACTAGTGCATTGACCCAAGGGCCGCATCACTGACACACACTCCTCACTGCCTCTGGCCCCGCCCTCACTCCACTCCTTCCATTAGGCCCCGCCTCTTCCCACCCCTTCTCCGAAGTCCCCACCCCAACGCTGCCCCAGGAGGTGCAGAAAAGGTGCAGGGTGCAGTGGGGGCTCAGGGCAGGGAGTTGAGGTGCAGGAGGTGTGCAGGGTGTGGCACGGGGTCTCACGGCAGGGAGTTTGTGTGGGGTGCAAGAAGGTGAGGGGTGCGGCGTGGGGTCGAGGTGCAGGGTACAGCAGGTGGCTCAGGGCAGGGAGTGCAGGAGGGGTGCGGGATGTGGCAGGGGGCTCAGGGCAGGGAGTTGAGGTGCAGGAGGTGTGCAGGGTGCGGCAGGGGAATCAGGGAAGGGAGTTGGTATGTGGGGTGCAAGAAGGTGAGGGGTGCGGCGTGGGGTCGAGGTGCTGGGTGCAGCAGGTGGCTCAGGGCAGGGAGTGCAGGAGGGGTGCAGGATGTGTCAGGAGGCTCAGGGCAGGGAGTTGGCTGCGAGATGCGGCAGGGGGCTCAGGGCAGGGAGTTGAGGTGCAGGAGGGGTTCAGGATGCGAGCTCCAGCCTGGCGCCGCTTACCTAGAGTGGCTCCGGGGTGGCAGTGGCGCGCACCAGGGCCAGGGCAGGCTCTCTGCCTGCCTTGGCCCCTGGCCCCATGCCGCTCCGTTCCGTTCCAGGAAGCAGCTGGAACCGTGTCCCTGGGGGAAGGGGCGGGGCTCAGGGTTCTGTACGTCTGCTGTTCTTGCTGCTCCTCCAGGTACCTCCCATTGGCCGCGGTTCCCTTTTCCCAACCAATGGGAGCTGTGGGGGGCGGTACCTGGAAGGAGGCAAGGAAGGAGCCCTCTGCCTCCTTCCCCCTCCCGCCCTGGACCAAAGGGATGTGCTGCCAGCTGCTTCAGAGAGCGGCGCAGGGCTCGCAGCGCCACGGGGGCAGTCCTGTGGGTAGGTGGTGGGGGGGCGCGGGGAGCTTGGCGGGCCACACGCAAGAGCACCATGGGCCGCGTGTTTGATACCCCTTGTTTAGAGGGAATTGAGCAGGAAATGGGAGTGTAGAAGAACTTCTGGTGGTAGTGAGTGAGACAGGTCAGAAAGTGCACGTTGCCGGGGTTCAGCTGAAAATTCCAATTTCTCATCATCAAAAACATTCTGGCTTTTGATTCCTTTGGCAACTGAAAGCTGAAAAAAGTCTGGCCAGGAGTTTTTGGTTTTCCAATGAAAAATCTAAAATGTAAGGAAAGCAGACACTTCTCGTAACAACTTATTTAATCAAACCCTCAGTTTTCCTTCAGAAAGAAGTTGATACATTTTTGACCAGCCCTCGTAGTAGGGGTGGAATGGGAGTCAGCAGGACCTTGTGTTGGCAGCTGGGAGTTGCCCAAGTGGGAGTAAAGAGAAAAGAGTTGGAACTGAGTATATTCCAAGGTAAAAAGATTAGTAAGCACTGTTGTTGCAGCTCAGTTTTCTATTTCTTTAGGGAAAACCAGAACCCAGTAAATTACTGTTACACCTGGGCTGGCTTTTTGTGTTCTTATTTACTAACCTACTAAATACTAGTCCAACTGCATCAGCTGTAGCCCCACAAGTACCCGTCAGCATTGGGGCCCTTCATGGAATGAGCCGTCTATCCTCTGTACACTCCTCTCCGTGTAATACATCAGATTACAGTGAGCTGAACTCTATAAGTGTGGTTTTCTAATCCAGTAAATACTCTGATCAATACAGAGTAGTGGGAATGAGCACATAATGAAGACACTGGTGCCTTGGGGGTATTGAAGTGAACACTGCAGTTCTCTGGAGTAGTCTAACATACCAAGAAATGTTTCCATGAAAAAATGGCTTTCACATCATTGGATGAACAGAAGGGTGGCAGTAATGCTTCAATAAGCAGTGCAAACTACCAAACAACTGTGTTAGCTTTATTCTGCTGCCTGGCCAACCCAGCTTTCAGCCTAATTCAATATCTGAATAATACAGTGGAAACTGACCTATTTTGTAGTGTTTGCTTTTTAAATGCAGAGGTATGGTGTATTGTTCATAAAAACTACATTGACACCTAGTATGACGTTTCTTAGGGCCACTCATGCTAATTTTTGGGAAACTATCTGAAAGATATGTAGAAGTGCCTTACACTGTTAAAATCAGAGTTAGAAATAATGCTTAGTTTACAGTGGGGACCTAGTACACAAGATAATTCTTAGCAGCCTTCCTCTTGCAAATAGGAGGGACTGGAACAAGCTGAAAGGATATTTTGTGTGTGTGTGTGTGTGTCTGCAAGCAAAATTTTTATAAAGCATGTTAATTGGTGTATCTAGCTAGTTATATTAATTTTTTATATTCTGTACAAGTACAGACCTAGAATTGATCCCTGACCAGAGGAGTTTATAATTTGAATAAACTGACAACACAACAGAGTAAGGTTCTGTCTTACTATGGTATCTCCCCCCACCACCACCACCCCGAACAATGGGTGAGTGGCAGCTTTTTATTTACTCATGTGAATTAGCTTTGGGGCTTTGAAGAGATGCAAGCACAGCACTGAAAACACCTCTGGCTAGATCCAGCAGCACCTCTTGTCGTGGAATCAGTGACACTGGAGCATCCTGTTCTCCTATACCTGTGAGATTAAAGTGTGTTTGCACATACATGAAAAATAATCCAATGGCTTCTGCAATCATTCTTGTCTTTCTGTTTTCTTTGCTTCAGGTCCTGATCGTTTGCAGCACAGGCTTGGCGGGGGTTATGTTGCTGAACTACCAGCGGGATTACACAGTGTGGGTGCTGCCTCTCATCATCATCTGCCTCTTTGCTTTCCTGGTAGCTCACTGCTTCCTGTCAATTTATGAAATGGTTGTGGATGTCCTCTTCTTATGTTTTGCCATTGATACAAAATACAACGATGGAAGCCCTGGTAGAGAATTCTACATGGATAAAATTCTCATGGTAAGTTAGTTTCCTCCCCTCTCCCTTGAGTCAAAGGAACTCTACTATCTATAGAGAATTTAGTGCAAGCTTCTGATGCCATTCAGCACAAAAATCCCAGTGTCAGCCTTTTTTGTGTCAGACGAAGTGGGTATTCACCCATGAAAGCTCATGCTCCAGTACATCTGTTAGTCTGTGAGGTGCCACAGGATTCTTTGTGGCCTTTTTTAGAGACCTTTCTCTTGGGTCCAGAAGAAAGTATGACTAACATCAGTAGTGCCCAAGTTGGGGTTTGTTACCCAGACCAACAGACCAGCCTTTGCTCAGACAGTGTCTGTCTTGGTCCTCAGATAGCAGTGCCTACAGTCCCTCCCTGAAGTATGGGTCTGAGCCCAAGTTGTTATTAGCATCTCATTTGACAGGGACAAAGTTGGCCATGTTACATTTAGATTGTCTACCCTAGAGACTTGCACTGGCACATCTCTACCAATGCAGCTGCACCACTGTCAGAGCAGTTACGCCACAGATCTATGCCAACAGGAGAGAGCTTTCCTGTCGACAGAATTAAACCACCCCCAGTGAGTGGTGATAGCTATGTCGGCGGGAGAAGCTGTGCACGCTACCACTTAGGCCGGTGAAACGTATGTCGCTGAGGTATGTGGGATTTTTCACACCCCAGAGTGACATATATTTTGCTGGCATAAGTGGTAGTGTAGATGTGGTCTTAGTTTCTTAATTTAGATGTTCCCCCTAACCCCCCACGTACATCTGATGTACTAGAAATGGGGAAGTAAAAATCCTCTTAAAGCCAACGTTAGACCGAATTCAGCGCTAAGGCCTGGTCTACACTAAAAGTTTATCTCAAATTTAGCACGTTAAACCGAATTAACCCTGCACCCATCCACACAACAAAGCCCTTTATTTTGATATGAAGGGCTTTTAATATCGATATCTGTACTCCACCCCAACGAGGAGAGTAGCGCTCAAATTGGTATTGCCATTTTGAATTAGGGTTAGTGTGACTGCAATTCGACAGTATTGGCCTCCAGGAGCTATCCCACAGTGCACCATTATGTCTGCTCTGGACAGCAATCTGAACTCAGATGCACTGGCCCGGTAGACAGGAAAAGCCCCGCAAACTTTTAAATTTAATCTCCTGTTTGCCCAGCATGGACAGCTGATCAGCACAAGTGACCATGCAGTCCCAGAATCAAAAAAGACCTCCAGCATGGACCGCACGAGAGTTACTGAATCTGATCTCTGTATGGGGAGATGAATCTGTTCTATCAGAACTCTGTTCCAGAAGACAAAATGCCAAAATATTTGAAAAAATCTCCAAGGCCATGATGGACAGAGGCCACAACAGGGACTCAACGCAGTGCTGTGTGAAACTAAGGAGCTGAGACAAGCGTACCAGAAAGCCAAAGAATCAAATGGACGGTCACGGAGGGAGGGACGACTGATGACTGTAGCTATTCCACAGGTCCTGCACTCTCCGAAAACCATTTGAATTCTTGGCTGAGCTCCCAAAGCCTGAAGGGTCAAAAACATTATCGCAGGTGGTTCAAGGTATATGTCATTGTTGCACCCCCCTCTCTTCCCCGCCCCACCCCCCTGAGGAGAGGGGGTGGGGCAGGGAGGAGCAAAGGGGAAAAAAATCATTTCTTGCCTTTTTTCAATGTCACCATATGTCTACTGCATGCTGCTGGCAGACGCAGTGCTGCAGCGCTACATAGCAGCATCCCCTTCCCTTCCCTTGCCTTTCAGACAGTACAGTATGACTGATATCTGTCATTATTGTCCCGTGTGTGCTCCTGGCTGGCCTCGGCGAGGTCGGCTGGGGGCACCTGGACAAAAAGAATGACTCCAGGTCGTTCTCTTCTTTAAGCTTTGTCTAATGGAGATTCAGTCCTGCCTGGAATATCATAGCAGCTGGAGGCTGCCCTGCCCTCCCCTTCCCCCTTTGAGCTCTACTTGCAGAGGCAATAAAGTCAGTGTTTCAAATTCCTGCATTCTTTATTACTTCATCACACAGATGGGGGGGACACTGCCACGGTAGCCCAGGGGGGTTGGAGGAGGAGGGAAGCAACGGGTGGGGTTGTTGCAGGGGCACCCCCTAGAATGACATGCAGCTCATCATTTCTGCAGGCTGTCTGGGGTTCTGACCCAGAGCGGCCGTTTGCCTCTCTGGTTCTTTAGTAGGCTTACCCGATAGTCTAGACAGGACTGACTCTCCCTTTAGACAAAACTTAAAGAAGGGAATAACCTGGGGAGTCATTCCCATTTTTGTCCATGCCCCCCCGGCCGACCTCACCGAGGCCGGCCAGGAGCACCCAGGACAGCAGCAGACAGTACAATGTAACTGGTAACTGTCATTGTCAACTTGCAAAGCAACAGACGGTACTGTATGGCTGGTAACCATCTTTGCTACCTTGCAAAGGCAAGGGGATGCTGCTGTGTAGCGCTGCAGTACCGCATCTGCCAGCAGCATCCCATAGACATACAGTGACAATGAAAAAAGGCTGAACGGGCTCCATGGTTGCCATGCTATGGCGTCTGCCCGGGCAATCCAGGGAAAAGGGCACAAAATGATTGTCTGCCGTTGCTTTCATGGAGGGAGGATTGACTGACGACATTTACCCATAACCATCCACGGCACTGTTTTTTGCCCCATCATGCATTGGGATCTCAACCCAGAATTCCAATGGGCGGGGGAGACTGCGGGAACTATGGGATAACTATCCACAATGCAACGCTCCAGAAGTCGACACTAGCCTCGGTACATGGACGCACACCGCCGATTAACGTGCTTAGTGTGGCCGCGTGCACTCGACTTTATACAGTCTGCTTCCAAAAATTGTTTTCTGTAAAATCGAAATAATCCCATAGTGTAGACATACCCTATAGAGAGAATGTCCTTGCTCCTTTTTCTGTACCTGCTCTACATAGCAGCCAGGAAGTCCATTCCTCACTTCACATGAAATGTATTCTCCTGCATAAACCAGAGACAGACTCAAATCCAATTCTTTTTAACATTCTGATTTCTGAATACTTGTTGGGAAGTGTGTCAGGATTTTAACTCTTAGCCTCTGTTGTGTAGTGTCTTAGGTTGTATAGTACGTAATGCTAACTGATCCCGTTGATATCAAGTAATTGAAAATACCGTACGCTCACATAGCACAGGTAATTCAGTAAGATCATGATATATAATCTAGCACAAGAAATCTAGAAAGATCACAGTGTGTGTGTGTGCAGAGTCAATGTTCAGATTGGCCACAAAATTGTGAACAACAAAGGGATGCAGTAGATATCAAAGTACTAGTGGCATGGAACTTCCTATGTGATGCCTTCACCTTTTACAGTAGAAAGAAATATTGAAATACTACAGAACTGTAGCATATCTGCTGCTATCTTTAATAGCAGAGTCTAATGCCTGTCTGCTTCCATTTGATGTTATAACAAATGGGAAAGGCCATGTCCATGGCGGGGGGGAAAATCTCACAAGACGAGATCCTGGATGTGGAAAAGTTTTGAGAAGTTGTGTTCTGAGGGATTAGGGAAAACTAGAAGTCATTGCTAGAAGTAAAGACAAAATCCCAGTATATTTTTTTTCTATTACAACTGCTTGATAGAGTTGTAACACTACATACTGTTTTCACTGGACAGAATATAGTGGCTGGGGTCTGTATTTATTTTGTGCCAGTCATCAAAATGTGGATGCCAGGGAGGGGTGGAGGGAGGGGATGGTTAATACTGTCTGTAAGGATCTTTTGAGTGCCAGAAGGGTAAGAGACGGACGGAAGCAGTATCTCTTGTTTTTGTGTTCGCTTCTTGGGACAGAACAGATTCCTTTTTTTGACATTGTCAGGGAATTTTATACGTGAGCCATAGGCTTGCACGTTCCCTGGCTGTACTTCAGCATACAACCAGCAGAGTAAAGACTAAGCCACTTGACTTATTTTGCAGGAGTTTGTGGAGAACAGTAGAAAATCAATGAAAGAAGCTGGCAGGGGAGGTGGAGCTGAAGGCAGAGAGCTAAAACCAATGGTAGGTGCAGATGAGGAGGTGGCCATCCTCCAAGAATTTCACTTTTACTTCCTCTCCCTCTCTGTCTTTACTGACTGCGCTTCTTCAGGGGAAGTTTTTGTTGTTTGTATCACTCAAAATGTTCTGCTTTTTCTGTTTGTGAGCTTGCCTATCACCTGGATGGCAGAGTTTTTGTCACAGCTGAGACCATCTCCTGTAAAAGTAAGTTGAAAGGAACTGTATCTTGTGAAGTAGAAATACAGTGGAAAAATCAGTTGAATTAGGATCAGGATTGCAGCAATGCCCACGACATGCTAGGTGATACACACAGAAGACAGTCATCTTATTTTGTAAGATCTGTGGGGCAGGGAGTGTAATTAATTACTAGCATAGCCCAACTTACTCCTCTTTCCATTGGTGAACCAAATTCTTAATTTTGCATTCAGCGTAAAAATCTGAAGGACACTTATGAGCTGTATGCTAAAATAATGGAGGCCATGCACATCAGGGTCACACCAAATTATGTTAAACTGTGGCAAGAGATTGGATACAGTGATTCCTTTCAACCTGCTTAGAATAACATTTCTCCCAGTTGTTTGTTTTTTATTGCTAACTATTTATGTTGCTGTCTCTTGCGCTATTTCCATTTCACATTGTCAGATACAGGGACAATGCATCACTTATGCTTCTGAAGTCTTAACCACCACCTGTTTTCAGTTACGCTGTGCCTATTTGAAAGGCATGGCATGTTTAAGTATCCTGTAATAAGGAACATCTGTAACTAATACAGATAGTGGAGTTATCCATCTTGCAAGGTGAGCTTGGGACTCGGAGAACTGGGAGCCAGGCTTTCTGTGTATAAAAGATGGGCAGGTACGACTGAACTAGTTAGAGATGAGCCTGTTAATACTGACGCTAGAACAGTATTTCCTGTTACATCGGTACCTGCCATAGGGTATAGTGGGGTTTATGTTGATTCCTCCAACAGTAAGTAGTAACTCTTTTAAACGATAAAAAGTAATGAAATCCAAATACATTTCCTTATAGTAGAAAATTGCTTTTTAATATGGCATATATAAAGCCATGCTGTGCCAGCACTTTGATCTAAAAGATTGAATTCCTGCTCGCTGATTAACCCTGTAGCTGTGAGAAATGTTATGCTAAGTTACTTATGCAATCTGTTCTAGCATATCAACCTAGATTATAAAGGGTCTTTCATTATTATTGAGAGGGATAGCTCAGTGGTTTGAGCATTTGCCTGCTAAACCCAGAGTTGTGAGTTCAATCCTTGAGGGGGCCATTTAGGGATCTGGGGCACACAAAAAAAAGCCTGTCAGGGACAGTACTTGGTCCTGTTAGTGAAGGCAGGGGACTAGACTGGATGACCTTTCAAGGTCCTTTCCAGTTCTATGAGCTAGGTATATCTCCGTATATTGTATTATTATGGGTGCCAAGATCTCGTTACTGTTGTTGTCTCTAGAATTGTGCAGAGTAATTCCCATGCACAACTTCCTCAGCATATAGACACTTAGTCCAGTGACAGTGGTTTGGCTCACTTATTGTGACCTGTGTGGTTTCGTTCAAACCTCTCCTTGCACAGTCTTCTGGAAGGCCAGCATTTTAGCCGTGACTGGCCTTTCTCCACCTTAAAGTATTTGTTAAAGCATAAGTGCTATTGTATATCTAAATATAGAACAAGAGCGTTTTCATCTGTATGAGCTACCGTTTACTTCAAGGAGTAATTCCAACTAAGTGAACATTAGAAGCTACTGCTGGGATTTTCAGATCTATCTAAGAGTTTTCACAGCTCCCATTAAAATTAGTGGGAATTATGTGTCCAAATCCTCTAAGCAGTCTTGAAAGTCCTAGCCTAAAGCTTTTTACTCAACTCCCAATTCAGAGTACTGGTTTACATCAAGTAGTGTCCTTATAACGTCCGCCTTATAGCTAGTGCACACTGCGAAAGGTGCTAAAAGCTGTTGGTTCAGCACTTTCAGGCTTGAGCTTGGTTCCTCAGCCATATTTGGGTACCTGTGAAAAGACAGGCTGAGCATCCACACAGCTCCCTCTGAAGGCTGTGGCAGTGCATGCTCAGCACCTTGGAATTCAGGCCTCTTGTTTAGGAACCTAACGTTAGAGCACTCAGGTTTTGAAATTTATTTTTTGTCTAATCCTTACAGAGGATTGCTAGAGAGATGGTGTGAGCATGGGACAGGAAGCAGGAACTCCTACATTGTATTTCCAGTTCTGATACTAACTTGTTTGCCTTGCACAAATCATCGGGCCATATTTTCTGAAGTGGCTTCCAATTTTTGGGTGCCTAATTTCAACTGCATGGAGTCCAGAAAAGCAGAAATTGAACACTAATATGAATAACTAGAACATCCAGAGCTCTAATAGTTAATGCTGACCTTTTGGAAAGGATCTAAAACCTCATGCTTCAGGGTTGAAGCTCATCTCTAACTATTAGAGAGTAGGATGTGGGGGGCAGATTATCACACACCTGCCTACTGTGAAGTTTGTTGCACCTTTCTCTGAAGGCCATTAGCAGAGAGGGTACTGGACAAGATGGACCATAGTACTGATCTGATCCAGCATTTCCTCTCTTCCTAAAGTTGAGTACCCAAAAATTAAAGGCTAGTTTGGGCCTTCAGTTCTTTGCCTCAGTTCCCTCATTTATAAAGTAGATTTATAAATCTCTCTCAAGAGTGTGGAGATTAGTTCAGAAATGGAAATGGCTACCTAGAATTACACTTCTTAAAAATCTGAGTGGAAACATTTAGGAGTTGTCATTTCTAAAGAGACTGTCGATGTTCAAGAACAAGGCTTTTCAAACTTTACTATTTGTAGTAATCCTTTTGGATCAATTTCTTCAGTTGTCCATTGACATGTGTCTAAGACTGTATTGTATGACTTTGTTTTCTAGGCCTCTGGAGCAAGTTCATCTTGAAACTAGCCAGCCATTATGGAACCCATTGACATTCCAAAACACTATATATAAATAAGCAGCCAAAATCAGAAAAGGAACAGGGATTTAATACTTTTTTTAATGATTATTTTTGTGAAACATGTACTCTTTTCATACGGGTGGCTTTTACAAGCAACTTTATCATTGTTCCTTTTTTTAATCATTGTGGTCATGGAAATGTTAAGATTCTTATCTGATTAAGATACAATCTAGAGGAGGATTCAGTTATTTTTAAAAGAAATTAAATCAAGGCTCTATTGGTTAGAGTATCAGATTTATCAGGTGTCCCTCAAAATTGAAATGCAACCAAGAATTACTTTTAAATCAGCTCATTTAGGATTTTATATTTCAACTCAGATGCATCAGTGACTTCTGGGGAAATGTTTGAGTTAAAAAACAATTAAAATTTTAGGTGTTTTTAAAAGGGTTTCAATGAGAGTCATAATTATAACTCATTTGTAGTCAGTCATTTTACCCACCAACCCTAATGGGGCCTAGTGTTTTGTTTATAAATTTCAGATATCAAAATAATAAACTCCTCAGGTATTTAGATGTTGTGGGAGCCCCTGCATTTCTGTGAAAGAGAAACTAGACAATGGGAAAGGATGAGTTTTATATGCAACTGTTTTCCGTTTTACTTTATTTTTCCCTTTGAGTTCAGTAGCCTCCTTTGCACTTCATAAGGCTCCTTTGAAGGGTATGGATTCTCCAAACGAGCAGTTCAACAAACTGATCATTAAAACTCAGCCTTAGCCATACTCCTCATGATTCATTCATGACTAGATAAAAGGATGCTGGACATGAGGAGAGAAACAAACTGTACAAAGAGTATTGTAAGTTGTTTTTATTTACCTCCAGAGAGATTTGGGAAGTGTAAATGTAAATGGCCAGGCCTTGGCTGTTTTCTCAATCATATTAGTGTGTACTGTAGCCGGTGGGTAAAACAGGAGAGGATAGATAAACATTTCTTTGGAAATGACACTGCCATGGTATCGAAAGTTATCCACTAACCATAAGATAACTTGTTCATTTTAATTCTCGAGAGTTTTAAAATTTTCATTTCTGAAGCTTACCAGATATGAATGCTAATACTCCATTGTTCAGCTTACTGTAATGGTAAATGCTTAGTGTATTTGCTAAGAACTCATGATCTGTTCATGCTATATACTCCTTTTTGTTACAATTTTTTAAGAAAACTATTTTTGTTAATGTAAAGTAAATATTTCAGAGCAGAATTTTTAATCTTATTGCACTAAATACAAGCTCTGTAAGAATAAATAATGCCTCAATGGTTTGTTCACTCCATACAAGAAAATCTTTTGAAAGAGAGCAGCCTTTCCAGCTAAGCTTTGCAAATGGATTAAAGAGGGATGTGTGGAGAAGCATACGATTAATGCCACCAGGGTTTTATCAGCAACTGTTTGCTTATGTGCTTCCTTTCAAAGGATCAGACCTTTAAACTGCTGCCGAAGGTAAAAGGCATCCTGTATTTTTTTAATCGAGTGCTCTTAACGGTTCCAGTGGTAGCGAACTACTTCTGTTTGTTTCTATAAGTCATTTGATACTTCAATTTTTTTCAGACTTCTTGCAATAAAAATCAGGATTAATAGAAGGATTTACCCTTATCATAACACAAACCAGACAGTAGGAATATAAATAAACTGTAGCTGTTTGAGGGGAAAAACTGGCTTAGGCTCTGATCCTGCAAACACTTATGCAACTGTGTAGCTTTATTCAAAGAAGTAGTTCCATTGACTTCAATAGGACTGCTCATAGCTCAGTGGTTTGAGCATTGGCCTGCTAAACCTGGGGTTGTGAGTTCAATCCTTGAGGGGGCCATTTAGGGAACTGGGGCAAAAATTTGTCTGGGGATTGGTCCTGCTTTGAGCAGGGGGTTGGACTAGATGACCTCCTGAGGTCCCTTCCATCCCTGATATTCTACGTAAGTCAAGTTATGCACCTGTGTAAGCATTAACTGGATCAGGGCTTTAGTCTGGGATTTTAATTGGAGCACTGGTTAGGTCTCTCAGTGTAAATTACATGCATCTGTCAGGACGTCTCGGAGACATTAGGGCAGCCTTCATTTATGCACGGAAGGAGTCTGCTGCATCAACGGCCAGAAGTGCACTGGCCCAGCTGCAGCTCTGGAGTTTAGAGACTTCGAATATGTGCCGAGATCAGTGGAGTTTGGCCGTGAGTTAAATACTGGCTCAGCAGGATCCTGGAAGCTGGATTCCAGCGCTAGGAAAAGGATTGTCATGTACCTAGCTACTCCACAGAAACTGCAGCTTACACCGTTTCTGAAGACATCATTTGACCTGCTCTGACGGAAGCCTTGGATTCTGCACACTTTGATGACCTAACATCATATTCTGCCATGACAAGTTCCGCAACTTTGGGTTCTCTGCTCTCTGGAAGCCGTGGGGGGAGGGGGTGCTTTTCAGTTAACTTACAACTGGAACTGTAATCAGAAACAAAGTTTGTATTTTTGTATAACTTGCCTGTGCACCATTTTTATAACAGGGCCTGTTTTACAAATAAATTGGTTTTATTATCACAGTGCGTAGAAGTTATGGACAACACTTTTGTATGGGTAGCGATAATTTTCAAGTTATCTATCATTATAAAGTTCTTAATCAATTCAAGTGTACCATTCCTTAGTGTATGTGCAGCATGCATAGCTTTTCACTTACAAAGTAGGGTCATGCCTTACTGAACTATCACAAATGCCCTGGCTGTTCAAAAGCATTCCTTTCCCATGCAGGCTTTCTAGTGGCACTTCAGTGTTTTGGATGCTCTTTGAAACTTACTTTTGCAGCAGACTACAAGCTGCCCTCTTCCTTCCTAGTCCCTCCTTTGTGTGTGGAGAGAGAGGTGGAAAACAAGTCTCTAGAGAAAGTTGCTTGCAGAGCAAGTTTTAGATGCTCGTTGCCTATCCTGATAATGAGGGTAGTGGGAATGTGATTTCTCCTGCAGTAATATCCACACCTGGCAGCTGAGACGCGTGGCACTGCCAGTGATAAAGGATTTAGACACTTCCTCCTATCTGGCTATTAAAGCTAGTGTCAGTGCTACCATTCTCTCCTGCACTGGGAGACGCTTACTGGTGAGGGGGTGGCTGAGAAGGATAAAGCTGGAGAAGCCGTCTCCTTAGGATGCCCCTGACTCTTAAAAACTCTGCATAAGCAAGAAGGATTAGAGAGCCAGCCAGGTCAGCTTGGATTTAAAATCCTAGCCTGGGTGAATGACAGCATATTTGGATTGTAGCACGTTATGCAACATATTCCTAGCTTTGGTCACTTGGGCTTGAAAGACCAGAATACCTGTTTGCTACACTTCAGGTAGAGCCCAAGCAGTGTCCAGCCTTTCTTGCCTCTCCCTGTTCTTTAAGGACAATGTGCTGGCCACAGGGAGAACACACTTACCTGCGGAAAACCTCTCATTTCTGTATTTCTCTTTCAGCATAGGGGCACCAAGCAGCTGCATGCCAGCTCCCCTTTGCCCCACTCACCTCAGCATGTGCCAAGGGCATCCTCGCCTCCCCAAGGCAGTGATTCAGGAGATCACCTGGACTAAATGGGGTGATTTAAGGTGCTTCCCCACCACTTATCTCCTGCCCGAGACCATCCCTTCTTCCTCACAGCAGTTGCAGTCATTGCACTCTCCATGTTTGGGAGGACATACCGCCACCTAGGAGATCTCAGCGCTGCTCCACAGCTAGCCTCTAAGCACCTGATGCGAACAAGTCAAGATGCATCCCCAGCCCCTGTTCTTAGTTTGATTCCTGGGGTTGCATTCAGCCCCAAGTGTGCCCGTTGGCAGGGCTGTCTTATGTACAGCTTTCATTTGGCTCTATAGCCGAGAGAGTCTCCTTGTTAGGTGTCTCTCTTCTTGGTCACACACTAAGTGGGGCTCACTCAACCTGGAAAATCCAGTTACGGGCTCTGCGCTAATCTAGGGCTTCTCCACTAGTTTCTGTACAACTCCCTCTGCTGGTGATAGCTGCCTTTTGAAAGGGCTTTCCGCACAAGCAGCAACTCACTTGCAAAAAGATGCCCCCTTTTTCTGAGGTGCACGCTGGCTGGTGGCTCTCCTGATGTAGAATGGCAGAGACGAGAGTCGCAGCTGAGTCAAATATTCGACCAACTGATCTGCCAGGATTTGAGTTTCTTTTTAACGTGCCCTCATGACATGCACTTTAGTGGCTTGCTCCGAGCAGTTAAAATGTATTCTGTGAATGTATGTTGTGGATTCAGAGTAAGATGCATATAGTAGACTTCTGTATAGTATATAATCACGAAACAGTGATCATTCTGGTCTTCATGCATATTTACACATTACGTTGAATAATAGTCATTTAAGAAGTACTGTGGACCAGATCTAAGAGTGGGTATCTAACTTTAAGTTTTGAAAGTCTTGACCTTTGCTTATATGGTCACTATTTTTTCCTAAACCTAAGCATCAGTTCATAAAGTGTTTGTTAGTAATAGGTCCTAAGCTACATTATGGCAGAATAAAGCCTGTAGTTTTTCAGTGTAATAGGCCCAAACCCAGCTCTAAAACTAACAGATATGTCTGAAACATGGTGCACACTCTGATAAGAGACATTCGATTAAGTCACTTTTAAATGTATTTTTTTAAAAACAATGTCTTTGACACTTGCTGTTTATTATTGCCTATGGGCAGAGACTAGTAAGTTCCTCTGTTTCATATGCTGTCTAGTCACTGTGTTCTCAAGCTGCTTTCCTTCATGGATAGATTAGAGAGGGCTGGTGTCTCAACTTTTTTGATTGTAGCCTGGGATGTGTTATGGAAAACATTGAGAACTGTTGGTGTACCACAGTGTTGCAAAGTTTAGCTTCAATGTAGCAAGAGAATGCAACTAGGCCAAAATGATTTTCAGTGACATTCTAAAATCACGAAAATACTTTTCTAGTCACATTAAGCTATTTGACTCCATTTATTTTTTAAATAGATTTAGCCACCTAACATTCTCTTTAAAGAATGAAATAGCATTTGAACAATTAAAACCCTTTGGGCAACTTTTCTCCCCAAAGGAGAAAACATGCAAATTATAATGTTCCGAATATACCTGTTCTCTACAGGAAATTTCAGAGGAATTAGAACAGATAGTTGTCTGGAATTTCCATAGTGAATCAGCCAAAATCCTATAAAAATAGTTGGTGGAACTTCTATTAAAAAAACAAATTACCAAGTACTATGGGATCAAAACCTGTTTGTCTTACTGCTGAAATTAGTTCCAATTGATGTTCAAATAAATGAAGCAGGATTTGATCCTTTGATAGATTCTGTAGAAATGTTGGACATACCTTAAAAAAGAACTAAGAGTGCTGCAAGGTTTTACAGCAGAACCACCATTAGTCTTGAAAACTGAACTGCAATGCTTTAATAAATTCAAAGAATGCTTTGACCTCTGAAATATTTGATGGAAGACATGGGTAGATTAAATTACAAGCAGCAGATAATTTAAAACTACCTTAAGGTTTTCTCTGCAGCAGTCAAAGGCGTCACTGACCCCTAGAACAGCAATGCCTGCATTTATTCTAGGCGGTACAGGTATTAACTTGCGCAAGGTGAGACAATGCTTCTCTGGACAAGTAAGAATGTGTTTTGCTAGGATTTTCAGAATTGTTTAGGAACGCAATTCCCATTGAAAGTCAGAGGGAGTTTCATACCTCACTCCATTACCCTCCATTGCTCTTAATGCAAAAATACTTCACTTACTATAATGTTGACATTGGGTAGATTTTTACCAGGAGAGTGAGAGCCCAGGTGTAAGTTAGGGGACCTATGCAGCAGAAAAAGGGCAGAGAAGCAGTCAGCAAGGTCTCTTCACTGTTGAATAATATTCCTAACAAAGCAATGCAACTTAACATGAACAGAATAAAAAGAAACCTCCAACCCTCCTTCCCTGGAACATCTGTGCAGAAAGAGGGGGAAAGCTGAGCTGCAGTTAATGCTTGGTTTGCTAGGAGCCAGGTAATCGTCCTATGCCTGTCACCCCAGGATTATTCATGTTTGTCAACAGCTCCTAGTTTACAGGCTTAGCCTGTTCCCAATGAAGTCAATGAGAGTTTCACCCTTAAATTTAGTGTGAGCAGAAGCAGTCTCTGACTCCACCTCCTTAGACAGGTAGGGGAAGAGACCTGTATACCCACAGCCCCACATGCTCTCTCCTGGGTGAGTGGTACATCCTAAAGCAAATCTGAGTGTTGCTTAGTTTACAAGAAGTCTTATTTCGTTCCTGCCATTTTGAAGGAAGTTCTCTTTCTAATAGACTCATTAGACCAAGGCTCTGGCTGAGTTACTGAAGTCCTCAAAAATTGATTTAAAGACTTCACATTATAGAGAATCTACCATTTACTGTAGTTCAAACAAAAGTGCCCCATGCTGCAGAGAAAGGAGTCTCTGCCAGTCTGACCTGGGGAACAATTCCTTCCCAACCCCAAACGTGGCAATGAGTTAGACTTCAAATGCCTTATCTGTTTTACAAGCTGGAAGCCCTAGAAAAGATGAGCTGAGGGAATGGATGGTAAAACTTAGATACACCCTGGCACAGTTATGTCACAAGGTGTTCCCATCCTGCACCACAAAGATTGGGAAGCACTGGCTGGCTGACGTGCTCAGGGTCTAAGATGGGTCTGTAGTGCACCCAACGACAGTAAAGTAGGGGATACATCTTGCTTCAACAGGGCTGATTTTTAACAGGTAAGGAAACAGATGACTGGCACATGTTTAATTTTTGGGGCGAGGAGGGGTCTGGGAGAGAATAAGGGGAGGGGAGGCACTCTGCAAAGTAGTACTGCTCTTACATTTTCTAACACTCATTCTTACAGGGGCAGCCCTGCAGCTGGTGTAAATGTCGCTCGACAGACAATGGCGTTTCACTGATTTACAGCAGCTGAGGATCTGGCCTACAGCACTGTCAGGTCCCACACTCCACGTGTAGGCTGCAGGCATTGCCCCCTGGCTTCACTGTGATTAAAACAAGCATGTCTGTGAACCAGGAGCAGAGGGTGATGGTAGAAAGCAGGTAGCTGGAAGGGGACATGTCTCCAGAACAGCAGTGGATTAGAATGACACATGGCCCAGATCCACAACTTAGCTACCTCCTTCCTCTCCATAATAGCCTCCAGTTTCCTTCCTCAAAGCCTGAGTAGTGTGTGCTATGCACCGGGGTTTCAGCATCTAGCCCCTGGCTGTGTCCACCTTCCTTTACATCGGAGTGGGCACCGAGGGGGCAGCGTGGACCCAGGATGTGTCTAGGAACCCTACATTGGCAGCAGATGGCAGCCATCAGATGAGTGCTCTGCTGCTTGCTGTCCACTAGTTCATTGCTGCTTACTCTCAATATTGCAAGGGCCCTGCCTTAATCCTCCCCTGCTACCTAACCAAACTAGTTGGCCCTTGAAACAGAACAATAAACAGAATTTTACTTCTGCAGTCCAGATAGGCATTGACAAAGGTTGGCTGAAGCCCTTCACAGCTGAGTTTCATATGCATAAAGAGGTCAGAATATAGCCTACAGACCCTTCTTAGTGGCTTAGAAAACATATGTACTGTTGCCGAGTTTGGCAAGTGTTGGTTTTCCTCTTTTATGGTCTTTTAGCAAGTAGGCAAGGCGCAGCCATCTACCAGCAGATTGGCATTATTTTTGTACTGTTTGGACTGTATCTCAGATAGTTCCTATATTTGATACCAATAAAGTGGGGAATCAAAATCTGTTTGGAAATACTGGATATACAGACCAAACATGGCTTAAGTACTCGCAGATGGCGTTGTTACAATCTTTACCACTACTTCATCCTGGTGCAGGTTTTTCATCCAGATCACGAATACTTCTAATAAGGGGATCAAACCCAAGGAATGTATTAGCAATTAATGTTGAATCTTGCTGGTCCATTTACTAAGAAGTGCGCTTCTTTCCAATGGAATGCCACCTTTTGGAATAAAACTACTTAACGTGACACTGTTTATTGTTGTCTGAGAACCTGAAACGTGTTGTAATGAAAATTGTAAATGGTGGAGGGGAAGGGAAATTAACAGTTCTGATCTAATATTAGATTCTCTGTGTAAACTGACTGTGGCAGAATACTGATGCAAACTGTATTTTAGTCTAACAAATGTATAGAATTTTTTTATGTATCAGAATAAAGTTTTATAGGAAAGACTTTTTCATGTCTATTCTGTTGGCTGGTAAGATGCTTTCCCTTGCAGGATGGGTGAGTAGTAGAGCGGGACTGGGCTTGATGGGCAGACTTTGTCTCTGGATTAAACTTCCCCTGAGGGTATATATAATACTTAGAACTACAATGTGGCCTCTTCCCCCTTGGATATTAAAATGTGTTAGCCATCATGTTTCTTATACGCACACCATTTTTTCCTTACGTAGGCAGGAAAAAAATATGTTCAGGTGTCTGTCTGGTCCTTCACTGTCTGAAATAACACATTTGCAAGCAAATATGCATGAGCATGTTACTCTAATGCCCCCAGGCTTAAAAAGGCATCTCTAATATTAGCCCATGTTCCTCACTGTAATACCCCATCACTGCTGACAGTAGCACCTGGAGGATCAGCACTCCATTGTGGTAGGTGCCGTACACAGCCAAAGACATGGTCCCCACTCTGAAGCTTTTACAATCCAAGACCCCAATTCTGCAGTGCTTTATAGATGTGCTTAACTTGGTGTCCATGGCACATTTTTAAGCCCTTTCAGGATCAAAGCCCAAGAGGACAAGTAGCATAGCAAGGAGGGGAGTGCAGAGAGGCAGCATAATCCTATGGATAGGAAACTGGACGGGGAGTCCGGTGACCTGTGTTCTCTGCTACAGCCTGCGGTGTGACCTTGAGTGAGTTTGTGCCTCCCTTTTCCCATCTGTAAAATAGGGGTAATGTTACTTACCACTCTCCCGTTCTGGGGGCAGTAAATGGGACACTGACTTTAAAGATGTTCTATAGAAGGTAACTTATGAGATCTTATCTGAGTACCTTAATGCGGCCTAGTTCAGCTCCCCTCCTTTTCCCTTGCATTATAGCTGTAAATTTCCTCTTTTGTTGCCGCCAGTTTCTCAATGGACTATAACAAGCCATGCAGAGTTGTGTCTTCTCCCCGTTATCAATGCTTCAGGGGCTTTAAATTTAACTGGGAGCTATTGCCAGCTCAAACCTTGAAGTTAAAGCCATTGTGAAGAATCACTAAATACAATTAGGAGGCATAAAGGACTGATCAACCAATCAGAACATTGGACTCCTGCATACAGATAGGGCCTCATGTGGTGGAACTAACTACCCCTAAATTAGTCCATTTTAACTGGAAAATTCCATTTTAAAGAGACACTGAGGGACAAACCATCCTCAGTTATAATGCTGTGTGCGTGCATGCGCTGGCGAGCACCAACAGTATGCTCGGTGCTCTACAGACAGGTAAGGCAACCCTGCCTGCATCGCACTCCACACAACACGATCTAGTTTTGCTTTGTGTCTCTGTGTGCTGTAATTTCTCTGATGTGCCCAAGGTCTCGTCTGTTTGGCTCAGAGTATCTCATTCACAGTTTGTCAGCAGTGAAGCTGCTCGGAACCAGAATGGGACTGCACACATACTGAGCTCATTCGGAACCCAACCGACTCCTGTTGATCTTTGCAGGTGGAAAGACTTCAGGATAAGGCCCTAAGACAGTCAGAGGCTGGCTCCCCATCTGCCTTAACCCCCTCTGTGGCATCACTGCTCTGAGGCCCCCGGCACTGCCTTTGGGGAAGCAGCATTGACTCCTGCTTGTCTCTGAACCAAAAAAGCCTTGGCGCTCTGGGTGGGGGAGGAAAAGGGAAGGCACAGAGAGTGGGCCTGGGAAGATCTGGACAGGGATAATGGGGAGAGGGTTTGGAAGGGGAGAACAAGCATGGAGACCTGAAATGAGGAGACAATTGGGGCTTGGCTCAGACAGAAGCCTGTGATGAGTGTGCAGCAAGAATGGGAACCAGAGGGATAGAACTAAAAAGATGAAACCCACATAGGGAAATAGATGGGAGGGATGGAGATTGTGTGGAAGGGTGGACAGGGATCAGAAGAAGGGAAGGAAGGGGGTGAGGTACAAGGAAGAGGGAAATGGATTGGGGAAAGAATGAGAAAAGGGTAAGGGAAAACCAAGAGAGAGAACCAGGAAAATATTAACAGGAAGGAAAGCAAGAGTGGAATAGAGAGACGTGAAACAGGAGAAGGTAGGAGAAGAGAGCACAAGAAATGAAAAAGCAGCAACACACACAACTGCCTCATTCTGGAACCCACAGAGTTCCACAGTCAAGATGCTCTGCGTGCAATAATCAGTGTTTAACCCTGGGTCACGTTGTCTGAAAAACAACCCATGTGGGACCATCTCTGGCACGGACAAGTCGAAACCCTGGGGCAAAAAGCTTATCCTGATGATTGACTTTACCAATAAGCGCATATTGCAGATATGGCAATATCAAGACCAGATCTGTACCTCTGATCTTAAAATCTACAAATATCTGACTCACTAGAATAGCTCATTAAACGTCCATGTCGCGCTCAGGGTTGTATTTGGTACCCTGATGAGGCATCAAGGGAAAGACAAAAGTATAATTGCAAAATAAAAGCCATAGAAATGTAGGGCTGGAAGAAACCTCAAGAGGTCATCTACTCCAGCCCATACACTAGAGGAGATTAAATATACTTAGACCATCCTTGACAGGTGTTTATCTTGTTCTTAAAAATGTCCATAGTTTTACTTTCTAAAAAAAGGCAGAAATTTATGAATTACCCTAAGAATGAAAATCCCCGTGAAATAAAAACAATGAACAATTTTCTCTACTAAAGTCAGACTTACAAAGAACTTATTCATTATAGACAAACCCTGGTGAAATTCAGTGTAACAGCCTCAGCCGCAGACCAGGATCATGATTCTGTTGAGACACCTTTTCTTTTTTCTAGAGTTATTAGCTAAGCCGTGCAATCAGGGCCTGATCCATTGACTACTAATGTCAATTGGAGGCTTTTTTTTCTCACTTTGAGTTTATACAAAGCCTTCAATCTACCCCTCTTTCTAACTCAGCTGTTTCTCATTGCTGTAATACCTGAGCGCCTCACAATTTTTAATGTTTTTATCTACACAATCCCCTGTGTGCTGGGGAACTGAGGCACCAAGGCCCAGAGCCTCAACTGATTGCAACGGGAGTTAGCTGCCTAAATACCTTTGCAGATCTGGGCCTAAGTTACTTTCCCATGGCCATACAGGAAGTCTGTGGCAGAGAAGAGAACAACTGATTCACAGGCTAGTGTCCTGTCTGCTGGCCATCCTTGCCTTCTCCCATGTTCTAACTGGGAGGCCTCTAGATTAAAGCCAGAGCATGACTTGGGACCCACATTTGAGCCTGAGATTTGGAAAGAAGTAACCAGACCCGTCCCATCCACTTCCATCGCTGACATCAATATCCAATATACAGTTTGTTCCCCAGAGTTTTTATTCCTCTAGGACTTTGCATTTAAAGTGGGAACTCTGCTGTCTAAACCCTGTCAGAAACATAATTTAAACAGAAGGACCTTTTTGTCATTATTTCTGGGATTGTGGCTTACTCAGGGCTGTGATTTCATGTCCAAGGCATTCTAGTGTGAAATACCTGTTCAGCCATTTATTTGTCTCCTACCTGATTACTGTCAACTCAGGTGGCTGGATAAATCAACTCAGAGGATGCTGCTGTATGCTTTATTTAGGGCATGTAAAGCTGTACTGGGCTCAAAAATCTGTCTCAACATTGGATTTTCTTAAATTTTATTGCATTCAAGGTAAATAAGGGACAATTAGATGACAAGAGAAGCGTATCAAATAGATCAGCTGAGAGCAATAAAAGGAAAGTAGCACTGCACGACTAGGCAATGGTCCATCATGGGGGTTCTCCGCACTACCATTATACAAACAATAACAAGCGGGTCTTTGCATTTTAAAAAGAAGCAAACCCAGCCTAGAAATTCAGGTCTGAATTATCCAGATTCACACTACAGCTAACTTGAAAGTGAACCCTGATTGAAAATGGAAGTGATAGTTACACTGCACAGAACTGTTTCATTTTTTGTTCACATCAACACTATTGCCAGCTCCAAGTGTCCAAGATCAAGCTCTCCAGGATCATGAGTTTGGCTCAAAAAAGTAATTTATGTTCCTTTTTATTTGCTTCTAGTTTTTGACTCTTTAGTGGTCATGTTTTCAAGCTTTTCTCAGCAGCCATGAGGGCTAGAAATTTGCTTAAAAGCAAAAGAAAGAAGCAAAGCTGAGATTCTCATATAATCACTTGACTGCAGGAGTAGGGGAACACCAAATATTGGGAGAGTTGGCATACCTGAAGACATCTGGGCAAAAAAGTTCTTTGTTCAGGATTCAGTAACCCCATGCTTTGAATCAAAGGCTGAGAAAGCATCGAACCCATGTTTGTCATCCAAGAAGTCCTCCAACAAAAAGGAAGAAAGACAAGATTTGACATTCCTGATCATTCTAAAAAGACGCAGAAAGGACCGTTTGTCTGTCCCCTCCCTCGACACACCTGTCTTTATAAATGATATAGCAGAGGGGAAGGGCTTGTATATCTGCTCCCACGCTTTGCAGGTCATCTTTAAAGGGAATAAGCAAAACAGCCAGCCTCAAAGAGTTAAAAGTTATGGGGTGTTTACACAAGCTCCAGATTCACAATTTTCTAACCAGCTCGAACTCATAAGCCTTTGCAGATGGGACTGTCGGGGACATGGAAATGGCAATAAGCAGCAAGACATGACACAACAAAATAAGAAGGTGGCTAGAATAGTTGTGGGCAATACAGAGATTAAGGTGACGAGAGTGGTGCTGATGGGACACTTTGGTGTCTTACCTTGCAAGAGGCCCTGCAACACCCAGAGTCAATGCTGGAAAAGAATGGAACTGATGCCAGATCCGTGTGCAAATTGGGCACACAATTACTGCACTAGTGCGGCTAATACCAAAGTTACATGTGCAATTGCACAAGCAAGTTAAGCGCTCGACTGTACATGTCTAGTTTTGAAAAGGTAGCAGAGTCTCAGGGGTATCAGTGACAAATATCTTGCAGTGAAATAGTCTGTGCTTCATTTAGAAAAACACCCCTCCCTTTTGCTGACCGATAAGGTTAATTGTCCCTACAAAATACCAGCTCCAGTCTCCATCCTGCCAGCTGTGTACTGCCAGTGTGTTTCAGCCTGAGGGCAAATCCCATGACAAGGGATGTAGAGGATTGTGTTTCTAGAGCTTTGCTGCCTCATCTAGTATCATTTCCTTGCTTCTGTAATCACAACATGCAATGATCATAAAAAACCTGGCAGGAATTAAAAATATTCCAACTAAATAGCCAATTAGCCAGCCACTGCATTGCAACGTGGGCGTGAAATAAATAGCCTTTGGCTAGCAAGGGCAATTGAGAAATAAAATCAGTGCTACAATAAAGTACCATTCTTAAAAGGTTTCCGAACTACGGAGCCTGGCTCCAGCATAGCATCACTATGCACCAAATCCCATGTGTCCTAAAATATGGACCATGTGTCCATCTAAACAACAGTTAAAATACACTAGTAATTCATTGTCCTTGTGGACCAGATTATCAGCATGAAGGAAATAAAGAAGCAATGTTGTTGCTAAACTACATTGGCAGGGCATTTACTCAGTTTAGCACCAATCCACAAGGCACTCAAATATGCTCACAGTCCCCTTGGCTTCACTGGAGTTTAACGTTATGCACGTGTTTGCCGTCTCTGCTGGAGCATGGGCTTTGTGCACAGAAATTCAGAGGTAATGGATACACACTAATTTTTGCATCCATAGAATCATAGAATATCAGGGTTGGAAGGGACCTGAGGAGCTCATCTAGTCCAATGCCCTGCTCAAATCCACAGCAGTTGCACTCTTATTTATTTATACAAGAGTTTCCATAGCCCTGTTAATACAGCAGCTGGGTGCCACACGTCATTAAAATCACTATCGATATGCCTGATGGGCAGCTGTCTCTTTCTCTTACTCAGACAAAACTCCCACTGAAGTAACTGATAGGAGGGAGAGTTTTGTCTGACTAAAGTCTGCAGCATCAGGTGCCACAATACATCCCAAACCACCAGTGTAAATTATTGTTTTCACAGGGGCTCAGGTAAAAAAAAAAAATCAATGTAACTTTACACATGTGCTTGGAGGAAGACTAAGACTAGGGTTTGCTCAATTTTAGCTTAGCTGATCCTGCCCAAATGAGGGTAAACAACAGCCACAAGATTCTTTGTGGAGTACTACGCAGACTCTCTGTGCTGGGAAGTATAAACCCCACTGGCAGTGACAGGGTTAAAGAGAGCTGGAGAGCCCAAGTAGCCCATTCTTTGGCACCTGGAGGGGAGACAGATAATGAAGGGAGGATCAGACTGGTTGGTTCCTAAAGGAAGGAGTGCAGGATGATACAAGGGAGATGGAGAGTTGTAGGCTTTCCCCTCTGAATGGCTCTGAAGGGAGACTGCAGTAAGAGGAAAGACTCTCCTGTGGCAGGTCCAGGAGAAGGCCAGGCCCTAAGGCCTGGGGGGAGATTGGGAAAAGGATCCAATCTGAGGATGGGACTTCAGGGAGAAACCCCATGGCTACTTGGCTCTAGGAAGAGCCAGATGTCTAGGAAGAAAGCCATGAAAAGCAGTGCTCTGTAAGGAAGCCGGAAAGAACTGAGTCCACTTTTATATGTTGGTGTTTATTTTGGAGTTTGGAGTACACCAGAAGGGGGAAAACTACAGTGTGACCTAGCTGGAGGGCCACTGCGCAGACCACTGGAGTCCAGAGGAGAGATGGGGAGGCGTTGCTGCAACAGCAGATCTTGCCACAAGGGGGTGACTCTGAGATGATGGGAGTCTGAACACTGCCCTTGGAGAGAGTATCACAAAAAGCTTTGAAGTGACTCAAATCAGAATGGCTGTGACCAGATGGATAGCTATAGATGTTTTGTGTAATGACTTTAAACCCTATGTCAAAAGAATATTAAGGTTGCAAAGTCAATGACTCAGGTTAGGAAGTGCCGGAATTAAGGCTGCCTGTAAAAACTTGTGTGCATGCATTATGATAAAATCTTTAATTACATGATCACATACTAATTATTCCCCCGCCCCTCAGGATTGCTTCCTGGAATTGAAATGAGAAACTACAGGGAAAATCCTGCTCATGCCCTGCTGAAACATGCTCAGTACCGTTGGCATGTAGGAGATGTGTAGGTGAAGCATCTCAGTATACGTGGAATATTTGGAGACTAGCTCCCAGATTCTACTACTGTGTGTGTGCAAATGACATTTTTCAGAGGTGTTTAATTCTGCCAGACTTGAGTAGTTGTCACAGAGGTGGCAAGGGACAACCTTTTGGAACCATGGTGATCCATCCATCCTGTCAAATTTCAATTCCTTGCTCTGAAGCATAGAGGCATTAGAGCTTCTCAGTAAAATGGTTGCCAGAATTGAACATAGCCAAAATAATATCCTTTTCCTTCATCTTGGAAGCAGCTGAACCATTTTTGCCAAAAACTTTCTAAAATCATCCTGATATAGGTATCTGGCATGGAGTCTAGCTGCTCGTCTGACTAACAGTCTGGCAGAGTTCTGGACAGCTGAGACAAGGGACTGCTCATGGAATGTACTAGGTAAAGCTGGGAAATATTTTATTTTTACTGAAATTTCTTTTGTCCAAAGGTGCAGATTTGGGTTAGCCAAAACACATAGTTAATTCATGTCAAATTTGCTGAATTGTTTTGGTCAAATTCTCCTCGTCCTCCCCCCCAAAATACCACTAAATTCTGACAGAGTCAAAAGTTTTTTGTTTTGAAAATGTCAAAACAAAATGTTTTAATTTTCAGTTCAAAATAACTGGTTCAAAAATTTGTTCAGTTTTAATTTTAAAAGTAAAAGTTTGAAATCAAAATATTTCAAGTCAAAGGAACTGTTTAGTTTAACCCCAAAAAAATGTTTCTGACTTTTTTAAATTCACAAGAAAACTAAAAAAAAAGATAATAGCCCAGCTCTAGTGTTATGCAGCCTTAACTACAAGAATCTGTGCTAACTTTGCCTATAGTATAGTGCACTGAGTGAAATTCATCCCTATTCAGCGAGCCAGCTCAAGACCCATGCACAAAATCTCATAATTAAGTGAATTTAAAAAAAAATTCAAATAAAACAAGGAAATACACTAGCTCATTAATGGGAATAATGTTAAATATTGTCACCAACTGAAAAGCCAAGTGGATCGAGTGGCTAGGCAGCACTTCTGCAGAAAAAGGCCTACAGGTTACAGTGGACGAGAAGCTGGATATGAGTCAGCAGTGTGCCCTTGTTGCCAAGAAGGGTAATGGCATTTTGGGCTGTATAAGTAGGGGCATTGCCAGCAAATCAAGGGACGTGATCATTCCCCTCTATTCAGCACTGGTGAGGCCTCATCTGGAGTACTGTGTCCAGTTTGGGGTCCCACACTACAAGAAGGATGTGGAAAAATTGAAAAGAATTCAGCAGAGGGCAACAAAAATTATTAGAGGGTTGGAGCACATGATTTATGAGGAGAGGCTGAGGGAACTGGGATTGTTTAGTTTGCAGAAGAGAAGAGTGAGGGGGGATTTGATAGCTACTTTCAACTACCTGAAAGTGGGTTCCAAAGAAGATGTATCTAGACTGTTCTCAGTGGTGGCAGATAACAGAACAGGGAGTAATGGTCTCAAGTTCACTGGGGAGGTCAAGGTTGGATATTAGGAAACAATGTTTCACTAGGAGGGTGGTGAAGCACTGGAATGGGTTACCTACGGAGTTGGTGGAATCTCCTTCCTTAGAGGTTTTTAAGGTCAGGCTTGACAGAGCCCTGGCTGGGAGGATTTAGTTGGTGTTGGTCCTGCTTTGGGCAGGGGGTTGGACTAGATGATCTCCTGAGATCCCTTCCAACCCTAATATTCTATGATTCTATTATTCTAAGCCTTCATATTATTCTGTTGCAATTATTTTCATCATTTTTTTTTAAGAACTAGGAGTTAGGAATTTCCTAATTGTTGGTCCTGCTGGTGTCTTGGGATGGAATTCCATTTCAATGGGTTTGTCCTGTCTGCACTAGCAGAAATTGTCTTCAGTAGCAATTCAGCCCTTCTCAGCAATGGTTCTATTTCCTAGCACAAGACAGGGCTTTAGATACCAGCCAGGAAAGACTGAAGCGGAGACTAGTACAGTGCAAGTAGCCATGGGGACTTGAAGGGACTCAGAACAGACAGAGATGACTTTTCCGATGCTTCTCAAGTGCAGGGGCATTGGAACAATTTTTATAGTAGAGGTGCTGAGAGCCATTGAACCAAAGTGTAAACCCTGATATCATGGAAACCACTTCAAGTCAAGGGGTGTGGCAGCGCCCCTAGTTCCAGCACCTATGCTCAAGTGATCCATTCATTTCTGCAGTCACTAAGGTTTCTCTTTTGTAATTAAGTATCTAACTCTTGCCACTGTGGAGATACCTTTCCAAACATTAACTAATGTCGTATCACCTTAGACCTCAAACACATTCCAGCTAGTAAGTCAGGACACCCTAACTACAGCAGTGTTCTCCGCTGACCCTGTTACAACTGGTTTACAGTTTTAGTACAGACCAGACCTAACTGGTCACCATAGTCAGCCTAAAGCCTTGGACTGTGCAGGGTTTTAACATGATCACAAGGACATGACTAGGTCCCATCTACATTAGTGCATTGGCTGTACTTGTTGAGTAGAGGGTGGCCTTAGTGAGTCTGAAACTACATGGGGAGGAGTCAACAGCATCCAGTTCTTACAGTGGGTGCTGACTCTGAAACCCCGTGATTTATGTTTAAGGCCCTGATCCTGCAGAGAGTTGTGCATGGTTGGAAACCCCTACGGAGCCAAACTGACTCCAGTGGGAAATGAATTATGTTGAACTAACTGAAGAATCAGCCTAAATGTCAGTGTTGTTTGGTTACTTTAAGACACGCAGTGAATAGGGTTTTCTGGTGCCGTTGGATCTCATTCGTGATGAGAGAGCTGTCAGGGTACGTAATTCATCCTCCTGGCATGACAAGATTGTTCCCTACAGTACGTCTCAGTGCTTTCTCCAATCCAGTTTTGAACCTCCCAAGTGATAAGGGAAGTCACAGAAACCCACTCTAGACTAATACATTGCCAGGCAGCTGCCTGATATTTTTCCACTCTGAGTTCTCCTTTAAAAAGGAAATTCCTCCTCTTTTTCCTGGTTGTTCTCCAGGTGCTAAACAAACCACCAAGAAGAGTGGAATAGCAGCTGCTATTGGAGAGCTGTTCTTGATTCCACCTTGCTGGCAGTGTTAAGTCATAAGCCCCCAAACTAAATCTAAACACACAGGAGACTCGCTCCAGCACTCATGTATTAGAGCACCACTGCTGGCAGCCGAGTGCCCTGAAGAGAGCAAAGACTTCCCAGAACACCCTCTGTTCTACAGCCATGTGTCGGACCCTGAATGGTCCAGCTGGGTAAGCCCGATCCACTGCAGTGTCACCTTTAATGCTGAACATCAAGATTTTGTTTCCAGTTTGTTACAATCAACTTTATATTTTGTAAATGTCCTATACAGTAAATCTCTCAAATCATTAACTGTCCCCTATGCCTCCCTCCCATCTCAAAAGGGTCAGATTGTCAATATTTGTTTCCTGGTGCCTGTGGTCCAGGTGCCTGACCTGATCCCCAAGCCAAATGTGCCAGGGCCTATGAGAGCTGCAATCAATGTTAGCAGATAAGAAGCTTGTCTTTGACTGGCTTAGCCCAAAATCAGGCGAGAATGCACCACTGTCCGCTATTGAGCTTTGCTGGGACATGACCTGGCCCGTTTCTGTCCTGGCCTGTGTTGTTTAGCTTATGCAGCACCCCCTCTGGTTACCTAAATTAACATGCCAAAGGTTATTGTGCTCCAAGACGTGGCATGACGTTAGCCTTCCAGATCTAGGTGATCTGTCCCCTTTATGCATTAATTAGATTAAACCTAAAACATTTCAGATAGTCCACTGAAACGTTCTCCATCACCTCACTTTTACGGAAACCAGGAGTCACTATGTCCACTATGGAAACCCAGGAGTCATTGTGTGTCCAAGTATTTATCTTGTACTCTGGTTTCTTCTGCTGTTGAACTCCACTTTTGTTTGTGCATCCTGCTATCTAAGGCTATAGCAAGTTAAAGGCTTGGTCCTTCAACTGAATGGCTCCTGAGTCAGCTCTGGCCTCCTGCAGGATCAGACCCTAAAGAGGTCCAAAAAAGTTACTTTTCTGGGTGCTGATACTGCCTCTGCCTTCTCTAAACAGGCACACTGACAGCCTGAGTGCACCTCACAGGTTTTCTTTTTTTAAACTAGAAAGGAAGTTTATGGAGATTCTCCCATACATTCCAATCTAGCATATACACTGATTTCTGCTGGGCATCATACAAACACTGAAAGGCTGCATCTGGCTGGAAATGGACACAGTGTTTTGGGGACAAGGGGCAGCCACACAAACATACCTGCCTAACCTCACACATTTGGCCTCAGACTCGGTTTTTTGTGGGATTTCTCAGGCCCCAGAAGCAGCTTCCAAAATCCTGTTAAAGGGATACAGTGTGGGGAGGGAACAGACACATGGAGTCCAGTTAGGAAGGTTGCAAAGACAAATCTTGAGACCCAGCGTTGTGCAATGATATTTCCATATGGAGACTATTTTATTTTCCTGATGGAAAAAAGTGCATTTCTTTCATGTCACTTTGTTGGGTCAGATAATATAGAGGAGCTTAAGGGGCCGGAGTGTGACCCGCCAAGATGAAAAATCAGTCTCTTATATTTGCCACTATTAGGTAGATGTCCTCAAAAGCACGATGAGCTAACTGTGTATGCAGAAGCAGTTGTTACTGCAGTGATCTCACAGCACCCTCTGCTGGGCTTTCCACAAAGAGATTTGGAGGCAAAGAACAGCACTAATGATTTCTGGTGAGTAGGAATGAGATGAGATAGTGAAACAATTGGAGAACAAAAGCAGTATTGTAGCACAGGAGAGAACCAAAGGGACATGCTCATAAATTCAGACTACCATGCTATGGAAGGCACTCCTTTATCACAGTGATGGGCATAGTCTGAATACTGGGGTAAACATGATAACAATTACAATTGTCTGTTATACATTTGCAAAATTAGCTAAAGTCTCCACAAGTTTGTTCATTTGCCCTGTGCAAGGGGATTCCTATTTTTAGAGATACTTTTTCCTTATACTTTAAAATACAGGGTACAAGGCATAATTATGCCAAGGATGAAAAATGTGTATTTCCCTTATAAGACGAACCCCTTCATTCACAATTGATGGGTTTGTGTGGCTATAATAAAGGCAGTTATCCAGTACCCACAACGCTGGCATTCTCTATGTTGTCTACGCAGTCTATAGAATGGTGCAATTAACAAATGCCTTCTTGTTTGGTTGACTTTGCAACAGGTAACCCTTTATTTTTATGAAAGTCTAAGGGGACTCAAGACATTCAATAAAACTGGAGTTTTGCAGGCTCCGCGGGGACACACAGTTGCCTGCAATTAGACAGAGACACATTTTGGATATGAGTATTTCTGTTTCATGACTGTGAGCCAAGAAGAGGGGCAGTGTGTAAACTGAGCTGGTCAGGAGCAGACCTGACAAAGCTGTGACACAAACTCACGATTCCTCCCTTGCTGCCCTCTTGCTCAAGGGAGCAAGTGACTTCACCCTTCTCTGTGGAGCAGCTTTTCCTTCCATGTGCCCCAATTGGCTACTCTGGGTAGAGGCTAGGGGAGCCAGGGTTCCTCATTCTCTTCCTACCCTTTGGCAGAGTAAAAACTATGTTGCTTTCTCAGATGTTCAGTGCAACATTTGGGACAGTGACTCCAGTAGGAGTCAGTGGTTCCCATTTCAGACAACAGCTCCAGTCCTGAAGTCCATCCCAGTGGCAGGATTATCCACAGCTTTGGCGTCGCTAAGTTACCAGAAGTTACTCAGTCAGTTTTCATCTCATCTCCAACCTCTTACAGACTTCTCACATAAACGCCCTGTGGCTCTGATTGGCCAAGTTTGAGGCTGCATTTCCCTGTGCATTTCGCTATGCTAGGTGGAAGGGACACCTCTATGAGCTCTGGCAGGGATAGGGTTAAAACAGCTCCCCAAATTGCCAGCCTCCTGTGTACTCAGCTAGCCAGCAGGTAGAATGGTTGGTGCTGCAAGCAAGGAATGTGTTAGGCCTAAATAAAGATATAGCAGGCAAAAGCAAGTATTCCAGCCTGACCAAAGTCAGGCTAATAAAGGTTTTTGGTTAATCCCTGAGTGGAAAAACACTGAGAAGCAGCATGTCTCACAAACTCTGAAAAAAAGTAAAATAAAAAAAAGGCTGCATTCCTGGCATAGTACCAAATGTGCTGTGTTAAAAGCAAATCCTTCAAAAAACTAATAAAAATCCTAGCTTCCCAGCCTCCTTGTTTTCACTCCCTGGTTTTGGTCTTTGTTTTTAACTCCCCTACATTTCTAACTTTAGGCATGCATGTATACTAAAGGTGTCTAGTTTTTAGCTGTTAAAAGAAGGGGATGGGTTGCTAAAGTAAATAATTTATAACGCAACAAAACTGTCTATATAGGCTTATACTAAAATGTAAAAAGCTGGCTGGTTCTCTCTGAAAACAAGCTGCTCTCTATTAATGCATGCACTTGTCAATAAAAAGCTTTTAATCAAACCTTGCTGGTGTTGCCTGTCTCTCTCACGGTCAAACAACAAACTTTGGCGTCTGGGTTAAAGTCCCCAACAAATGGCTGTGCTTTATTAGCAGCAAGCCAGCTAGTTCCTTGAGATATGAGATCTATAAACACACAGGCAAGGGCAGGCACTGCAAGAGAGAGGGGGCTACTGCAAAATTGGTCACATCTCTTTTGGGCAGAGTTGTAATCTTTGTACTGTGGACTTCCTTGGGAAGACCCACCCTTTGGCTCAATCATCAGCTGGTGTAAATCAGGGTAGCTTCATTCATAGAGTCTTGTCAATTTACACCAGCCAAGCATACAGCTCATAGGTGCCAACTTTTCCCAGCGCTGGTGAGTGCTTGTGCCCCACCGCCCCTGGCCCCGCCCTGACTCCACCCTTTCCCTGCCCCAACCCTCCCCCATTCTAACCCCTTCCCCAAAGTCCCTGCCCCAACTCCACCCCCAGTCTTTCCCTATTGGACCCCCCAAATCCCCGCTCCGGCCCCAACTCTTCCCCGAGCACACCGCGTTTCCCCTCCTCCTCCCTCCCTCCCAGCGCTTGCCACGTGAAACAGCTGTTTTGCGGTGCAAGTGCTGGGAGCTGGGGGGGGAAAGCAGGTACACGAAATGCTCAGGGGAGGAGGCAAAGCAGAGGCAGAGGTGAGCTGGAGTGGGGAGTGCACCCACCAATTTTTCCCCTTGGGTGCTCCAGCCCCAGAGCATCCACGGAGTCAGTGCCTATGATCTGGCCCTTTTTGTCTTTCCGCTATGTCTCTATGCAGCTTGTTGTTATGTTTGCTATGGTTTGCTGTTCTAAGCCTTCTCCATGGGCCAGACTTGTTTTTTCACAACCATCAACTGCTCTCTAACAGGAATATGTCCCAGTTAGCCTATCAGAATCCCATGTCCAGTCCCAGTCTCCATACTACCCATGTGACGATTGTGCTCCCAGTAAGTTTTCAGGCTCCAGCATATAGCTCAGTAAGCAGGACTTCACTGCTTGCTGTACTAAATAGAGGGCACATAAGAAGTTTAGAAGTTACAACACTTGTATATCGGGCCTATTCGACATACATTAAACCCATGATCAGCATCATCCTACTCTTCAGGCCTGTAGCGCTGCAGTGCCATCTGCTGAGTTTTTGAAATAATCTGAGTTACTAAAGCACAACCACCTTCACCAATTAAAGGTAATGGGTTCAGGTAGGCAAGGCCTTGAAAATCTTCATTGTTATATTTGAAAGACTCTGATTCAATAGATCAGCTGCAGATAGAATAGCTACCAATGTGCATAATGCAAATAAATGTCAATTCTCACTTTTTTGACAAGGCTAACAAAATGGCCTGCAGCACAAGACCAGGATTAGAATGTCTTGAGCCTATTAACAAGACAGTGGATAATCCTCATTAAGAAACGGCTTTAGGAAAGCCTGCATTCTGATTGGTTCAATAGCCACAGCCTAATATCCTGGCTAAACACCATCAGTCACAACCAGTTTGTTTATTGAAGTGTCAGATAAAAGCAGTGCCCCTTTAGCAGCAATTGGGCATTGAAGGTGCAGAGTTTGTGAAATGCTTAGACATCCTTGGCTAAAGAGATATAGCTATGCAGATTGCTATTATTTATTAATAGTGACTTTGTAACTTTCCTTGATTTCCAATCAGCAGAAAACACTGCCATGTATACAATGCATTTTTCAAAAAAAATCAAATATCTTTGGGTTTTTAAAAAACCAATCTAGATTACTAACCATGGTCTCTATTTGGTAAGCAGCTCCCTGCTGGCAAATCTCTGCATAGATGTCACCTGCACAGGATCAGGGCCCATGTTTGTGCTCATCATTACCTATCCGCTCCTCCCTTTTGTCTAGTTAAATGTACGTTATAGCCTCTAAAAAAGTCCTTCCCAGAAGTCTTGCTTCTCCCTTCTCCTCTCTCTGCTCTGTTATTTCCTTGTCTCTCCCCTGCTTTTCTCTCTCTTCCTGTTCTGTTCTCCTCTTTCTGCTCCTGGCTGTGGGGCATTTTGAAAGGCTGTTTTAAAAGGGGAAGTGACTGCTCTGCTGGGCTACCTGGCTCAGGGCCAAGCCTTCAGTGTGGAGGAAACTAGATTCAGGAGGGTTTTTTTCAGCTTGTTCTAATATGAACTTCTCAGTTTAAAGGAACTAGTAGTAAGTTTAAAAATCTGGTTGATTTTCGAAGCTGTCCAGGGGACACAGCTGACTGGATTTGAAGAAAGCCTCTATCTTGAGAGAGAGAATTCCTGAGCTATATCACAAGTGCACACAAACCACTTTGGATTATTACAGTGTTTTGGTGCTTGTGTTACTTTCTAGTCAATTTCCTTCTGAGCCTCCCAAACAGTTCCCTAATGATGCAAGCTTTGGGTTACATGCATAGTAGGAGGCATGTTTGTGTGTTTAAAAATGGTTTCCTCTAAAGTTTAACAAGTCTTTCATAGAATATCAGGGTTGAAAGGGACCTCATCTAGTCCAACTCCCTGCTCAAAGCAGGACTCATCCCCAGCTAATTTTTTTTGTCCCAGATCCCTAAATGGCCCCCTCAAGGATTGGGCTCACAACCCTGGGTTGAGCAGGCCAATGCTCAAACCACTGAGCTATCCCTCCCCGTCTTTGTCGACTGCCAATGGGATTTAGGCTGCTAAGTGCCTAAATTCCATTTGAAAATAATATTTAGAGGCCTAAATCAGCTAGAGGTTGCGACACTGAACACAGCAATGCTGAAATACTTTCAAAAACCTGTGCCCCAGTGCACATCCCATTACAGGAGTAAATTCCACAGCCTTTTCAGTATTGTACATGACTCTTTTCTGTGTCCCTCATTTTGGTCTCTGTTACACATTGCACCCTGCATTTGGGACTGGGCAAGTTGAGTGGTATGCCCCAAAGAGTTTACAAATTTAGCATCTGATGAGAGACAAGAAGTGGATACAACAAAGAGAAAGGGAGGACAAGATAAGAGTGAAATAATCACACTTACTAGTTTACTATCACAAGTATAGTCACAGCACACTCTGTGCTTAATCAAGTGTTTGGTAGTCGTTACAGCAGAAGCGGTAATTGAATCTAATGTTGTGTGAGCAGTACTATCACAAACTCTCAGATCATCCAGGACAATCTCTGGAGAGCTTTACAGACGACTGGAGAAAACATCATCCTGCCTTTCCCTCAAGCAGAATGCCGGAAGGAGATAGATTAATCTAACACTAATCAAAAGGTTTTTCTGGAACTTCCCCCTTCCTTCATTCTCCTTCCACTGGGAGGTTTGGGCACCATGTATACTATGCAATCTACTGGGTATAACGTGTCTCATACTTAAAAGTGGTCAATATTGTCATAAAACAGTTCAGTCTTGCCTGTGTGATGGGGGATGGGTGATCACACAGGTGATGTCGTGCTGGGAGTCTACTACAGGCCACCTAATCAGGCGGAAGAGGTGGATGAGGCTTTTTTCAAACAACTAACAAAATCATCCAAAGCCCAAGATTTGGTGGTGATGGGGGGCTTCAACTACCCAGATATATGTTGGGAAAATAACACCACGGGGCACAGACTATCCAATAAGTTCCTGGACTGCATTGCAGACAACTTTTTATTTCAGAAAGTTGAAAAAGCTACTAGGGGGGAAGCTGTTCTAGACTTGATTTTAACCAATAGGGAGGAACTTGTTGAGAATTTGAAAGTAGAAGGAAGCTTGGGTGAAAGTGATCATGAAATCATAGAATTTGCAATTCTAAGGAAAGGTAGAAGGGAGTACAGCAGAATAGAGACAATGGATTTCAGGAAGGCGGATTTTGGTAAGCTCAGAGAGCTGATAGGCAAGGTCTCATGGGAATTAAGACTGAGGGGAAAAACAGCTGAGGAAAGTTGGCAGTTTTTCAAAGGGACGCTATTAAGGGCCCAAAAGCAAGTTATTCCGATGGTTAGGAAAGATAGAAAATGTGGCAAAAGACCACCTTGGCTTACCCTTGAGATCTTGCGTGACCTACAAAATAAAAAGGCGTCATATAAAAAATGGAAACTAGGTCAGATCACGAAGGATGAATATAGGCAAATAACACAGGAATGCAGAGGCAAGATTAGACAAGCAAAGGCACAAAATGAACTCAAACTAGCTATGGGAATAAAGGGAAACAAGAAGACTTTTTATCAATACATTAGAAGCAAGAGGAAGACTAAGGACAGGATAGGCCCACTGCTCAATGAGGAGGGGGTAACAGTAACGGGAGACTTGGAAATGGCAGAGATGCTTAATGACTTCTTTGTTTCGGTCTTTACTGAGAAGTCTGAAGGAATGTCTAGTATAGTGAATGCTTACGGGAAGAGGGTAGGTTTAGAAGAGAAAATAAGGAAAGAGCAAGTAAAAAATCACTTAGAAAAGTTAGATGCCTGCAAGTCACCAGGGCCTGATGAAATGCATCCTAGAATACTCAAGGAGTTAATGGAAGAGGTATCTGAGCCTCTAGCTATTATCTTTGGGAAATCATGGGAGACGAGGGAGATTCCAGAAGACTGGAAGGGGGCAAATATAGTGCCTATCTATAAAAAGGGAAATAAAAACAACCCAGGAAACTACAGACCAGTTAGTTTAACTTCTGTGCCAGGGAAGATAATGGAGCAGGTAATCAAAGAAATCATCTACAAACACTTGGAAGGTGGTAAGGTGATAGGGAATAGCCAGCATGGATTTGTAAAGAACAAATCGTGTCAAACTAATCTGATAGCGTTCTTTGATAGGATAACGAGCCTTGTGGATAAGGGAGAAGCGGTGGATGTGATATACCTAGACTTTAGTAAGGCATTTGATACGGTCTCGCATGATATTCTTATAGATAAGCTAGGAAAGTACAATTTAGATGGGGCTACTATAAGGTGGCTGCATAACTGGCTGGATAACAGTACTCAGAGAGTAGTTGTTAATGGCTCCCAATCCTGCTGGAAAGGTATAACAAGTGGGGTTCCGCAGGGGTCTGTTTTGGGACCGGTTCTGTTCAATATCTTCATCAACGATTTAGATGTTGGCATAGAAAGTACGCTTATTAAGTTTGCGGACGATACCAAACTGGGAGGGATTGCAACTGCTTTGGAGGACAGGGTCAAAATTCAAAATGATCTGGACAAGTTGGAGAAATGGTCTGAGGTAAACAGGATGAAGTTCAATAAAGATAAATGCAAAGTGCTCCACTTAGGAAGGAACAATCAGTTTCACACATACAGAATGGGAAGAGACTGTCTAGGAAGGAGTATGGCAGAAAGAGATCTAGGGGTCATAGTGGACCACAAGCTTAATATGAGTCAACAGTGTGATACTGTTGCAAAAAAAGCAAACATGATTCTGGGATGCATTAACAGGTGTGTTGTAAACAAGACACGAGAAGTCATTCTTCCGCTTTACTCTGCGCTGGTTAGGCCTCAACTGGAGTATTGTGTCCAGTTCTGGGCACCGCATTTCAAGAAAGATGTGGAGAAATTGGAGAGGGTCCAGAGAAGAGCAACAAGAATGATTAAAGGTCTAGAGAACATGACCTATGAAGGAAGGCTGAAAGAATTGGGTTTGTTTAGTTTGGAAAAGAGAAGACTGAGAGGGGACATGATAGCAGTTTTCAGGTATCTAAAAGGGTGTCATCAGGAGGAGGGAGAAAACTTGTTCACCTTAGCCTCCAATGATAGAACAAGAAGCAATGGGCTTAAACTGCAGCAAGGGAGATTTAGGTTGGACATTAGGAAAAAGTTCCTAACTGTCAGGGTAGTTAAACACTGGAATAGATTACCTAGGGAAGTTGTGGAATCTTCATCGCTGGAGATATTTAAGAGTAGGTTAGATAAATGTCTATCAGGGATGGTCTAGACAGTATTTGGTCCTGCCATGAGGGCAGGGGACTGGACTCAATGACCTCTCGAGGTCCCTTCCAGTCCTAGAGTCTATAAGTGTGAGTGGAGCCAGTCTGTTCTTTTAAAACCATATAAATGAACAGCCTTCAGACCTGGTCTTTATTAAATAAACTGACTAAAACTGTGTGCAATAAGCCAAACACTGTACCAAGCCTCATGTTCCCCCCGCTACCCCCACACAAACGCTAGGAAGGGCTGGCCTTATTTATGTTTTTTTGATGTCACCAGGCTCTGTGGAGTTCCCTCCTCTAAAACCCAGAAGCATCGCTGGCACCATTTCCCGGTAGTTCACGGACTGGTAGGTGCTCTGGTAGTTTTGACTCTGCTCAAAGAAAGAGCACCAACCATAAAAGCTCTTGGTCAATAAGGCCTTGGCTGGACAGATGTAGTTACTTGGGTACAAGTTTCTTTTAAGTCACAGCATCGTTGTTTTTGTGCAAGTCTGTGTGGATGCTCTTCTTTTGTAGCAAGAGAATCTTATTTCAATTTTGGTTAAGCTGACTGGGTTTTTTTAATAAGCTACACCAAAATAAGACACCTTATTTCAAAATAAGGGCTTGTCTCTAGGGAAACTAGGGAAATCAAGAGTATTGATAAGAGTCAATATACAGTATGAGAGGGAACAAGGACAAAGAAAATGGTTTTCAAACTTTTTGGTGTCAGAGGTATTTCTTAATACACATTTTTCATTCTCGTTTCATATGAAATCTCCACTGTACCAGGAAATGTGCATCCTTTAGAGGCACAGTCAGGCCTGTTCCACTGCTATGGGTTATCAGCCCCTTGAGTTCAAAGCCAGGCATTCAGGGTTAGGAGGAGCACCTGACTGGACCTAAGCATGGGCCTTGGCAGGTATGGGAAAGCAGCATAAGATATAAAAGCTCCCTGCCTTCAATCTGAGGAGGGGAGAGCCAGCTATAGGGCTTCTGGAGAAGAGTGTAACTAAGGGTTAGGTAGGACTGGTACTAAGAGAGAGATGGCAAAAGGGTCAAGGCAGGAAGTAGCCTGTGGAAGCTAGAACAGATAGCTGCTCCTCTGTATGCAGAGTCTAGGGGCCTGTTCCTGGTCTAGAGGGAGGGACTGGGCTCTCCTATATCTCAGCTGGGAGTGATGGTGAGTGGCAGTCAGGTTAGGCAGAAACCACCTGTGAGTAAGTGAAAGGATTTAGAGCTGGTTTATCTGCATCAGTTTGATTATTATTTGTGTCATTGTAGTTCCTAGGAGCCCTAGGAACCATGAGCCCATTGTGCTAGGTGCTGTACAAACACAGAACAAAAGACAACCCTTGCCCCAAAGGGCTTGCTTGAATACACACCTCTTGTTCTTTCGTGCAACTCTTCATGTGAACACTTAAGGTGTGTCTCTATGGAGACTTAGGGCAGGTCTACACTACAAATTTATAGATTGTAGCATATCTAGTGGAGACCCTCTAGTCCAGTGGTTTTCAAACTTTTTTTCTGGCGATCCAGTTGAAGAAAATTGTTGATGCCCGCAACCCAACGGAGCTGGGGATGAGGGTTTGGGGTATGGGAGGGGCTCAGGGCTGGGGCAGAGGGTTGGTGGGGGTGAAGGCTGCAAGGTGGAGCTGGGAATGAAAGGTTCAGGGTGTGGGAGGGGGCTCTGGGCAGGGGGTTGGGGTGGGGGCTGAGGGTGCAGGCTCTGGGCTGGGGCTGGAGCTGAGGGGTTTGGGGTGCATGAGGAGCTCTGGCTTTGAAGGGGGGACTCAGGGGTGGGGCAGGGGACTGGGCCTTACCTTGGGCAGCTCCCGGTCAGCGGTGCAGTAGGGGTGCAGAGGCAGGCCTCCTGCCTATCTTGGTACTGCAGACTGCACTACACCCCAGAAGCAGGCAGCAGCATGTCCGGCTCCTAGGTGGAGGTGCGCATGTGGCTCCGCACGGCTCTCTGCCACAGGCACCGCCCCAGCTCCCATTGACCAGTTCCCGCCAATGGAAGTATGAAGTCGGTGCTCAGGGCAGCACCCGCAGCTCCGTGGCCCTCCCGTCTAAGAGCCGGACCTGCTGCTGGCCACTTCTGGGGCGCACGTGGTGTCAGAACAGGTAGGGACTAGCCTGCCTTAGCCAGGCAGCACCACCAATTGGACTTTTAACGGCCCGGTCAGCAGTGCTGACCAGAGTCACCACAACCCAGCGCCTGACATTCTGAAACCCAGTTCTGGGTCGCGACACACAGTCTGAAAACTACTGCTCTAAGCCAATGGGAGAGAGTTGTCCTGTCAGCTTAATGACTCCACCTGCCTGAGAGGTGCTAGCTATGTCAATGCGAGAAGCTCTCCTGTCAACATAGCACTATCTACAAAAGGGGGTTAAGGCTGGTATAACTACATTGTTCAGGGGTGTAGATTTTTCACAGCCCTGAGGCCTGGTTTACACTACAAGTTTATATCGAATTTAGCAGCATTAAACCGAATTAAGCCTGCACCTGTCCGCACAACGAAGCCCTTTATATCGATATAAAGGGCTCTTAATACCGATATCTGTACTCCACAATGAGGGGAGTAGCGCTGAAATCGGTATTGCCATTTCGGATTACGGTTAGTGTGGCCGCAATTAGAAGGTATTGGCCTCTGGGACTTATCCCACAGTGCACCATTGTGACCGCTCTGGACAGCAATCTGAATTTGGATGCACTGGCCAAGTAGACAGGAAAAGCCCCACAAACTTTTGAATTTCATTTCCTGTTTGCCCAGCATGGACAGCTGAGCAGCACAGGTGATCATGCAGTCTGAGAATCGAAAAAGAGCTCCAGCATGGACTGCATGGGAGGTACTGGATCTGATCTCCATAGAACTCCATTCCAAAAGACAAAATGAAAAAACATTTGAAAAAATCTCCAAGGCCATGAAGGAGAGAGGCCACACTAGGGACAGTACAGTGCCGTGTGAAAGTTAAGGAACTCAGACAAGCCTACCAGAAAACCAAAGAAGCAAACGGAAGGTCCGGGGCACAGACGCAAACATGCCACTTCTACGCTGAGCTGCATGCAATTCTAGGGGGGTCCGCCACCACTACCCTACCCCTGTCTGTGGATTCCGAGGTGGGGGTGGTAATCTCAGCCATGCCTGAGGATTCTGCAGATGGGGACGATGAGAAGGAGGAAGAGGAGGACGAGCTTGCAGAGACCACACAGCACTCTGTTCTCCCCAACAGCCAGGACCTTTTTCTCAGCCTGACAGAAGTACCCTCCCAGCCCTCCCAAGGTGGTATCCCAGACAGTGAAGCCATGGAAGCGACCTCTGGTGAGTGTACCTTTGTAAATATAAAATATGGTTTAAAAGCAAGCTTTTTTTAATGATTAATTTGCCCTGAGGACTTGGGATGCATTCGCGGCCAGTACAGCTACTGTTAACGTGTCTGGGGATGGAGCGAAAATCCTCCAGGGACATCTCCATGAAGCTCTCCTAGAGATACTCCAAAAGCCTTTGCAGAAGGTTTCTGGGCAGTGCAGCCTTATTCCGTCCTCCGTGGTAGGACACTTGACCATGCCATGTCAGTAGCAAGAAATCTGCTATCATTGCATGACAAAGCCTGGCAGCGTATGGTTCCGGTGTTTGCTGGCATTCAAGCAACATCCGTTCTTTATCTCGCTGTGTTATCCTCAGGAGAGTGATGTCGTTCATGGTAACCTGGTTGAAATACGGGAATGTAATTAAGGGGACAGAGGTGGCCATTCCTACTGGGCTGTTTGCCTGCGGCTGAAAAAAAATCCTTCCTTGCAGTTACTCAAGCGAGGGGAGGAGGGAGTGATTGGCACTGAGCTTTTTTGCGTTTGGCTATCAGGGATCTTCCCTGATACCAGCCACACGGTGCGGGGAAAGGTGGCCAGCAGGGATCTTCCATGATACCAGTCATGTGGTGGGGGGTGGGGTAAAGCAATCATCCCAGAGAATTGGATGCGGGGGGGGGGGTTGGTTTCTGGTGCTGCACGCTAACAGGAAAGCTGCAGCATTCAACGGGCTTTGCTTGGTATGTGAGAAAGGAGGGCACTGGATATATGAAGGCTGCAGAAGCTGAAAGACAATGGCTTACCATGGCCGCATGCAAGCTGAATTCTGATGCCCAGACCTGCATCTGTGATCTCTAACACCAAAGCCACAGGCACTCAATATTAAGATGCAAAATGCGACCTTGTAGTGAGATCACATGTGCTATGTAAGGTGAATAGTGTTGTTTACCACGAAAGAGTATAACCACTGTTCTGTAAAATGTATCTTTTTAAATACTTCTCTCCCTTTTTTCCCTCCCTCCTGCAGCTGCAAATTTTTCAAGCCTCCCTCCTCCGTCCCGAAGGCTATCTCAGATAAGGCGACGAAAAAAAAGGATGCGAGACAAAATGTTCTCAGAAATCATGGAATCGACCCACAATGAAAGAGCTCATCTGAATGAGTGGAAGGACGTTGTTTCAAAGTATAGGAAAGATGTCAGTGAGCGTGTGAAGACAGGAGGGATGAATGTCAGGAGAGGAGAGACGCTTGAGATGAGAGGTGGTGGCAGGAAGATCAGAGGAGGCATGATGCAACGCTGGGGCTTCTGTGTGATCAAACTGACATTCTCCGGTGTCTGGTGGAGCTTCAGGAATGACAGCAGGATCAAAGAGTGCCGCTGCAACCCCTGTATAACCACCCTCCCCCCTCCCCAAGTTCCATAGCCTCCTCACCCAGATGTGTAAGAACGCGTGGGGGGAGGCTCCGTGCATCTGCTACTCCACCCCAGTGGACAGCCCTACCAAAAGGCTGTCATTATTTTGAACTTTTTTAGTGGCCTTTTCCTTCCCTCCTATCCTCCTCCTAAACCCCACCCGGGCTACCTTGTCAGTCCTCTCCCTCTTTTTATAATCAATCAATAAAGAATACATGATTTTTAAACGATAGTGACTTTGGGTACGTCTACACTACAGGATAAATTTGAATTAGCTTAAACCGATTTTATAAAACAGATATTATAAAGTCGATTGTGCACGTCCACACTAGGCACATTAATTCGGCGGTGTGTGTTCATGGTCCGAGGCTAGTATCGATTTCCGGAGCGTTGCACTGTGGGTAGCTATCCCGTAGCTATCCCATAGTTCCCGCAGTCTTCCCTGACCCTTGGAATTCTGGGTTGAGACCCCAGTGCCTGATGGGGCAAAAATCATTGTCGCGAGTGGTTCTGGGTACAGCCTCACCCCTCCCTTCCTGAAAGCAGCAGACAGCCATTTCGTGCCTTTTTTCCTGGGTGAACTGAGCAAACGCCATATCACAGCAAGCATGGACCCTGCTCAGCTCAATAGCACAATCGTGGACGTTGTAAACACCTCGCACATTCTCGTGCTGTCTATGGTGAACCATGAACTGCAAACGCAGGAGAGGAGGAGGCAGCTACGGCAGCGCAGCGACGAGAGTGATGAGGACATGGACGCTGAATTCTCCCTAACCGCGGGCCCCTGCGCTTTGGAGCTCCTGCTGGTAATGGGGAAGTTTCTACCCATTGAACGCCAATTTTGGGCCTGGGAAACAAGCACAGACTGGTGGGACCGCATAGTTTTGCAGATGTGGGACGATTCGCAGTGGCTGCAAAACTTTCGCATGCGTAAGAGCACTTTCATGGAACTTTGTGACTTGCTTTCCCCTGCCCTGAAACGCCATAATATCAAGATGAGAGCAGCCCTCACAGGAGAAGTGAGTGGCAATAGCCCTCTGGAAGCTTATCAAGCAGATAATCCCAGTCTTTTTTCTAGTCAGACATCTCTCTTCGTGTTTGCTTCTCTATCCTCTGTCTTCTCCAAGACCACTAATAATGTTGAGTAAACACTTCGGACACAGAGTGACAACAAGCTATATGTGCAAAAGAGAGAGAAAGATTTTTTCCAGAAAAAAGACTAGTAATGTCTAGACAGGCATTGAGAAAGTGAGAAAAACTAGCCTATATTCAAGCAAACATAATGAATACCATAGGCTTTAATAGCCTATAAATCATATATGCACATAGTTTGAAATAACTTGCTCACGAACTACTCAGAATATTTTGATATATATGTATATCTTAGAATCATAGAATCATAGATTAGGGTTGGAGGAGACCTCAGGAGCGTGAGTAGTCAGGACCTCATAGAAGAAATGGTTGTAGGGGACAACCTTAGTTCGAGTGATCATGAGCTAATTCAGTTCAAACTAGATGGAAGGATAAATAAAAATAGATCTGGGACTAGGGTTTTTGATTTAGAGTTGGACCTTGCAAAGGGAATTAAAACCAATAGTAAAAGGTTCCCTAGCCATATAAATAAGAAGAAAACAAAGAAAGAAGAAGTGGGACCACTAAACCCTGAGGATGGAGTGGAGGTTAAGGATAATCTAGGCATGGCCCAATATCTAAACAAATACTTTGCCTCAGTCTTTAATGAGGCTAATGAGGAGCTTAGGGATAATGGTAGGATGACAAATGGGAATGAGGATATGGAGGTAGATATTACCACATCCAAGGCAGAAGCCAAACTTGAACAGCTTAATGGGATGAAATCGGAGGGCCCAGATAATCTTCATCCAAGAATATTAACGGAACTGGCACATGAAACTGCAAGCCCGTTAACAAGAATTTTTAATGAATCAGTAAACTCAGGGGTTGTACCGTACGCCTCGAGAATTGCTAACATAGTTCCTATCTTTAAGAAAGGGAAAAAGAGTGATCCGAGTAACTATAGGCCTGTTAGTTTGACATCTGTAGTATGTAAGGTCTTGGAAAAAATTTTGAAGGAAAAAGTAGTTAAGGATATTGAGGTCAATGGTAATTGGGACAAAATACAACATGGTTTTACAAAAGGTAGATCATACCAAACCAACCTGATCTCCTTTGAGAAGGCAACAGATTTTTTAGCCAAGGAAACACAGTGGATCTAATTTACCTCGATTTCAGTAAGGCATTTGATACGGTTCCACATGGGGAATTATTAGTTAAATTGGAAAAGATGAAAATTGAAAGGTGGAAAAGGAACTGGTTAAAGGGAAGACTACAACGGGTCGTACTGAAAGGTGATCTGTCAGGCTGGAAGGAGGTTACTAGTGGAGTTCCTCAGGGATCAGTTTTGGGACCAGTCTTATTTAATCTTTTTATTACTGACCTTGGCACAAAAAGCGGGAATGTGCTAATAAAGTCTGCAGATGACACAAAGCTGGGAGGTATTGCTAACACAGAGAAGGACCGGGATATCCTACAGGAAGATCTGGATGACCTTGTAAACTGGAGTAATAGTAATAGGATGAAATTTAACAGTGAAAAGTGCAAGGTCATGCATTTAGGGATTAATAACAAGAATTTTAGTTATAAATTGGGGACACATCAGCTGGAAGTAACGGAGGAGGAGAAGGACCTCGGAGTATTGGTTGATCACAGGATGACTATGAGCCGCCAATGTGATATAGCCGTTAAAAAAGCTAATGCAGTTTTAGGATGCATCAGGCAAGGTATTTCCAGCAAAGATAAGGAGGTGTTAGTACCGTTATACAAGGCACTGGTGAGACCTCATCTGGAATACTGTGTTCAGTTCTGGTCTCCCATGTTTAAGAAGGATGAATTCAAACTGGAACAGGTACAGAGAAGGGCTGCTGGGATGATCCGAGGAATGGAAAACCTGCCTTATGAGAGGAGACTCAAAGAACTTGGCTTGTTTAGCCTAAGCAAAAGAAGATTGAGGGGGGATATGATTGCTCTTTATAAATATATCATAGGGATAAATATTAGGGAGGGAGAGCAATTATTTAAGCTTAGTACCAATGTGGACACAAGAACAAATGGACATAAACTGGACACTAGGAAGTTTAGACTTGAAATTAGACGAAGGTTTCTAACCATTAGAGGAGTGAAGTTCTGGAACAGTCTTCCAAGGGGAGTAGTGGGGGCAAAAGACATATTTGGCTTCGAAACTAAGCTTGATAAGTTTATGGAGGGGGTGGTATGATGGGATAGCCTAATTTTGCCAATTAATTTGGCAATTGATCTTGGATTATCAGCAGGTAAGTATACCCAGTGGTCTGTGATGGGATGTTAGATGGGATGGGATCTGAGTTACTACAGAGAATTCTTTCCTGGGTGCTGGCTGGTTGTAGACGTCCGCTGTTGGGGGTTGCCCCTCTCTGGGGCGGCTGGGAGCCAGGCCGTCTCACTACGACCCTCTGACCCTCTGACAGGGGCTGAGCGACCACTTCAGTCTATTAGGCCCCTGTCCTCGGTCAGGGCGGGGTTGCAAACACTAATGCAGGGCTCAGACCCTCAAGCAGGGGCTGAGCAGTCATTTCAGTCTGTTAAGCTCAGGCCCTCAGTCAGGGCAGGGCTGCAAATAACATGTCGGGGCTCAGACCCTCAGGCAGGGGCTGAGCAAACAGTTCAGTATATTAAGCCCGGGCTCCTAGGCCTGAGCGTCGGGGCGAGGAGGACACAGCCACCCATGAGTGAGGTGGCGGGGGGGTGCAGGCCCGTCCAGTCCTCTGCGTCCCAGCCCCGGGGCCCTAACAGCGGCAGGCAAACTGCTGCTGTGTCAGTGGGGATTCTGGCCGCAACACATTGACATTGGCTCTGGTTCTGCTGCAGCCAGACTAGGGTTGGCTGCTCCCGGGCTACTTCCAAACTCCCCCTCGGGGCCTACCTGGATCCTGGGGTCGTCCTCTGCAGGGTCTAGGTGCATGGGTTCGTCACGGCCGGGGCTGGGTGGTAGCTCCGGCAACTCCTCCGGGTAGAAGTCGTGGGGGAGCTCTGGTGGCTCTTCTGGGTAGAAGTTGCAGGGGAGCTCTGGTGGCTCTTCTGGGTAGAAGTTGCGGGGGAGCTCTGGCGGCTCTTCCGGGTAGCAGGTGCGGGGGAGCTCCGGCAGCTCCTCTGGGTAGCAGGTGCGGAGGAACTCCTGCAGCTCTTCCAGGTAGTGGGTGCGGGGGAGCTCCGGCAGCTCCTCCAGGTCGTGGGCGCGGGGGAGCTCCAGCCACTCTGGGCGGCTACCCTGGGCCACGGGAGTTGCCCAGTCCTGATCTCCCTGAGGGGAGCAAGGACTGAGGAGAAACGCATGGTACTCAGTGAGAAGGCCGATTGAGATTAACAAAGGAGAGGAAACAGGGTGGGGAATGGGAGTATTTCCCACACCAATGGCAGTAATAACTTCTGAGGAAAAGGGTGCTGAAGGGAAATCTTGCACTCTAGGAGTGGAACGCGAAGCTCTAGTATCTATTAAGCAAGAGATAGGCACTTTGTTTATAATACAAGAACTGAAGGGCCAGTTTGATCGACTGGCTGACAATTAAAAAAAAAGCTTGGTTCGAAACTCCCTCAGGATGAGGAAAACGCTTAGGAGGTCGTGAGGGACAGTTTCTTATGAGATGGCCTTCCTGCTCACAGTAGGCGCAGCAGTTTTACGAGGGCATTTATCCTTCCAGTGTCCTACTTGCCCACACGAAAAGCAGGCACTGGGTTTAGGTGGGAGGCTTACCAGTGGCTTCACCCTTTGCAGGGGCTTCACCTTTTTTGTCCCCGGTACCTGTTTCTGTTTGGGCAACCTTTTACTAGTGTCCTGCATGGTTTGAATGTGCAGAGCCATAAGCTTGGACTCCGTCTTGTCCTTTTCCCTTTCCAGTTGCCTATAAAAGTGTTGTGCCGCAGCTAAAATACCCTCTAAATTTTTGCCGTTCCGATTAACGACTGCAATTATGGGAGGGAGAGAGGTATCTTGACCTTTCCCTTTATCAATGGCTACCGGTGGGGGCCACTGTTTATATTTCATAAATAAGTTATTTAAATTATCTGGTGGGGATAAAGGCGGCAGCCTAGAGGCCGCCACTCCCCAAAGAGGGGCTCCCGGACCAGCTGCAGACACGGACTAGCTTTTTCTGAGTTTTCTGGGAATGTACTAGTTTTTTCTGCGTGAACGTTTAACTTTTCTTGGGAGTCCTTAAGACCCCTTATTTGGAATTCATGGTGCCGTTTTACTGTCTCATTATGCCAATTAAGATATGCATTGAACTGCCCCTGTGGTACGGCCTTGGCAAGAAGTGCACCTTGCGGATGCACAATCCTGTCAAGGTCGAAACTTCCTTCTAGGGGAAATTGCAATTTTGGATCATTTTTGGTACACCAATTCCATTTCTTTAAGTATTTACACGTCGACGGACTATAATGTACATACATATATGCAGCAGGCATGCCTTTAGGCGGAACTGGGATGCCTTTGGATCCGTCAGTCCCCATTCTTACTTCAGCCCGCTTTCACTCAAGCCACACACACAAGGGAATGCTTACTTGGATTGCCATGGTTCTAACACCAATGGCCTCTTTCCTGCCCCTGGTAAGGGCAAAAGGGTAGGTTTCTGTGGGCCAGAACCACAGCTGGAGACCTACAAGGGAAAAGAGGTGAAGGGGGGCGGGCCTCCTCAGGGACTTTTACCCTAATGGAAAGCCCGTGGTCCCCACACGACTTTCGTCAGCCCAGAACACCAGCCTACAAGCCAATGGTGCCTCTGTAGCTATCGGGTCGGCGGTGCGGTTTCCCGGGGCTCCCCTCCTCTCTGAGAAGGGAAGGGAGCTTATGGCTCTGGGGGGCAAAGAAAGGGACCCCGCAGTCCTTAAAGACAGTACTCAGGGAACGGTCACAGGGTCATAGGTCATGGAAGGGGAAGTGAAAAAGGATGGGGAAACATGCACGCACCTCAGCTGGATAGCCACTTACCAAGGCCTCCCAGCTGGGAAGCTTCACAGTCTCTCCGAGCTCAGCTGCGGGGCTTGCTTTCGAGACACTCCCGGTCACGAGCTTTCGCTTCGCAGGAGGCTCGGGGCGTCTTCCCACAGCTGTCACTCACACTGGCCGCTTGGCCCTCACACACACAGGCATGTTCTTGACATAGCTTTCAAGGCAGGAAACCTCAAAACACGGGTCCCCACCAATCCTGGTAGGAAGGGGACCCCCAATCAACTCCCAGGGCGTATTAGCCCAAGAGTGGATCAGGACTCTCCGGACCAAAAAGAGCATGGTCCGTAGGCTGCCAGCGACCTTGTCAGATACCTTAAGACTTTAAGAACCTTGGAAAGACCTTTAAGAACCTTGACAGATACCTTAAGACTTTAAGAACCTTAGAAAGACCTTAAGAACCTCAGAGAAAGGGCGTCAGGCCTGTCTGAAATTTAAAAGTTCGAATCCAGCTTGTGACTTACCCCCAGCTGGAGCCTACGGGCCGGTCTCTCTCCAGACCCCAATAGAGATTTCAAAAGGTCTCTTACCTCTTAGGTGGGCCCGGGGTGTGGGAGGAAGCCGTCTGCGGTCCTTCGGTCCAGGGGGGTCATCCGTGGAATCCGTAGTCACGGCACCAAATTGTTTTACTTGTCCATTCCCTATAGTATACTCCAGGTAGGTCGTTTCTTGCCAGCCAATATGGCACTTCTTTGGGTTGGCGGTTAACCCGGCTGCCCGCAGGGACCTCAGGACTGCTGCTACCCGTGCTAGGTAGTTCTCCCATTGGCGACTACAAATAACCACATCCTCAAGGTAGGTGGCTCAGATCAAGGGTGGTAATGTAAAGGGCCTCTCCCAACCGGCCGAGCAGCTCATCTACCCGGGGCATCGGATAGGCGTCGAACTTTGAGATGTCATTGACACGTCTGAAATCGATGCAGAACCGTCAGGTGCCATCGGGCTTCGGTACCATCACTACCGGGCTGCGCCATTCGCTTTGTGACAGTTCGATGACTCCCAAGTCCAGCATGGCCCGTACTTCCTCCTCAAAGACCTGTCGCATGTGATATGGCAGGGGCCTGGTCGTGCCTCGGATCACCATCCCAGGCTCTGTCTGAATTCTATGATGGATGAGGGTGATGTATCCCGGTTGGGTTGTGAAGGTGTGGGGGAAAGCTTGTAGGAGACACTGGGTCTGTTTGAGTTGTTCCACAGTCAGGGTCTCTCCAAGCTGGGGCCCTCCAGGGTCCTCCAAACATGTTACCTGGGGACCCAGCTCGGGTTCTGGCGGGTATGGGTTAATTAACAGTCCCTCTCGCTCCCGCCAAGGTTTGAGAAGGTTCACATGGTAGCGTTGCCTCTTCTTGCGTCGGTTGGGCTGGTAGATCTCGTATGTGACGGGCCCGATCTTTCGGATCACCTCATAATGCCCTTGCCACCGGGCCATGATCTTTGATTCACTGGAGGGGAGGACGAGCAAAACCCGATCTCCAGGTTGGAAGTCATGAGTCCGTGCCTCGCGGTTGTAGGTCTGGGCCTGAGCCTCCTGGGTGGCCTTCAAATTCTCATGCGCCAGGGCCCCAGCCTTCGTAAGGCGCTCTTGGAGCTAGAGTACGTATTTTAAGAGGCCCTGGGCTGGGGACGGGGCTTGCTCCCATGTCTCCCTCATTAGGTCCAATAGGCTCTGTGGGCGTCGACCGTACAGTAGTTCAAACAGAGAAAATTTTGTAGATGACTGAGGAACCTCCCGAACCGCCAGGAGCAGAGGTGGAAGCAACTGGTCCCATCGGCGGAGATCTTCTTGGGGGAACTTGCGTAGCCTGTTCTTAAGGGTCCGGTTAAATCGTTCGACCAACCCATCGGTCTGGGGATGGTAGACCAACATACATAGTTGCTTGATTCCCAGGAGCTCACACACCTGCTGCAACAGCTGAGAAGTAAAGTTGGTGCCCTGGACTGTGAGGATCTCCCGGGGCAAGCCTACGCGGGCGAAGATCTTCACAAGCTCATGCTGGGGCCCGGGGCTGCGATGCTGCGATGCTGCGGGCCATGATGTTTTGGAGGACTATTGCCTCAGGGAACTGGGTAGCATAATCCACCATGACCAATATATACTGAAACCCAGCAACGCTTTTGGGGAGAGGCCCTACCAGGTCCACGGCCACACGCTCAAAGGGGGTTTCGATCAAGGGCATGGAGACCAGGGGCGCCTTGGGGATCTCTGCAGGAGCAGCCAACTGGCAGTCTGGGCAGGACTTACAGTAGTTCCTCACCTCCTGGTGTATACCGGCCAGAAGAAGCGCGTCAATATCCGGGACAGGGTCTTCTCGTGGCCCAGGTGTCCGGCTGCCGGGATGTCGTGGGCTAGTTTCATGATGGCCCGCCGATGACATTGAGGCACGAGGAGTTGGGTCTGGGATTCTCCCGTGCAGGGGTCCCTCTCAACCCGATAAAGGCCCTCCTGCCACAGTTCAAAGTGTGGCCACTGGGCCACCCGGTGTGGATCGATGACGGTGCCCTCGACAGTGGCCAATTGCTTGTACGCCTGCTTGAGTGTGAGATCGGCCCGTTGATCGTGGCAAAAGTCAGTGTGAAGCGAGGGCTCCCCAACAGCTTCCGGGGGAGAGTCCTCCGATTCTCCCGTCGGTTTGGTGGGGTTGGGTGCTTCCTCTTCCTCTGCCCCAGTCTCAGGGGGGGTCTCCTTCCAAGGCTGGTGTGACCCTCGGGCGTTCCCTGGTGTTGCAGCGGAGGACTTCTGGGAACTCTGGCTAGTCCCGCCCCAGGATCACTGGGTATGCAAAGCGCGGGGCTAAACCTACCACCATCGGTTGGGTGACCCCACCTACAGTTAGCTGGGCTTGAGTACTGGGGTACAGCCGTATGTCCCCGTGGATATACTGCAGTTGGATCATCCCCAGGCGGGTGTTGGCCTGGGGGCCTAAGTTTTGGCGGATCAGCGTCTAGCCACAGCCTGAATCAATGAGGGCCACCGTTGGGTAACCCTCCATGACCACTGGCACTGTGATCTTGGCGGCTTGTGGACGTCGGGCATGGGCTTCCCCTGAGCAGACCTGGCCAAAGTGGCACTCCATCGCTGTGCAGTCCCGTTGTAAATGGCCATACTCCCTGCAGGAAAAACAGGGCCCAAGGTCTGTCCGTCCCAGACATGGACGTGTTCCTGCGACTCCCCGGGGAGGGTTCCGGTTGATCCTCCGAGCAACTGGAGAAGGTGCTGGAGCTTGTTGCCCTGGGGCCTCCGCTGGCCAGGTTCGGGGCTCCAAACTCCGGGAGGAAACTTGGGAGTCAGTCCGGGCGGGCGCCCTCCTCTTCTCTGGGTTAGGGTGCCTCACTCCGGGTGGAGCTGCTCGTACAGTCGGACCCACCAGCGCCTCAGTGGCTAGAAAGTCCTCCATCAGGGTAATGGTGGCGGCTAGCGTCGCCGGGTGATGGCGGAGGACCCAAGCCCTTCCTCCCGGCGGGAGTATGTGGGTGAATTGTTCCAGCACGATTTGTTCGGTAAGCTCCTCCAGAGTTCGTCTTTCGGGCTGCAGCCACCGCTTGCATGCTTCCCTTAGCTCCTGAGCCACCATTCGGGGCCGGGCCCCTGTGGGGTAGGCCAGGCTCCGAAACTGCTGGCGAAAGGTTTCTGGACTCACGTCCAAGGCATCTAAAATTGCGGCCTTTTCCTGACTGTAGTCCCGAGCCATCTCCGTGGACAGGCCCCGATAGACCGTCTGAGCAGTTCCAGTCAGGTACGGCACCAGGAGGGTAGCCCATTGGTCCAGGGCCCAATCAGCAACGACCAACACCCGTTCAAACGTGATGAGAAAAGCTTCTGGGTTGTCGCTGGGGCTCATTTTCGTTAGCCAGATACGCGGGGCGTTGCCGGGTGGTCCCGGGGGCCCCACCAGCTGGGACTCGACAGGACGGGGCAGCAAGGTCACCAACTGCTGCAGGCATTGTTGCTGGTGGTCTCGGTTCTGGCATCCCAGTTCCAGGATCAGCTGCTGCTGCTGCATCCCGAGCTGCTGGACCAGTTGCAGCTGCTGTTGGTTCTCTGCCAAGAATTTCATCAGCTTGTCCATGTCCATGGCTACCGCAGGCAAGTCTCTTCAGATCCCTTCTCACAAGGATCAGGGTTCGGGACGGAGTCCCTACTTCTGGTACCACGTGTAGACGTCCACTGTTGGGGGTTGCCCCTCTCTGGGGCAGCTGGGAGCCAGGCCGTCTCACTACCTGGGGCAACAACGACAGCTCAGGGCTCCGACCCTCCGACAGGGGCTGAGTGACCAGTTCAGTCTATTAGGCCCCGGCCTCGGTCAGGGCGGGGCTGCAAACAAGAAGTCAGGGCTCAGACCCTCAGGCAAGGGCTGAGCAAACGGTTCAGTATATTAAGCCCAGGCTCCTGGGCTCTGGCGGCTCCTCCAGGTAGCAGGTGAGGGGACGCTCCGGCAGCTCCTCCAAGTAACGGGTGTGGGGAAGCTCCGGCCACTCTGGGCGGCTACCCTGGGCCGCGGGAGTTTCCCAGTCCCGAGCTCCCTGAGGGACGTCCGTTCGCTCCAGCTGCTGGCCTCTGACTGAGCTCTGAGGGCCCGCCTTTATAGTTCCGTGTCGGGGCCTGACCCTTGCGGGGCGGGCTCAGAGCTCTTTAGCTCTGCCCAGACCGGCCTCCGGCGGGGCTCTTCCTCCCCTGGGGCGGCTGGGAGCCAGGCCGCCTCACTACGCTGGTGAATCTTGTCCACATGTTCAGGGTTTAACTGATCTCCATATTTGGGGTTGGGCAGGAATTTTCTTCCAGGGCAGATTGGCAGAGGCCCTGGAGGTTTTTCGCCTTCCTCTGCAGCATGGGGCACGGGTCACTTGCTGGAGGATTCTCTGCAGCTTGAGGTCTTCAAACCACAATGTGAGGACTTCAATAACTCAGACATAGGTTAGGGGTTTGTTATTGAAGTGGATCGGTGAGATTCTGTGGCCTGCATTGTGCAGGAGGTCAGACTAGATGATCATAATGGTCCCTTCTGACCTTAGAGTCTGTGAGTCTATGAGTCATCTAGTCCAACCCCCTGCTCAAAGATGGACCAATCCCAACTAAATCATCCCAGCCAGGGCTTTGTCCTCCTTCACTTCTCTCAAAACCTTCTATTTATCCTTTCGTCAGCACTCTCTGATATTTACTGTGAAGGTTCCCAAAACTGATGGAGAGAAGCCAACACAAATTTATCCTCCTCAAGATCCACTTGACCCAAGTCCACAAAATGATCGCCTGCAAACTCAGTCATGTGAAGCCTGGATAGCGCATGAAGCGAAAAGTGGAGTGCGCACTAAAATACACAATTGTATGTATGTACAGAACAAAAGAAAGAACACACTAACATATGAGTATAAGCTTGGCAGGACTGCTTCATGACTGCTGTCTCCGACCTCAACATTTTTCTTGATTTTATCAGCAGTGAGATTATTTATTTATTTAAATAAGCTATGAAGTCACGGTCAGAATTTTACCAGTAGTAGCTGGCCAACAAAATGCTGCCTTAAGAGACTGATAACAGACATACTCGTAGAAATACTAATTTTACAAGTGCAATTATTGTTTTTTTCCTCAGCCCTGGCCTCCCATCTATCAATAATACAATTAGTGAAGGGTAAGGGTATTTGTGTAGCCAGATGTGTATATTTTTGTCATATTTTAATGAAAATGTCTGTATTTAGAGAGAACCTTTTTTTCCGATATTGCCTTTATTTATCCACTGATTTTGATAAAATTTTAAATGGATTCAGTTTTTTCTTATTTAGAGGTCCCTGATATTGCGAGGACCTAAACTGTAGTTTAATTAGTTTATACCTTAATCCGGTACTGGGGAAGGCACATGCATTTGATGGTTTGTGTCTGAATTTAGACAAAGCATTCAGACTGATCAAAAGCCCAATGAAATAAATTACAAGACTCCCTTTGCCTTCAATGGGCTTTGACCCAGGCCATTTGGACCCCAAACTGTCCCCCTTCCTGGGATTTGGTGTTACTGGTAATTCATAAAAAATAAGGCAATATAAACTTTAGCCTAAGGCCCCTGATTGAGCTTAGGTGTTGCCCTCCATTGGTCTGCCATTTTAACTCCTGAATTCCCTCTAGCTCCAGCAAAAAGCAGATTTCATTTTTAAACTCCACTGACTTTTATTATTTGGTTTTGCACTACTTGGGAAAAAAATGGTTGATAACTCTTGTTATCAGTGATTATGGGCACTATGGATCTACAAATTCAGAGTAATCTTTAAGAAGCTGTGCACAGAAGTGTTAAGTACTGTATTTATTTTTAAACCATAGTTGTATTATCGTCTTTGTTCTAACAAAGCTTTATCATGCTTTATCATGCTTTACCTTTCATAAAGATATAATGCGCATGTGCAGTTTAAAATAAAAAATCCCATTCTACAGGGCATCATAATTAAGGAGATGAAATACCTGAAGAATACATGTAATGAGAGAAAGCTGCATGTGCAGATTGCTCCGTAACAGATACAATTATGATGTGGTTCTAAAGCTGTTTCATGTTCCCAATAATAGGTCATGTCCTCAGATAGTGTAAATTAATGTAAAATGACTTCAGAAGATCTATTCTGATTTGTGCTAGCAAAGGCCCTGGCCCACTGACTTCAAGAGAGTTCCAGGTATTGGTCAAAACAGGGTTAATCTCTTTTTTTGTGTAGGAGTGACAGATTGGCTGACAGAATAGGAGGGCATGTAATACTGAACCAATCAACTGAACTAATCACTGTACAATGGGACATCAGTGATAACACCATTTCCTATCAGTGGCATGTGAACTTTTCTGTACAGCAGAGTAGATTGCAACCAGGAATGCAGAAAGTGCATATTCAAGAGAAAAGAGATTGTTGCCGCCTACATTATGAACTGACTCATGACACATAAACTATTTTATACTGTTATACTGTTTTACAGGATGAATGTCCACATTCTGCAGTAAAACAATCTGGGACACTTTGAATGAGAGTATTGTATCTTCACTGCTATTGCTGCAATAAAACAAATCAAGAGAGTGTAGTCAAAGGCATGGATTCTTTGGAATTCATTACTCAAAGTGTGGTGTGTACAAACAGACCGCGGTTTAAAGATGTTCTTGCTCTCCTTTATAGTTCAAATGAGGGTTACATTATTTAGGATTACAAAATTAATCAAATATCAGAGGGTAGCCGTGTAAGTCTGGACCTGTAAAAGCAGCGAAGAGTCATGTGGCACCTTATAGACTTAACAGATGTATTGGAGCATGAGCTTTCGTGGGTGAATCCGACAACATGGGTATTCACCCACAAAAGCTCATGCTCCAATACGTCTGTTAGTCTATAAAATTAATCAAGAGAAATTAAGTGGAAACAAATGGCTATTGTGGAAATGGCTATTGCTTTTTTTCTATTTGGTATGAGTCACCAGACTCTGCAATAGTTAAAAAAGCAAGCATTGTCTCTAAGACCTTAGTGTTTCATTTTCATGTGCATAGGTTCTTTATAAGTTACATGAACATAAAGGGATTTATTTTCACAATGTTTGCAGTGTTGTGGTAGCCCTGTTAGTCCTAGAATATTAGGTGGGCAAGATAATATCTTTTATTGGACCAACTTATGTTGCTGACAGACACAACCTGTTGAGCAACACAGAGCTCTTCTTCAGGTCTCTTTATTTATATAGTGACATGCACAATCAAATGGCTAATTTGAATGCAAAATTACTGCTTTTCAATGGGCAAATAGTCAATTGTCTATTATCTAATTGTAGGTTTGCTCGAACTAATATTCTTCTTTGCTCACACAGGCATGGTAATTATGTGCACAGTAGTGTGTGCGTGATTTGGAGGAAAAAACAAAACAAAACACACACCCTCAGGATCATACAATAAATCAGTTCCAGCCCTTGAGAGGCAGCATAGCCTGCTACCTGAGACATGAGACTGGGATCTAAGAACAGCCATACTGGGTCAGAACATCTGGGTGACCAGATGTTCCAGTTTTATAGGGACAGTCCCGATTTTTCAGTCTTTTTTTAATATGCAGGGGCGGCTCTATGTATTTTGCCACCCTAAGCACAGCTGTCAGGTGGCTTTTGGCGGCACGCCTGTGGGAGGTCTGCCGGTAACACAGATTCGGCAGCATGCTTGTGGGAGGTCCACCGGTCCTGCACCTTGGGCGTACCTGCCATCAAATTGCTGCTGAAGCTGCGGTGCCTGGAGCTGCCTCTGTTAATATAGGCTCCTATTACCCTTCACCCCGTCCCGATTTTTCACACTTGCTGTCTGGTCACCCTAGGTCCATCTAGCCCAGTATCCTTGTCTTCTGACTGTGGCCTGTGTCAGATGCTTCAGAGGGAGTGACCAGAACAGGGCAGTTTATTGAATTATCCATCCCCTGTCATCCGGTCCCAACTTCTGGCAGTCAGAGCTTTAGGGAAACCCAGAGTATGGGGCTCCGGCCCTGACTATCTTAGCTTATAGCCATTGATGGATCTATCTTCCATGAATTTATCTAATTCTTTTTTGAACCCAGTTATACTTTTGGACATCGCAACATCCCTTGGCAATGAGTTCCACAGATTGATTGTGCACTGTATGAAGAAGTAGTTCCTTGTGTTTTTTAAAAACCTGCTGCCTACTAATTTCATTGGGTGAGCTTTGGTTCTTGTATTATGTGAAGGGGTAAATAGCACTTCCTTATTCACTTTCTCCACACCAGTCATGATTGTATATGCCTCTGTCTTAACTCTCCTCAGTCATCTCTTTTCCAAGCTGAAAAGTCCCAGTCTTTTTAATCTCCCCTCATATAGAAGTGGTTCCATACCCCTTACCATTTTTAAATTTATTAGACCTGAGTTCAGAGTGGTAGCCGTGTTAGTCTGTATCAGCAAAAAGAACAGGAGTACTTGTGGCACCTTAGAGACTAACAAATTTATTTGAGCATAAGCTTTAGCTATAAGGTTATAGCACATGAAAGCTTATGCTCAAATAAATTTGTTAGTCTCTAAGGTGCCACAAGTACTCCTCGTTCTTTTAGATCTGATCTGTATTTCTGGCTCTGTTGCCTGGTCCTGTGTGACATTGGGCCAGTCATTTCACCTCTCTGTGCCCATTTTCCTTCTCAACCTTTGTCTGTTCACATATTTGTCATTGTAAGCTCTTTGAGGCAAGGTCTGTCTCTGCTATATCTTTTTACAGTGTCTAATACAATGGGGTCCTGATCTCACAAATCTTAAACAATACTAATAACAAAAGGGTATGGAGTTCTACCTCACTAGAGAATTCATTTCCTCCTGTTACTAGGTGTCTTGTTTTATAAAATTTCCTTTGAGTGCCTGATTGACTCTCATGAAGGTAGGAAGTCCATAATGCTTTAGAAAAACAATGATACTAAGAAAAAATGGGGGTTCATCACTCTTAATTCCCATTTATGTCCCCCAAAGCTCCTCCCTCAAAATTAAAAACACTCTGACAGGACATTCCTTTTGTATAGTTTCAAAACTGGTTCTATAGTTATTTTAGGCTCAAATTGGCTTAATAAATCCTTTTTACCATTAAGTGGTGGTGTAGTAGTGAAGGTAGTCCTGGAGAGTTACCATAATGTGGTTTTCTTTTCTTTTACTTTGCAACCAGAGTTGATACTATTATCAATCAATTACATTACAATAATGCCAAAGCCCCAATCAAGAGTGATACAGTTACAGATACTCTCAAATACTGTGAATATTTTTATAGTTATATATTTGTAAAACGTCATTGATGTGAAGAATTACCATCCATTTCAAATGCTGTATGATACACTTTTTATTCCGTGGATCAGAAGGCTTTGAAATACTACAAAGCTGGTTTACAAGGCACTAAGTATGCAAAAATAAATACATTTCAGGTGTAGGGGAAAAGATTCCTTATGTGTAAAGTTTGACTGCTGTATACAAGACAAAGCACAAAATTGGGTGAAAACCTTAGAAAGTGGATACTCATCCAGAAACATTCAGAAATATGGTGATGTTCAAATGTGTACCCACAATTATCATTTCAAAAGCACTGATAATGTGCTTGAGCCTTGAGTTAGTTATTTTTATTTGTCTGACTTGAGATGCCTTATAAGGGCCTGATTTTCAGAAAGTGCCGAGCACTTACTCTCTAGAAATGAGGTCCCTTTGAGGCGTCCCAGACGGACACACAAAAATATAGGCAATGCAAAAGCCAGTGTTGCCAACTCTTGTGATTTTAGTGTGAGTCTTGGGATATTTGCTGCTTTTCTTAAAGCCTGAGCTCCTGTATGCATCTCAGTTTTCACTAAAATAAAATTTAATTGTTTTTAGCCCTCATGGATGTGGAAAAAAAACTTAAAGCCATGAGCCAAGTGTGCCATAGAGGCTCTGAAAGCAAGAGGCAAATAAAAATAACCTAAACTATTAAAAGATTTGTTTTAAATGTCATGATTTTGGGAACCAGACTCATGATTTCTTGAACACCTGGAATTGCTAGCCACTGAAAATCATTGGTCACTTGTCAACTCTGGCCAGGATGAAAATGGCTTGTTCCACTGAGGGAGTGGCTATAGCATGGATACTCACTCCACTGTTGGGCCTGGTCCACACTACGCTGTTAAACCGATTTTAACAGCGTTAAATCAATTTAACACTGCACCCATCCACACTACACTGCTCTTTATATCGATTTAAAGGGCTCTTTAAATCGATTTCTGTACTCCTACAAAACGAGAGGAGTAACGCTAAAATCAATATTATTATATCGATTTAGGGTTAGTGTGGACGCAAATCGACGTTATTGGCCTCATTCTTTTACAGTAGCTACCCACAATGCACTGCTCCAGAAATCGACGCCAGCCTCGGACCACGGACGCACACCACCAAATTAATGTGCCTAGTGTGGACGCGCACAATTGACTTTATAATATCTGTTTTATAAAATCGGCTTTAGCTAATTCGAATTTATCCTGTAGTGTAGACGTACCCTTGGCCTTTGCCAGGTCAGTAACTCCCCCTCCCCTCCCGGTGCTGCTGAGGGACTAGGATATGATAGCCCAGGCATGGCTGGGACTATACTGGGTGACCAGACAGCAAATGTGAAGCATCGGGCGGGGGGGGGGTAGTAAGATCCTATATTAGAAAAAGACCCAAAAATCAGAAACGTCCCTATCGGTCACCCTCTGAGTGTGTCCGGTTACTACACTGCGCGGCGCATGCGCGCGGCCTAGACGCGAACCTGCGACTCCAGGGCAGCTAGGGCGCCGCATTCCTGTAGCGTGAGACACCTGCAGGCCGGCCCCTCCCGCCCCGCCGGGGTGCATCACGCCCACTGCGCAGGCGCCAGTGCCGCAGCTCGCACCTCCGTCTCTCTCGCCTTTCCCCTCTCACCTCGCAGTAGACGTTCCACGTAAGGGACCGAGGACTGGGGGAAAGGGCGAGGCGCCCTGTCAGACAGGCCGGGGAGGAGGCGGTGCCTGGTGGAGGCGATGCATCTCTATTGGACGAGCAAGGAAGGGGGCGGTGCCTATGCCTGGGAAAAGGCGGGCACTGGCGTCAGGCCTGGAAGGGGTTTGTGGGGGAGAGGACAGCGCACGCGCGGCTGTGGGCGGGGCTGACGCGCGCTGAGGGTGTGGAAGCCGGGTCTCTCCCGCAGACCGCTTGTGTCGGCGGACGGGCTGAGCGAGAGGGTGTTTTCCGCGCGCGCCTGCGGCAGCCTCGCTATGGAGGCTCAGAAAGTGAGTGAGCGCCCGGCGTCTCTTTCCCCCCCCGTGGGCGCGCGGGACAAGGAGGGGGAGGGGTCCGGCGTCCCCTACCCCCCGCCTCTCGCGGGCTAACGGGCCGCGCCCACTCTCACGCGTGAGCCCCTGAGCGGCCTCCCCGTAGGTGCGTGGGGCAGGCTGCTTGGAGCTAGCGGGAGTTGCTGGGGGGATGCTGAAAGGGAGGGCAGCTTGGGGTGACTCGCTCTTCGCCCCAGCCAAGCCGTGGGGTGGGTCTGGGGAAGTCGGGGGTTGTGTGGTTGTGGCAGCCGTGGGGGGTGTCAGCTTGTTTCGTTTTCAGGGAAAAGCTCTCAGCTGCCTGGAAAATCTGACTTGTAGCCTCAGGAAATCGCTGGGTCACTGAGCCTGGTGAAACCAGGCTCGCTATGAAGCTGCCTTGAGAAGAGAGGGCAGAGTTAAGGGTGCCTGGAGCAGGCTGGATTCTGTGGGAACTGCTGCATTGTGTGTCAGAGTCCCAGAGGCAGGAGGGATGCTGAGGTGGAGTGTAGCTGCCATTAAATATGTCTAACTTAAAATCTTCATGGGGCGGTGGGGGCGAATCCATCCTGTCTGTACACTCTATATTATCTTTCTCCTTTGCTGTTTGTCTAACTTTTGTAGGCTTTGAAGAAGGCTTTTTCACAGAGAGGTTGTATGAAAACTGTACAGTATAGCTGAGAAGAAACTCACCTAGGATGTACTGTGATGGGGAGGGGAGCAGTGTACAGGCCCATCACTTCCAGGGAAGTAGCAGGTTTCCTTAAGGGATTTGCCCATATTAGCGTGAATATAGGACAATGTTTAGGAAGTGGAAGAAAAATTCTCTTCAGTAACTTAATGTACTGCAAAATGAGCAAGCATAAGAGATAGCTGCTAGGAAGAAAATGTTGGGAAAATAGATGGAAACTGTTCTACAATATTGCTCTGATCCTTTGTACAAGAGGGATGTGAAGGGGTTGTGAACCAATAAATGTAAATGTTGAGCTTAACAAAAGACTTTAGTATCCTGCATGTTGGGATACTATTGTATGTTTACAGGTACATGTTATAAAACACCATTATGGAATAAATCACTCTTATTGTGCATTTTGGCCACCAGTATTAGATTGACATGGATGAGCCTCTCTGTTTACGGTTGATGTGAAACTGCATTGAAGGGGGACAAATTAAACTACTTGTATGTTTTTAAAATATGGCCATTGGCCCATGTTTCCCTTCTGTCTGTCTCCTTCCTTGCCTGTCCCCCACCCAATCAAAGTATTGACCTGCAGAGATGTGGCTGGGTTAGGAGACTAGGCCAAGAGGAAAAAGTTAGCATAGACTCTGCAAGTAATCTTGATCCAACTTTGTGGGTCTGTGGCCAGATGTCTGGAAGGATTTTCCGTGCTGTCTCCTTTAGAACCTCACTTTACTACTGGCAGTAGTCCAGAAATACTGGAACTACTGTTGGCTATGAGTTGTACCTTGACTTTTTGGGGCTCGAAAAATACAGTATGTTGTTTGTATTTTAGGAGTGGCTGTGCAAAGGACTTTATTTTAATGTTACCTAGATAGACCTTTGCCTTGAGGTAAATTCAGACTTTTATTGTACATGCTATAAAATGTTTTTCAAATGGCAGAACCAACAGGATCTAGTAAATCCAATCCTCTTTTGACTTCAGAGTTTTCTGACTCATCCATACTGACAGTTGTTTATAGGATCTAAGGCTTAGCTGTGGGCTTGTCTGACACAAGCACAATGGCTTCTGGTCAGTAGTGAACCAGAAAGCAGCTGGTCAGATTAGACTATTGAAGGGAATAACTTAAAAACAACTTTGTCCATAATAGTCTTGTATAATACTTTAACCAATGGGAAAGCTTCTATTCTAAACCGAATGGTAGAAAATATATTCATAACAGTAATTTGAGAGAAGTAATGGATCCTTGTATACATCACCATAGCAATTTGACTGTCCTTAGTGAATAGTAATAAAAATTGGCAAGGTCTGGCAACTGTATGCAGTTGCACGCAATTAACCAGAGTAATATTGCATGGTTACCTCCTGCCAACTCTTGATAGGTGTAGAGGTAAACTTACCTTCCAATTTCAAGTTTGGAATCTTTTCCTACCAGAAGGCCCTTAGGAACCAGGGACTGTAGATAACTTGCTGATTCTTCCACTGAAACACTAGTCAGTGATGATCTCATTAAATAAAATTCTCAGAGTGCAGGTAGGTGGATGCTAGTATAATTCTTAGTGTTCTCCATGGCTTTCCTTTCAATATTCTACTGAACTGGATGTTGGCATACCCTCTAGAGACAATGGATACCATCCCACCAGTTTTAATTACCTGAGTGCTATACCTCTAGGCTGATCAGCAGGCTTGTTTCTAGGCAGTTACTCAGTTCCAAGTATTTTTTTAAAATAATTCTAATGAACTGGAGAATGGCAGAAATGCTTTATTTGTGAGGTCAGAAATAATAAATTTCCTGTGATGAATTCGTAGAATGAATTAAGGATGGGACTAAGAAGAAATGTTGGTATATAAGCAACTGTGTTTAAACGAACTTCTGTTGATAGCAAAGAAAACACTTAACTTTTAGCCACTTCTTATACAAATTACATGATCAAATATGTAAAGGAGTAAAAAAGACTTCTGAAAATCAGGAAAAACCTCTTAGATCAGTGCTTTTCATGTGGCCACAGCCTCCTGGGTGGTGGTATGGGGGGGGTGCAGGGAATGGGCAAAGCAGTGGCCCCTTCCAGGGCTGCCAGTAGGGGATGGCTCCTGTCCCCCTCTGGAGCCACAAATGCTGGAGGAGAAGGTAGGTGGCAGGGCTTGGGCTTCATATCTGGGGTGGTGGGTGGCAGGCTCCAGCTGTGTGATGCCTGGGGCCAGGGCATGGAGCCTGCCTTACTCCCGCCACCGCCTGTTGCCTCCTCTGGCTCTGGCCATTTGCTCTAACTCTGAGCTGCAGGGTTTTGGACTTCACCCCTGGGCCCACCTCATCCAGCCCCAGCCATGTGGCAGTGACTGCTGGCCCCAAGCTCACACCCCCACACACATCGCCCCTAGCTCCCACGGTGTCTTCTGGCCCGGACTCACGGGGCTATGCAGCTGCAGGGCTCCAGTCCCTGGACTCACCCCCACATCATCCCTGGCCCAAGCTGCCTCCCTACGCACCTCCCCATCCAGGGCTTAATTTGTCCCCCAGGGCTGAGTAAGTCTGTTAACATCACGTTTCACTTCCTGCTAACTAGCAAGTCTGCTGTGATGAAAAATGATCTTAACAATAAAAATATTAGTTTTCACACAGACTTACTAGCTAGCAAGTCATAAAAAAATAAGCAAGCAAAAGAAACCCCAACAAAAAGGGACAAGAACATGCAAAACACATTTGTTTCTATTCTATTTAGGTCCAGTAAAGAAGAGAGAACTGTATGTTGTTTTTATTACTGAGTCCGTGGAAAAAACCCTACATGAATAACAATGATTTGGACATGTGTATATTTGTTTTTCCTAAAGTTAATTAAGCATTTTAGGGAAAATTGTCAAAGCGGCCACCAGCAATAGTTGCTGGCCACACGCTGAGGCCACCAGAAAATTTCTTGTGAGAAACCCCTATCTAGATCTCCCATCTTGACTGTTTTGGGCCTTCCTAGCTTTAACAAAACTGTCATTTTCGCATTAGGACCTGAATTCATGTTTATGTTGTCCTTGTGGTGTTGCATTGGGAAGTGGTGGTAGGCAGGCAAGGTTTTCATTAGGTAATAAACATTGTCTTTGGGGTGGCAAACGATTTAAAATTGCTCACAAGATGTATAATAATCTTTACATAGATATTGAATTCTCTCTTGAATTTCTTTGTAATCCCAGGAAGCTCTACAAAGGATTATCTCTACTCTGGCGAACAAAAATGAGGAAATCCAGAACTTTATCGACACACTGAACCATACATTAAAAGGTGTTCAGGTACATGTGTTAATATTATATTTGCAAATGTGATGAAGTTGGGAGGTGGATGTCCAGTTCAGTCAGACTTGAATTATTTATGTTCCCTTAAAAAAAATTCTGGGTGTGTAAAGAGGTGATAATAACTCTTAAAAACAAGAAGGAAAGTTGTTGTGGTGTGTTCTGTTTATGGGTGATTCTATTGAAAGTATAAACTTTTAAATTCTGAAACTGGAAAATCCCTGTTTTTTGTGAAATGCTGTGACTGGACTCCTCTATTAGGGAAGAGTCTAAATTACTTTGAAGCTTCTGCCACCTTGTTTGACGTGGAAGCTGTGGTAGTTGGAGTTGTGTGTAAACTTTTTTCCTAGTTTAAATCCAGCTCACATTCTTCTGAAAAGCCAATATTCATCTGACATGTTGAGATTTCTTTGGTCTGAGCATCAACACTTGTCTTGCTTTTCAGGTTAGCGCTTTTAAATCAGTAAATTGGAGGATGACAGACTGTCAGGGTTGAGTTGATTCTTGTATTATCTACCCCTTATCTCAGTCTAAAACAAGGATTAATTATTTTCTAATTTCTCTACTGCCTGATGCTTATACCTCTGTACAGTGCTCTTTGCTCAGCATTGATATGCATGCGTCTGACGAAGTGTGTATTCACCAACAAAAGCTTATGCTCCAATACTTCTGTTAGTCTATAACGTACCACAGGACTCTTTGGTGCTTTTTGTAATACTGTAAATCTAAAAGCTAGTTTCTTAAGCAGGGACAAATAAAACCAATTGCTGCTCATAGAACTAGGTAACTTCTATTTTTTAATTTTTTTTTGTGAACAACTAGTCTTCTGTGTATGAGAGCTTGAGACTCATTAAAATGAGGGGCTTGTATTATTGGATAACTAATGGTCACACATGCCTGTGTGCTGTGCAGGATTCTGTATGTAGCTTTGCTGACATAACGGACTGGTGGCCAGTAATACTCTAAATTCTCTAGTCTGCTTGACAGGTTTCAGAGTTGTAGCCGTGTTAGTCTGTATCAGCAAAAACAATGAGGAGTCCTTGTGTTACCTTAGAGACTAACAAATTTATTTGGGCCTAAGGTTTTGCTGGCTAGAACCCACTTCATCAGATGCATAAAGTGAAAACTACAGTTTGCAAATTAATTCCAGTTCTGCAGCTTCACGTTGGAGTCAGTTTTTGAAGTGGTTGTCTTTTTGTTGAAGAATTGCCATTTTTAGGTCTGTTGAGTGACCAGAGAGATTGAAGTGTTCTCCAACTGGTTTTTGAATGTTATTCCTGATGTCTGGAATTAACTTGCAAACTGGATACCATCAGATTAGGCCTGAATAAAGACTGGGGTGGTTGGGTCTTTACAGAACCTAAACTTAATTTCCCTAATACTAATTTCTCCCTACTGGTACTCACACCTTCTTGTCAACTGTCTGTAATAGGCCACTTTTACCACTTCAGAAGTTATTTTTCCTTCCTTGGTATCCTGCTGTTAATCTTGTTAGACTGACCTCACACTTGGTAAAGCAACCCCCAACCTATCAGGTATTTATACCTGCACCTGTATTTTTTCACTTCATACATCTGATGAAGTGGGTTCTAGCCCACGAAAGCTGATGCCCAAATAAATTTGTTAGTCTCTAAGGTGCCACAAGGACTCCTCATTGTTTTAGGTTTGCTTGAGAGGCCACCATACCAAACTGCATTGTGGCTAGCAAATTTTCATGAGATGGAGGAGCATGACGACATGCAGAGTGAACACTGCAAATTGTAGTGTGTGGGGGAGCTTTCACTCTGGAAGACTGATCTCGTCACTGTTCTTGCACAACTGAAACACAATTACAATTCTCTCTTAGGCTAATTCTTCTAATGTAATTGCTGAGCTGGATGAGGAATTTGATGGTCTGTATGCTATATTGGATGAGATGAAGGAAAGTATGACCAGCAGTATTAAACAAGAACAAGCTCATAAATCTCAAGAGCTACAGGTAATTACATACATCTGAAAGCTTTTGCAGTGCTTAGAATGTAATTCTTGACAAAGTAGCTAGTTTCAGTCTTAACACAATAATTTTGCAGCATGTATTGATAACAAGTATGTTTACTCTAGCTAAGGTTGTGGTTCTATCTAAGTACTTACACGGCTTCCATTGCATGAGTTCCTCAAATTTTAAATCTATTTAACTCACAGGGATATTGAGGATAAGGAAGTGCTGTTGTCTCCCATTTTACTGATGGAACTGAGGCACAGAGAAACTAAGTGACATGTCCAGGGCCACACAGGCAGATGAATCAAACCCAGGTCTCAAGTCCTGGGCTAGCACCTACTTATTGATCCGTACTTTCTCCTCCTTGCTCTTTACACATAAGGAGTTATCTACTTTTCCAGTAGAAAGCAGATATAAGGTACTTGTTGCTACGCAGTTCCCAATAACATATGTTTTTCTTCTGAAGTGTTGAATTACTAAATTTGATATAAGAACAGGTATTACAATTTTACACACCATGTAGGGGAATATTTTTGGGAGTGTGAAGAAATATGACAAAATAACTGACTTTCTGAACTGGATATCAACTTTGGATTTTCTCCAATAGTTTGTCACTGATAAGTATATTTTTTGGAAGGTAAACATTGGCATGTTTGCAAGGGACTATGACTGTCATCTTTTTAATTGCTGTTCCTCTAGTTAAACACCAATATTTTTTTTAACATTGGAGTCCTCCTTAAAATAATTTCAATGTGGATGGAATGGCATCCTTATTTTTCTTTATTTTGAAAATGCCTAATTTTCCTCTTCGGCTTCCCTCCCTTTAAAAAAAAACAAAACACATCAGCAAGGAATAAAGTCCTAGAGGGTATGTCTACACTATGAAATTAGGTCACATTTATAGAAGTCGTTTTTTCAGAAATCATTTTTATACAGTCGATTGTGTCCTCACAAAAAATGCTGTAAGTGCATTAAGTCGGCGGACTGTGTCCACAGTACCAAGGCTAGTGTCGACTTCCAGAGCATTGCACTGTGGGTAGCATTCCCACAGTCTCTGCCATCCGTTGGAATTCTGGGTTGAGATCCCAGTGCCTGATGGGGCAAAAACAGTGTTGCTGGTGATTCTGGGTACATGTCGTCAGTCCCCCCCCCCCGGTGAAAGCAACAGCAGACAATCTTTTCATGCCTTTTTTCCTGAGTTACCTGTGCAGACGCCATACCACGGCAAGCATGGAACCTGCACAGCTGACCATCACCGTAAATCTCCTGGATGCTGGCAGCTGTGGGACTGCATTGCTACACAGCAGCAGCTCATTGCCTTTTGGCAGCAGACGGTGCATTACGACTGGTAGCTGTTGTCGTATTTCTGGGTGTTCTTTTAACTGACTTCCGTTAGGTCAGTCAGGACACCTGGGCAGACATAGGAATGACTTGGCTGAATCACTCCCATCTTCCACCAAGCACCCAGGAGCTGATGATGGCTAGCAGTTGAACTGCAGCATCTTCTGCCACCCTAAAGATCTAAAAGATAGATGGAGTGGATCAAAACAAGAAATACTCTATTTGTTTTGTATTCATTTGCTTCCTCCCTCTATGAAATCAACGCCCTGCTAAACCCAGGGTTTTGAGTTCGATCCTTGAGGGGGCCATTCTGTGTGACAGTTGTTTGTGTTTCTCCTTGATGCAAAGCCACCCTCTTTGGAATGTAATTCTCTGTAAGCCACGTCATCAGTCGCCCCTCCCCAGAGCAACGTCAGACAATCGTTTCACACCTTTTTTTCAGCCCAGGTGCCATAGCACTGGGATCATGGAGCTTGCTCGGATCACCGTGACAATTGTGAGCACTGTAAACATCATGTGCATTATCCTGGAGTATATGCAGAACCTGCCAAATCAAAACCAGGCGAGGAGGCGACAGCAGCATGGTGACGAGAGTGATGAGGACATAGACTTCTCACAAAGTACGGCCCCGCAGTGTGCACATCCTAGTGTTAATGAGGCAGGTTCATGCTGTGGAATGCCGCTTCTGGGCCTGGGAAACAAGCACAGATTGGTGGGACCACATAGTGTTGCAGGTCTGGGATGATTTCTAGTGGCTGCAAAACTTTCACATGCATAAGGGCACTTTCATAGAACTTTGACTTGCTTTTCCCTGTTCTGAAGCACCAGAATACCAAGATGAGAGCAGCTCTCGCAGTTGAGAGGCGAGTGGCGATACCCCTGTGGAAGCTTGCAATGCCAGACAGCTACAGTCAGGCATCAGTTTAGAGTGGGCAAATCTATTGTGGGGGCTGCTGTGATCCAAGTAGCCCACGCGATAAAAGATCTGCTGATATCAAGGGTAGTAACTCTGGGAAATGTGTAGGTCATAGTGGATGGCTTTGCTGCAATGGGATTCCCTAACTGTGGTGAGGCAATAGATGGAACCCATATCCCTATCTTGGCACTGGAGTACCAAGCCAGCGAGTACGTAAACCGCTAGGGGTACTTTTCAATGGCGCTGCAAGCACTGGTGGATCACAAGGGATGTTTCACCAACATCAGCGTGGTATGGCTGGGAAAGGTACATGGTGCTCGCATCTTCAGGAGCTCTGGTCTGTTTCAAAAACTGCAGGAAGGGGCTCTCTTCCCAGACCGAAAATAACCGTTGGGGTGTTGAAATATCTATTAGTTATCCTTGAGGACCTAGCCTACCCCTTAATGCCATGGCTCATGAAGCCGTACACAAGCAGCCTGGACAGTAGGCAGGAGCTGTTCAACTATAGGCTGAGCAAGTGCAGAATGGTGGTAGAATGTGCATTTTACTGACTCAGACTTCAGCAAAATCAATATTCTCATTGTTATTACTGCGTGCTGTGCACTCCAATATCTGTGAGAGTAAGGGGGAGACACTTATGGCGAGGTGGGAGGTTGAGGCAAATCACCTGGCAGCCAGACAGGAGGGCGGTTAGAGTACAGGAGGCCATGATATGCATCAGAGAAGCTTTGAAAACCAGCTTCATGACTGGCCAGGCTATGGTATGTAAGTTCTGTTTGTTTCTCCTTGATGCCACGCCCCAGTTCACTCTACTTCCCTGTAAGCTAGCCACTCTCCCCTCCTCCCTTCGATCACCACTTGCAGAGGCAATAAAGTGATTGTTGCTTCACATTCATGCGTTCTTTATTAATTCATCACATAAATAGGGGGAAAACTGCCAAAGTAGCCTGGGAGGGGTGAGGGAGGAGGGAAGCACTGGGTGGGGTGGGATGGTGGATGACAGGAAGAGAAAACAACAAGGACACTGCACTTTAAAACTTATTGAAGGCCAGCCTTCTGTTGCTTGGGCAGCCCTCTGGGGTGGAGTGGCTGGGTGGCCGGAGGAGGGCGGGAGGCAGGCATCGTGTTCTTGGGCATCTGTATGAGGAGGAAATGGAAGTTGAGAAGGAGGGTGGTTGGTTACACAGGGGCTATAGTGGCGGTCTGTGCTCCTGCTGCTTTTCCTGCAGCTCAGCCATACGCTGGAGCATATGAGTTTGATCTCCCAGAAGCCTGAGCATTGACTCTTGCCTTCTGTCAGCAAGCTGATGCCACTTATTCTCTTCAGCCCGCCACCTCTCCTTGTGTTCGTATTGTGCTTTCCTGCACTCTGATGTTGTCTGCCTCCACGCAGTTTGCTGTGCTCTTGTCAGTGTGGGAGGACAGCTGGAGCTCAGAGAACACTTCATTTGGAATGTGTGTGGTATGTTTTTTTTTTTCCTTCTAATCTTCACTCTCCTCTGTGAAGGAGAAACATTTGTAGCTGGTGGAGGAAAAGGGAGAGGGGTTAAAAAGACACATTTTAGAGAAAAATGGATACACTCTTTCACCTTAAACCTTGCTGTTCACATTACACAGCACATGTGCTTTCCTTACAAGGTCACATTTTGCCTCTTGTATTGAGGGCCTGCTGGTTTGGTGCGAGAGATCACTCATGCTTCCCCCTTCCGCCACTGTGTGGCTAACACCGGGGACATTTCTGTTCAGCCACAGCTGAGCAGAAACAGGCATCTCTGAATGTCCCCTTATAAAAGCACCCATTTCAACAAGGTGACCATGAATGATCTCTCTCTCCTGAGGATGACACAGTGAGATAAAGAACGGCTGTTGTTTGAATGCCAGCAAACACCAGGCCCATACACTGCTATGCTTTGTAATGCAATGATTCCTGACTATGTGCTACCTGTATAATATTTATGGAGATGTCCCTGGAGGATTTCTGCTCCATCTGCATACACATTAACAGACTTTTCCAGTAACTGTACTGGCTGTGAATGCCAGGACAAATTGATCATTAAACATACTTGCTTTTAAACCATGTGTAATATTTATAAAGGTACACTTACCAGAAGTCCCTTCTCTGCCATCAGGGTCCGGGAGTCTGCCTTGGGCGAGTTCGGGGGTTATTAGCTCCAGGTCCAGGGTGAAAATCATATTTTGCTTGTTGGGGAAAACAGCTCACAGCAAGGAAGCAGAGAAACCATCTTCAGTCTCTTCATAATCTTCCTCATCCCCAAAACCTGCTTCCGTGTTGTGATTCTCCATTGACTGAGTCAAAGCACAGGGTTGGGATAGTGGGTGGCTGCACCCCCTAGCCTGGCATGCAGCTCATCATAGAAGTGGCATGTTCAGGGCTCTGATCTGGAGCAGCAGTTTGCCTTTCTGGTTTTGTGGTAGGCTTGCCTTAGCTCCTTAAGTTTCATGCGGCACTGCTGTGCATCCCTGTTGTAGCCTCTGTCATTCTTGTCCTTTGACACTTTTACTAATGTTTTGGCATTTTGTTTACTGGAACAGAGTTCAGCTAGCATGGATTCGTCTCCCCATAGGGTGAGTGGATCCTGTACCTCTTGTTCGGTCTATGCTGGAGCTTTTGCAGTCCTGGGACTCCATCATGGTCATCTCTGCTGAAGAGATCTGCACTCACCTGCACCTTGCCATGCTGTCTAAACAGGAAATGAGATTCAAAAGTTCGCAGGCCTTTTCCTGTCTACCTGGCCAGTGCAGATGAGTTGAGAGCGATGTCCAGAACGGTCACAATGGAGCACTCCAGGAGAGCTCCCGGAAGCCAATACTGTCAAATTGCATCCACGCTACCCTAAATTTGACCCAGCAAGGCCAATTTCAGCTCTAATCCCTCGTCAGAGGTGGAGTAAAGAATAGATTTAAAGAGCCCTTAAGTTGGAAAAAAGGGCTCCATGTGTTCGGGTCCAGGCTTAAATCAAGGTAACGCTGCTAAATTCGACCTAAAATTGTAGTGTAGACCAGGCCCTAGACTGTGCTTCTCAGAACAGATTTCCATGGCTCCTTTAGGGGCCTGTTCACTGGTAATATTCATACTCAAAGGTTTGGCAGCAAAACTTGGGTTAAATTTTACAAAACAGTTTCCAGAGTACACAGGAAAGAAACATTTTTCTGGTTTTATTCTTTAGCCCTGCTATGAAGTAATGGGGCTGGAAGACCATTGTAGGTATTAAGATGCAAACGAGCACATCAGCCCCTCAACTTTTTGTTCCAGAATTCCTGCAAATAGACTCCGACTAAGGCACTTGATCTGCTTTCTTGTCTCTATTCATTATACTCTCCTAGCTCCCTCATAGCACTGCTGGTGTTGGAGCTCTGAGAACAGACAGAGAGGTTTTGAACATGCAGGTTTTTCCTATGTCCTTTTCAAGCAAGAAACTATACATTTTATACCAAATAGAAGAGCTAGTATTGTCATTCACATTTTTTAGTCTTAAAATACCCAAGTTCCAGTCAGAGCCTAACAATGTAACTAATTACATTTATGCAGTGTTTGAGAACAAAGGGTTTTGAAACTGGATTGGCTGACACTCTTTTAGAAAGAGGCAAGTTTTTTATTGTGCAAACTTTTTAGCTTGCTACTCAAGGCTTTTAAGGTCATAGACTAACATTTACTCACTGTGCAGCATGAGCAGATATATTTGGTACTTAACTCTGCCAGAGACTTCCTATGGAACCTTAGGCAAGTCACTTTTCTGTGCGTCAGATTCCTGTCTTAAAAAATGGGAATAATCCTCATTACTTCACGTGTGTGGGTGAAATCACTAATGTTTGTAAGGTGTTCAGTATTTTAATGGTTGGGGTGAGGTAGCTATGGGAGCAAACACCAGAATTCCTATCAGGTATACATGCTATTTAATCAGACCAGTGCTTTATTTAGACATGTATCATGTCTGATAGTGGCCAGTACCAGTTGCCTCAAAGGAAGGTGCAAGAAATCCCTAAGGCTGTCATTGCTTAGATCATGATCTGAAGCAGTTATACCATATAGAAAACTTAAATTAAGGATCTTAATTTCATGACCTAACAGAGGGCTTGACATTCTAAAAGCTTGTCTCAGTGTTGTACAATTGAACCAACAACTGTTACCTGAAACCTATGTATTGTATGACTGCACTACCACTTCTTGAAATTAGAAGGAAAAGAGGGCCCATGGTATGTTACTGGTCACTGAATGCTTGCAGGTTTTGTCAGCTTGTCTTTCAGGGTAGGTTGTCCTAGCTGCCAGCCCTGTAAATGTTTATTTGCTTAGTCTTCAAATTTGATCACCTTCAATGTCTCATGGTTTGAGGAGTCCCGTGATAACTTCTTTGGAGGGAGATGAAGAGGAGTTGGGATTCAGAATAGAACTGCACTTTATGAATCTCCAAATGTCTACTAAAGCAGATAAAGAATAGTATTGACTCTTCTGGATGTACCTTAATTGATCAAATTTTTAGTCAAGACCGCATGCTGGACTCCCTGTTGGCTAACAATGCACTATATAGGTCAACTGTACAAAAGTACAGCTGAAATAATGAAGCTTAGTCTAGGGTAGCAATTCTCAAACTTTAGCAACCGGAGGACCCCCATTTTGATCTAAAAATTTTCAGACCCCCAGGCCCTGTCTGCGCTCTTCCTCCCAGTGCCTCCTGCACACTAGTTAACAGCTGCTCAGTGGCATGCAGGAGACACTGGGAGGAAGAGCGGGAGTTGAGTTGATCAGCAGGGTCCGTGGACCTCCTGGAGTACCCTTGCAGGCCCCAGTTTGAGAAACGCTGGTCTAGGGTATATTAACTGGGTGTGACTCTTCGTTGGCATTGAGGAAGCAATATCCTCTAATTTTACTGTCACCAAGGAGTGTTTGTGCTGTATCTACACAGGCAGCCTTCCTGATACTATCTGGATTGGAAAACCACCTATTCAAGCCTTTAAATGGGAAGAACTTGTAAGTTGTACAGTCATGGTTGTATAATGATTGGTAGATTTATTTCGAATAAAACTGCTGATGTTGGTATATGAGTGATTTAATTTAACTCTTCTAAAGTTGATGCCATCTCACAAGAATATTGAACTCCTCTATAGGCCCAGGCTTAAAACTGGAACTGCAGGGCTGGAAGAAACACTGGCTATTTGTAGGACAATCTATCCTAATTACACTTGCAACTGACATGTCTCCTTCCTTTCCCAAATACTGATGCATCCATCTGAAATGCTAATACTAGTGTCTGGTTGCTGTATCTTGGCAAACTGTTTAGAGATGCCCTTAGCTGGACACTGCTGCTGTTGAGATGTCTGCTTTTATGGCCATATTATGCAGTGTTGTGCATTGTATGTCAAAGCTGATATATCCAACAGTCACATGTGGGTCAGTGGCAGAAGCTGACTGACTGCCTGGAAGGAGGTTTGCATTAATCTAGCATGTTTCAGAAATCGCAGAAAATTGGTATAAACTTTGAGGTCTCAAACATGTTTCTGCTGCTAAGACAGTTACTTAGATCCTAAACTGTTTAGGTAAAACGCTTAAAACAAACCTCTAGATGGATTCAACCTCTCACTGAACATCGATCTGCAAGTTCAGTATTGTGCAATTTTTTTTTGTTTGCTACTGGAAGCTATTCAGGGAAGAGACTTACATTTATTTTCTGTACAGTGTCAGCAGATCTATTGGGCACTTGCATTGCTGTATCCCTAGATCTCCAAGGTGAGTAAGCAGCCCTTTACAGAGAGAAATTGAAGCAGATTAAATGACCTCCACTGCAACAAGTTGATGGCAAAGCTGGGACAAAACCTACATCTCCTGTGCCGTACTCTTTGGCCTGCACTTAAGATGTTGTACACAATACCCCTTCAAATGTAATTTAGTATCTCAATAACACTGAACTAAAATTAAAACTGGAAAGGATGGTTCAAGCCATACTGAAAGCTTTTTAACCATATCTGCAACTTACGCTTTAATTTATTTGGTGCACACTCTGTAAAATGCTTACAATTTTTAGTATGGTGAAAGCAGTAGGCTGCAGTGTATACATCCATCGGGCCTTACGGGTGCCATCTAACAAATTATTTGCTCCTTAATTTCATAGGGCATAGTACACATCCTTAAATTTCAGCCCTAGAAACTTATTTAGCTAAGATGATGTGTCTTGCCAAGAAGGATGCCAAAGCCTTCGGGTGGCAGAGCTGATACTTAGTAACATTTATAGTGCAGCTGGGGTGAATGTCAAAATTCTGCACTTGTCCTATAGCTGACAATGGGGAATCTGTGACAAGCAGTAGGATAGAAGCACAGGCAGGACAGAATCTCCATTTGTGTGTGTGCCTTTGGTTGACACTGGTAAAACACAAAATGTCCCAGGATATGTATGTTGAGGGACAGTTTAAATGGCAGCTTAATTTTTTTTATTTGCAGCAAAATGTAGAGATCTAAGTATCTGATTGTGAGCCCTGGTAGCAAGGGGGTAGGCGTGACCATGCAGTGCTGCTGACTGGAGAGAGCAGTCTGAGGCAAAAGCCTCCATCTGGCATGATATTCCAGGCAGGACTGAATCTTCATCAGACAAAACTTAAAGAAGAGAATGACCTGGAGTCATTCCCATTTTTGCCCAGGCACTCCTGGCCAACCTCACTGAGGCCAGCCAGGAGCACACGGGACGACGATGATGGATACCGGTCCTACTGTACTGTCTGCTGTCAGCAAGGGAAGGGGATGCTGCTGTGTAGCGCTGCAGCACCTCATCTGACAGCAGTATCCAGTAGACATACGATGACCTTTCAAAAGGCGAAGATTTTTTTCCCTTTACTTTCACGGGGGGTGGGGCTGATGACATACCCTGAACCACCCGCTACAATGTTTTTGACTCTTCAGGCTTTGAGAACTTAGTTAAGAATTCAAATGGTTTTCGGAAAGTGCGGGAACTGTGGGATAGCTATAGTCATCAGTCACTCCTCCCTCTGTGAGCATCCATTTGATTCTTCGGCTTTCTGGTACACTTGTCTTAGCTCCTTAAGTTTCACGCAGCACTGTGTTGAGTCCCTGTTGTGGCCTCTGTCCATCATAGCCTTGGAGATTTTTTTCAAATGTTTTGGCATTTCGTCTTTTGGAAAGGAGTTCTAATAGAACAGATTCATCTCCCCATACTGAATCTGATTTCTGTATCTCCCGTACGGTCCATGCTGGAGGTCTTTTTGATTCTGGGACTGCATGGTCACCTGTGCTGATCAGCTCTCCACACTGGGCAAACAGGAAATGAAATTCAAAAGTTCGCAGGGCTTTTCCTGTCTACAGGGCCAGTGCATCAGAGTTCAGATCACTGTCCAGAGCAGTCACAATGGTGCACTGTGGGATAGGTCCCGGAGGTCAATACCATCGAATTGCGGCCACACTAACCCTAATTTGAAATGGCAATACCAATTTCAGCGCTACTCCCCTCGTCATGGTGGAGTACAGATATTGATATTAAGAGCCCTTTATATTGAAATAAAGGGCTTCGTTGTGTGGACGGGTGCAGGCTTAATTCAGTTTAACCCTGCTAAATTTGAGAAACTCATAGTGTTGACCAGGCCAGTGAGCCTTAGTTGAGCCTTCCCATGCGGAGCTGATCTCGGTATCTGTGTGAAGCTGCAGCTGGATGTGTGTATGCTGGTGAAAGAACAAGCTTGTAGAGCTTGGCAACTTATTACAGCACCACAGTGTGAAAGGGAGCCCAGGCCGTGGGTCAGGCGGGCTCAGTGGTACCCCAGTTCCAAGTGGCATTCCAGAGAGAGTTGGTAAACTGGCTCCTAAAATTTTAATATATGAAACTATCTTCTGTTTTTCTGACTCTAGAATCAACTTAGCCAATGTAGTAATGCCTTGGAGAATTCTGAAGAACTTCTAGAATTTGCTGCACGGTCACTGGACATAAAGGACCCTGAGGAGTTCTCAAAGGTAGAAAATTAAACTGATGTGAATAAGGAAAACTCAGTTCTATTTTCTTAACTTGAATGGGGTTTCATCATAAATTTGACACTGCAAACTGTTTAGAGTAGTGGTAGGTGAAGAGGAGAAGAATCTGGAAATGTAGCTAGCGCTTCTGGAGCCACAGTGCCAAGTTGGCTGTTACAAGGATGAAAAATGAATAGCTATATGGGTATATTTTTTTCATTCTAAACTACCCTAGTATTGCTTTTTGCTGCCTCCTGATTTTGATGGGATGTAACCATGACAGACATAGCCATTTGACTTAACTGCTTTTTAAAATCTTACATTAGCATCTGTAAGCTCCTCAGGGCAGTTTTTACTGTATGCTTTGCAGGCCTTCTAACGTGTGTGGATGGTGTGTGTTTTTTTGTTTTTGTTTTTTTTTTAAATCTCCAGAACAATGAGTCCAGACATAGTTTGAGTGATTCGGTGGAGCTAATATGAACAATATATGTACATTACCATTAACAAACTTACAACTGAGTGGGGGAAATGCAATACAACTGGTAAAATGCTGGCAATCCAGTTACTGCAGCTACAGGTCTATTACCAGGATATCCCATGTTTTGATTTTTCAGTGTCATGTACTGTATTTGTTTTTGTACTAACAATGCAGTGAGCCACGTCAAATCCAAAACCCAATTACTTGCGTTTTCTGCAGTTTTAATTTTCACTTGGTAACAAGGATACTGGAAAGGTTCTAGTAAGTAGGACAAACTTACTCTTAAAGTGACACTGAGTTCTTGCTTTCCCCTTTGGAAACCTGTTTGATTTTCCCTGAAGGACTGACAACTTAAAACTAAATATCTATCTAGTACTTAAATTTAGGGAGCCTAATACATGGTGGTTTGACTTGTCATTTCTTGACATATTAAAACTGTGTGTCAGATCTTAAACAGTTCTTCAGAAATATTGTACCCAAAATTATATTATAACTAGAGTTAACTGGAAAGCACACAGACTCTATTAATGAAAATCTTATTCATCTTACGCTAATTGTAATGACAGTTTCTTTTGGCATTTAGATCACAAAATCTGCAGGGTTAAAGATACTAAGAGCAAGTGTAGTCGGCTGTAATTTAGTATTTGTAACTTGCACTGTGTTAGCCTGGGCTGTAGTCTCAACTTCAGCTCTCTTTGAGCACAGATTTGCATGGGCCATAGGGCTCTGTTCTGGTCTACATGCTGCCACAGCTATGACAGTGGATTTTTGACTTCATTGAGCTTTAATACCTGGGAGGTAAGACTGTCCATGCTTTTTGGAGTACTAATGTTTAATATTTCTTAACTGTAGAAAAAATGAAGACCTTCTTACATTTAATTGCAGTATGCAAGAGCTAATATCTTGGAATTGCTAAAAGCTCATCTTTTTATTCAAACTAAACCCTTAATTTAAAAAAAAAAACCACTAATGAAATCCCCTGGGAAGTAGGGCTGATTTGTAATCTTATATTATCTTCACAATGTTCTTGCATATATGCAAAAGCACTTGGCTGCATCTGTTGTGGACACCCTGATGCATGCCTTATCTTATTTTTAGGTTAAAACTGCAGTACTATAATTAATTAGACCTTGAGATGAATCCACTTTTTAGGATGTCAGGAGTATCGTGTCTCAGATTTCACTGTAGATACCAATCTTAAGCAACAATCCAAGAGGCTGAGAAACTGCTTGCTTAATGGGAGCATGTTTCTAAAAAAGAAAATTACACTCAAATGTGGCAATATCAGCCAAAAACTACAGTAAAAATTACATGCACTAAATTAGTACATATCTCCATTGTAGGACTGTGCAGTGTTGGTACTTGGCTGAATATTAATGCTGAAGCCCTGCAGATCTTTACATGCCATAGTAACAGTATACTATCTTTGCAGAACTCATTCTTTTAGCTGTGGAATATTGATAAGTAAGTCAACTGATTCTGTGTACATAAAGTCTCTGCCTATGATGCATCTCTAAAATGGAGAGACTTGCTCTAAGTATTAATTACTAAATGAAATGGGAGCAGTAGAGTTGACTGACAAATATTCCAGCCATTGCAATTTTATGACATTTATACAGGGCACAACTTTTGTAATTTATTTCCCCCATATGTCCACAAAGTAAAAACTTGAGGGGAAGTTACTAGATATTTATACGTACTTGTGAACCATAGTAATGGTCTAAGTTCTCTACAGAACTTCTTTTAAACGTTTCCATGATCCAGTCTCAGCTGAAAATGGTCAAAATGACTCCATGTACAGCAGTATGAAGCAGGGTTGGTACTGACTCTTCTTGACTGGACAGTGAGCACAAAAGACTTTTTTTCCTTGCAAGTTTGTTTAATTTTTAGACACAAACTACATTTGATCAGTTTAAATGCATCAAGTCTAAATTTAAATGTCTCTTACGGCCACACTGGTGAATTGATGCAAGTCACTATTTTGTCATGTTATCGGCTCATGCTCCTCACTACATAGAGCCAAATACACTGTTTCTGTATGGCTAGTCAGTTAATGAGTCATTCAGCTTTCAATAACATGTAAAATTCCTTAGTACAGGAAATCGTTTGTTTTCAGAGTTAATTTGAGAACAGCTATCTCAATGTGCGGGGGAGATGTTGAATCCTATTCATGTCTACTGCATTTAAACTATGATTGAGGATGGATTTTTTTTATTTTGTTTGTCACAAGTGATAGTGAATTGGGCTTCTGTGAATTTTTGAAACAATCTGAAAAACTTGATCTAAATTGCTTACTGTGAAATTGACATGGAAAAACCATGAACAGCAATAAAAGCTACATTCATGGTAGTCAAAAGAAGAAAATTGGATCAACTGCAAATATCTCCTAGCATAGTCTGCTGAGCCAGCTCATTAGATCATCAGTTGTCATTTCTAAAATGATGTTCATCTTCCTTCTGAGTACAGAAACTACACTGACTCATCTTTCAGGTGTTTTTTTGAAGGGTAATTGCATGATTGAGAGCTACATGTTTGCTTCATGAGAGAAATGACCGGATGGATTCTGGTGCTTCCCTGGAACATCTTTAAATCCTGGTTCTAGGAGAAGTAGATCTTAGTTTCAAGAAGTTGTTCTCCCTCCCTCCCCCTTTTTAAAAGTTGATTCTTTCTTTTTAAAGGCGTAGCTACTAGGAATTGTAAACAAGAGCTGCTACATAAGACCCTACTAGGGTTGCCAAAGTAGGATCTCCTCCCTTGAGTATGATACCAAATTGGTGAGGAATGTCATTGATCCAGCTCTATTTTTAGTGTACTTTACACAATGGATATTTAGCAAATAAGGGCATTTAGAGTGAAATTCACCTCTGCTCAGTGGGTCCTCTGCAGGCACTCTAAATTGAAGTGAATTTCAGCCTTACTGATTTTTGTAGGTAGAAATAGTCCAACTATGTATAGGATATTGACTTGTAATTATACTAGATGAATGTCACATAAGATCCCCATAATGAAACCCTTGTGTGATATTGTAGTATCATTTCCTTACTACTGGACTTTCTTGTTAAACCAATAATGTCCCTAAAGTATTTCTAAGCAGATGTACTAAAAAAACAAAAACAAACCAAACTTGACTGGTGTTAGTTACTGTGTAGCTTAAACACTTTGCATGTCTGGAAATTTAGGTTTCCAACTGTGACATAAGAAAATTTAAAAGTATTCTCCAATGGAAGGAGACACAAACCTTGCTATTAGTATTTATAAAATACTCTTATGTCTAAAGAAACATCTTAAGCTTTCTAGTGGTGGTCCATCAGTTTTATTTTCAGGATTAACTATCTGAGTTGGAGGCAACCTCAAACCAACTAGAAACTCTAGCCGAAAGACTATTGGGTGGATGAATCCACCCAGCTCATCACTGTTAACTTGTCCAATAACCTTTTTATTCTTAAATGTAACCAGACCTCCCTATTTTCAAATGGTAAACTTAAGACTGATACCTGTAGATCAGCCATATTGATTCTGGGTATACTACAATAATAGCAGGAAGTTGAGTACTTGTGCAAGTCCATATATTGAAGCTTCTGTGGAATACATGGGGAAAATCTACAGTAGAGTAGGACTGACGAAACAGTACAATAACTTTCAGAGGGAATTTTTCCTTTTCTTGTGGAAGAGGTATCAGAGGAGTTAGGCCCCTACCAGTGTAAGGTATGGATAAATGCCATTGGTAACAAAACAAGTACTTTGCACTATTGATTCAAAAGAGCAGAAGCTAAGTAAATGCTGCTGTCTTTTTACTTTTTTTCTTTAAATTTCTTCCTGCATCCATAATTCCAAAATTTAAGTGATTAAACTGGATATCTGATCTTGCACTAGAAAAGAAACCCAGTAATTTGGAGTTGGTTTGGTGTGGCTTTTCAAGTTGATTACTCTGACCTGACTTATTACAGCATTTCTAACCATTGTGCATTAACACAAGCTTGTGGAAAGAAAAATCTTATATCAAAGTAAGTGGTGAAATATTGTTCAGTGTTTGAATCTGAGCTGCACAGCTGTGGGATTCATAATCTAACTCTTCTTGCATGTTACTGCAGTTGAGACTTGCATGGAAGCACTAATTACCTTCTCTCTCTCCCTGATATGCACCAAGGCTGCCAGACAGATCAAAGATAGGTACGGTATAAAACCCTACAAAACTTCTTGCTTTTTAATTGTTTATCTTTTCACTGAATTCAAGTCCAGCCTTAAAGGGGCACAGTAACTTTTCTGATACTCTGATATTACTTACAAGAATATCACAATTGAAAGATTATATACATTATTTGATGGCATTCCATATAGTCCGTTTCCTACTCTCCCCTGTCTAGCTGGTTAATCTCTTCCTCCTTTTGTGAGTCTTTCACACAGCAACAGAGGGAGAGAAATAGGTAACAACCTGGGAAGTGTGGTGAGAAAACCACATGGATATACAAGTGGGTGTAAAATTTGAAAACAGTTTTTTTACATTTATTTTTATCAAGTTGACAGTTTCCCTTTAAATTCCTAAATATAGGATCCCGACTTAAAGTTCTGCAGGCTTAATGCTCTGTTTTGAATGAGGGGATGCCTTGCAGATAATCTTTTTCTAGCTAAGTTATTCTAATGTTTACAAAGAATGAATGTCTTTCTGGTGGTATCACCAGTGCTGATGCCAGTGGGTTCACTGCCTGAGTTAGTGATCTTTTGCCAAGATGGTTTCTCTTTGAATGTGAAGAGTCTTCAACATATACTTAAATCACTTTTTAGAGTGAAAAACTTCTAATCTGCCAAGTATTTTACACTGAAACAATGTTAAGGTAAGCACATCTTTCTTCTGGACCAGGACAGTCTGTTTGAAATGTGCCCAACAAATTCAGGCAATCTCAGTGGGTCTCCATAGAGAATAGAAGCACTTTTTAAAGCTTTTAGACACAAGCTATATACAGCATGTGGAAGACCAGCCCTTCCAAGAGTTCCCAGAACATGTTGCTTCCGCTGAACCAGAAGACTGACTGTCTGAGTCAAACATTTTCATGAGAACTAACAAGTCAATTGCCGAAGAGTTAGTTTCATGCTGGAATTCCAGTCCAAGGTAAAATGTTGATATGGGAAGCTAAGCTTTCTATCCCAGCCCAAGCAGAAGTAGAGAACCCTTAATAGAAAGAAATTTAGAATGGTGCTGGCAGAAGTTTTGTTTAATGTGCTTCAGCTCTTTGAAAAGTAACATGCCTCCGGTAATCCCTCCCAAGCTCATGAAGCTACTCTAGCAGCTTTCAGCCAGTTTGAACAATGAATCCCTATACAGCTGGCTGTGTTGGCCAGACATGCAGAAGTTTCACAACTAAGTTGTAGTTATGGGGAGTTTCTACTTGAACAATTTGTAACTAACAGAACCTTGAGTTGTCAATGTCAACCAAGCTGTGGCACTTTTGGGGCTTAGTTTATTGTCTGAGCAGTGATAGCTGTGGGGCTGCTCATGATGCACGCTGGAAAGCTGGTGATGGGGAAAACTCAAGTATTTTTGACTTAGTTGTGAGCTATAGGGCTATTGGTATTGGATGTTGAGCTGCTTGTCAAAGTAAATCCTGTTTAGACTCCTGGAACTCTTGGGTACTGCCACTTTGAACTAGTAGTTTTTAGGATTACCAGCAAACTGTAAAAACAGTAAACTGTAAAATTCTCTGCAGGAAATGCTAGGTTTTTGAAGCTTTTGAAGATGCGACAGTCAGGTAGAAAACTTAGAAAGAATGGAGGTCTAAAAATGGATAAGGTCGAGTAGTAAAAAGACTCAGAACCTGGATAACTGAGGCCACTTCACCATCTGGACAAGACAGTTTAAGTACTCCAGGAGCGGGTGTATAATCCCTTTCATTCAAAGACTGAGAAGTCCCTGTCAGATTCTGTGATCTAACTATTTCACAGCCATCACAATCATGAATAATTTCATGGAGTCTAAAACTGATGGCTTGGAATTTTAAAATTACATCTTTGTTCTCTTGTCCTCAATCTTTTAATAAGAACATGAATTCCTAAAGTATCAAATTGAAACTTTCTAAACAGTGGAGAGAAATCTGAGAATAAAGGTTGGCATAAAATTAAGGTTACGAAAAATCACCAATCTGTTTAACTAGGTGTCTGAGGTTATTGGGGAGTGGGTCAGAGTTGGAATTGATCTTACAATAGTTCAGAATTTAGTAACCTTTTTGAAATGGAATATCTTCCAATTTCGATTCCTACTCTTATCTATTTTGGGAAATTAAATGGCCACAGTGCATCTGCTCTTTTCAGTATCAACTACATTGTCCTTTTCCCTCTGGCAACCTGTCATCCTCTGCACTGTTCGCTCTCCGTCAAGTCTTTCCAAGATCTGTTACTATTTACTCTTCCCTCACTGTCTATACTGCTAAAACCCTTTTTTGTGCTTCATTCACTCACTATTGTAATAGTCTTACTGAAACTACAATCTCTTTTCATGGGGTGGCTATGGGGATGTGTCCTTCCTGTTCCTTCACAAAAACACTTAAGAATCCTGTTGCCAGCCACTTCTCAGATGTCACAGATCCCTGGATGTGAATTTGGTAAAAATGATTTTTTGTTTAACTTTTTTGATTTTTTTTTTGAAAGAGCATGTCATTAAATTGCTACTTTTCAGAACTTGATTTTTCTTAATGTTTCATGATTTTTTTTAAAAGGATAGGATAGATTGAAAGTTTGATTTCAGAGCATTTGACAGATAGCACTCCACGGTAATGTTGTACAACTTTATTATAAGATGCTGAAGACCTAGCTGGAGGACACATACTCCCCTTTTCCTACTTCCTCCCACTTATGTAGAATGGGGGATGTTATCATACCAATATCAGTCTTTGCTGTTTCTGGAGCTAAGAAGTCAGATCTGAGAGTGAACATGAAAGCTGTTTACTAGTCTATGCTCTAGTCTCTACCATGATACTAGTTATATTTTGTATACAAGTAACCTCTCCTCATCCCCTAAATAAGATGAGTAGGATGATGCTAATAAAGCATGCCTATTTGATTCAGCAGAAAAGATTTTGTTTCTGAGTTGTACCCAATATTTTCAAAATGGGAATCTGCATTTTAAAAGACAACTGGAATTTTCTTCAATGGAAGATTTAAGGTGCTTTATAGTGAAATCTTCAATGGTCTTCTGTAATTGAGGAACAGGTTATGTTCTACAGTGTTGGCAGCTAAAGCATTTCTAATAATGAACAAATAAGTTGATACTTTAAATGTTGTTGGGTTTAATACTTTCTGAAATCTGAGAATCAGACTAAGGCCTTAATTCTTCAATGCCTTGTCTTTCATTTGGTCATGCTTCAAGTCACCTGGGCCTGATGAAATACATCCTAGAATACTCAAGGAACTGACTGAGGAGTCTGAGACATTAGTGATTTTTTTTCTTCCAAAAAGTCATGGAAGATGAGAGATTCCAGAGGACTGGAAAAGGGGCAAATATAGTGTTCATCTATAGAAAGGAAATAAGGACAACCCAGAGGATTACAGTCAGCTTAACTTCTGTACCCAGAAAGATAATGGAGCAAATAATTAAGCAATCGCTTTGCAGACACCTATTGGATAATAAGGTGATAAGTAACATCAGTATGGATTTGTCAAGAACAAATCATGTCAAACCAACCTAATAGCTTTCTTTGCCAGGGTAACCAGCCTCGTGGATGGGTGGGGAAGTAATAATGTGGTATATCTTGACTTTAGTAAGGCTTTTGATAGCATCTCCCATGACCTTTGCATAAACAAACTAGGGAACTACAACCTAGATGAAATTACTATAAGGTGGGTGCATAACTGGTTGGAAACCATTCCCAGAGAGTAGTTATCAGTGGTTTGCAGTCAAGCTGGAAGGGCATACAAGTATGGTCCCACAGGGATCAGTTCTGGGGCCTGTTCTGTTCAGTATCTTCATCAGTGATTTAGATAATGGCATAGAGAGTGTACCTAAAGTTTGTGGACAATACCAAGCTGGAAGGGGTTGCAAGTGCTCCGGAGATAAGGATTAAAATTCAAAATCTGGACAAACTGGAGAAATAATCTGAAGTAAATGGGATGAAATTAAATAAGGACAAATGCAAAGTACTCTATGTAGGAAGGAACAATCAGTTGCACACATACAAAATAGGAAATGACTGCCTAGGAAGGAGTACTGCAGAAGAGGATTTGGGAGTTGTAATGGATCACAAGCTAAATGAGTCAACAGTGTAACATTGCAAAAACTGGAAAATATCATATTGGGATGTATTGGCAGGAGCATTTTAAGCAAGACATGAGAAGTAATTCTTCCCCTCTGTGCTGATTAGGCCTCAACTGGACTATTTTGTGTACGGTTCTGGGCACCGCATCTCAGGATGTGGACAAATTGGAGACAGTCCCAGAGAAGAGCAACAAAAATGATTAAAGGTCTAGAAAATTACTGTCAAAGTTAGAATCAGGACTCACAATTCATCAGGCCACTTTGTTTTATTAGCGCAGCGCTCTGCCAATAACGCCCAGATAACGTGAGTGGCCATGCAAGACCCATACAGTCTTATTTATACAGATAAGAGCGGGAATTAGACAAAGGGACAAAGAGGAAAACAGTAAAATTCACCAGGGGCACAGCATGCATATCCTACTTCCTTACTAACTCTTATCGATCTAAGGCTAATACTTCACCAATTGCCCTTAAACGGTGCAGTTGTTCTGTGTGAATGTCTGTATTCCTGACGCCTGGATTGCAGCATTCCAACAGTTTCGCTTAAAGGTACAGACAGCATTTTTAAATTCTTTCTATTTTTACAATATAATTTATTCTACTTTCACATTACCTACGAAGGAAGATGGGGAGGGAGAGAACTGGGCTTAAGCTTTCAAGTCCATAAAAGGAGGAAGGAGAAAAATTGTTCTTAACATCTGAGGATAGGACAAGAAGCAATGAGCTCAAATTGCAGCAAGGGAGGTTTAGGTTGGATGTCACAGGAAAAACTTTGTCAGGGTGGTTAAGCACTGGAATAAATTGCCTAGGGAGGCTGTGGAATCTCCATCGTTGGAGATTAAGAGCAGGTTAGACAAACAAACCAGGAATATGGTTTAGATAATACTTAGTTTTGCAGTCAGTTTAGGAGACCAGACAAGATAACCTCCTGAGGTCCCTTCCAGTCCTATGATTCTCGGCTTGTGCAAAGTGGCTGTAAAATGCTGCCAAAATAGAACTTTTCACTTTCAGTGGCTTGTGTTACTCTGTCTGCACAGGTCTAAATGAATACTCCCCAAGCATGGGAGAATCGGGCTTGAAGTCTTTTTAGTAACTTCTAGGCTGTCTAACATGGACTCAGTGTTGCAGATCAAGTGAGAGGGAGGCACTTGCAACCGACACCAGATCTTTTGAGATATTCTCACAGCAGTGAAACACTTCTTGTAACTTAAACGTCAGAAAACTGGTTAACACCACCAAATGTGGGAGCTGATTTTTGATATAGGGAAGAACAGCGCACTCAAACCTGTAGCAACTTCTGAAGTGAATTATATAAAGAATCGCATGGTTTGACACCTCAAAAGTTAACTTCCTGAGTATAGAATTTCCAAAATACAAACTACATTTTCCTAATAAGCCTTTCTTTCCTGTAGAGTCACAATGGCTTCAGCATTCCGCATTTCTTTGAAACCAAAGGTCAGTGATAACATGACTCATTTGATGGTGGACTTCTCTCAGGAAAGGCAGATGCTCCAGGCTTTAAAGTTTTTGCCAGGTAAAATTAAGTCCTATAGTGACTTGAATGTTTATACTATAAGATATCTGGGATAAACAATAGTTTAATTCATGCATTTTAATATGTGGATTTTTTCAGCTACCTTAAGCAGTTTCTTCAACATTTACTAAAGGTTTATATCTCTCACAAATATCAGATCTAATCATCTGTTTCATAAAGGTGGTAGCGCACATATAGACCTCTATACAATAGTAGGGCCAGTCAGCAAAGGTGGGAATGTAACTTCTTATTTGCTCTGTACTTGTTCCTTTGCCATCATAGGTAATTGCCTAAGATCATACATGCACTGGCAAGGTATCAAGTATTTAACACATTCACAAGCTGAGTCTTGTTTGACATGTTGCTACTTCATTCAGTTCCCAAGGTGCCAGGGATATAAGTGCAGAGGCAAGAGTGTTTGAATTCCTTTGACTTCCCTTCAAAATATGATCAAATCTTTGAATTTCCTGGATTAGATGTTAGGTTCTCAAAGGCAACAGTCCACTAAACTTTAAATTGCTGATACTTAGTCTGAGCTCCAACTCAAGGAAGCCTTTCCTTTGGTGTGGGAATTAATAACCTCAGCACTGTTTCCAGAGCTATTAAGCCTCCTACTGGCAGTCAGGGTCACTTTCACTGTATGATGTGGAGGTAATCTTGGTCCT